>NC_090646.1:143104891-143427391 GCF_040937935.1 Hyperolius riggenbachi | reverse complement strand
CTTGGCCTGAGAGCACTGAAGCGAATTATAAGGTAAAATGGGGAAAATTAGTTTGCTTCAGTGTCTCTTTAAGAGGTAGTCACCTGAAGTGGTCTTACAACAGTCTTGAAGGAGTTCCCAGAGATGCTTAGCGCTTGTTGGCTCGTTTGCGTTCACTCTGCGGTCCAGCTCACCCCAAACCATCTTGATTGGGTTCAGGTCTGGTGACTGTGAAGGCCAGGTCATCTGGCGCAGCACCACATCACTCTCCTTCCTGGTCAAATAGCCCTTACACAGCTTGGAGGTGTGTTTGGGGTCATTGTCCTGTTGAAAAATAAATGATGGTTCAACTAAACACAAACCGGAATAGCCCGCGCTGCAAGATGCTGTGGTAGCCATGCTGGTAGTATGCTTTCAATTTTGAATAAATACCCAACAGTATCACCAGCAAAGGACCCCCACACCATCACACCTCCTCCTCCATGCTTTATGGTGGGACCAGGCATGTAGAGACCATCCGTTCACCTTTTCTGCGTTGCACAAAGACACGTTGGTTGGAACCAAAAATCTCAATTTTGGCACAGATTTCCACTGGTCTACTGTCCATTCCTTGTGTTTTTTAGCCCAAACAAGTCTCTTCTGCTTGTTGCCTTACCTTAGCAGTGGTTTCCTAGCAGATATTCTACCATGAAGGCCTGATTCACACAGTCTCCTCTTAACAGTTGTTCTAGAGATGTGTCTGCTGCTTGAACTCTGTGTGGCATTGACCTGGTCTCTAATCTGAGCTGCTGTTAACCTGCAATTTCTGAGGCTGGTGACTCGGGTGAACTTATCCTCCGCAGCAAAGGTGACTCTTGGTCTTCCTTTCCTGGTGCGGTCCGCATGTGAGACAGTTTCTTTGTAGCGTTTGATGGTTTTTGAGACTTCACTTGAGGACACTTTCAAAGTTTTCCCAATTTTTGGGACTGACTGACCTTCATTTCTTAAAGTAATGATGGCCACTCGTTTTTCTTTACTTATCTGCTTTTTTTCTTGCCATAATACAAAATCTAACAGTCTATTCAATAGGACTATCAGCTGTGTATCCACCTGACTTCTCCACAATGCAACTGATAGTCCCAACCCCATTTATAAGGCAAGAAATCCCACTTATTAAACCTGACAGGGCACACCTGTAAAGTGAAAGCATTTCAGGTGACTACCTCTTAAAGCTCATCAAGAGAATGCCAAGAGTGTGCAAAGTAGTAATCAAAGCAAAAGGTGGCTACTTTGAAGAACCTAGAATATGACATATTTTCAGTTGTTTCACACTTTTTGGTTATGTACATGTGTAATTCCACATGTGTTAATTCATAGTTTGGATGCCTTCAGTGTGAATCTACAATGTTCATAGTCATGAAAATAAAGAAAACTCTTTGAATGAGAAGGTGTGTCTAAACTTTTGGTTTGTACTGTATATATTTATATATACATATATATACACACACACACACACACACACACACACGTATTTTGCTCCCAAACATTTGTTTTGTACTATGTACAGGGCTACGGCAGATGTTACAACCATGTAAATAAACAATAAATATATATATATATATATATATATATATATATATATATATGTGTATATATATATATGTATATATATATATATATATGTGTGTGTGTATATATATATATATATATATATATATATATATATATATATATATGAGACACACACACCACAGTCTAGGGCATTTTTGGGGGTTTTTATGTTTATTTACAGAAGACAAAAGACATGCAGGATTAAAACAATATGTTGATGAGATTATATCCATTAAGCTGATCTCTTTCACATGTTGCCTAAAACATTAAAATTGCTATAATTGTGTTTTGAAGTAAGACCTCTTGATGATGTTTGTTTCAGTATTTACATGATCAGGGCCAGTTTGACCTCAAAGGGACCTACAGTATAAGGAGAAAAGACCGAGCACCTCAAAGTGACCCTGAAGTAAACTTCAGGAATACGAACAGAGCACACAATAATAAGTATGTAATCAGGTCTGAGAAAACTGAATAACTAAACACTTTTAAAAGTATATCTACTGCTAAGAGTGTAATGGGCTCTTCAAAGATGCTCCCGCTAACTTATAGCAACAAGATGGCATGTGGAGAGCTAGGGCTCAAGACCTTGGAAGGCCTTTTGGTAGAATGTGGTCACTAGAAGAAAACTTATTTGGCTATCCAACAAGCAAAAGTGATGGATGTGTGGAGGATGTGCACACATGTTCTGTGAAGGTCTGTGGACACTTCGAGTCTACTAATTTTTTTATACTCTGTACTCCATGAGCCATATACAACACATGCCTAATGCATGTCGCCCGTCGGGGATAAGGAGCTGATCCCCTTGGGTCGTGCGCACCCGAGAGTGGAAATTAAGCTGTCATCTCCCCTCAGTGATCAGAAGCCATCGCATATAGCTTCTGAGCGTATGGCTTCTGATCACTATGATCACCGGCGGATCATAGTGATCACTGTGACAGATGCAGCAGTAGGGGGGAATTAGAGGATCCACTCACCTCCCTGCCATTCCCCTGATGATCGGCACTCCCCACCACTCTGGCCGGCATCCCCGCTTGCTCTGACGTCAGTGCCGGGTCCTGGCTTGATGACGTCATCAAGCTGCGACCCAGAACTGAGCGGCAGTATGAGCAGAGATGCCGGCCAGAGTGGAGGGGTCCACAGCGGCTCATCGATGGAGCCTGGGAGGTGAGTAAATGCGGCTGCATAGAGGGGGGACACCTGGCCACACAGGGGACACACAACCCAGCAAGCCACAGAGGGGGATCCTGCTGCCTGACCCCCCTGCATGCAAATTCGCCTGGTCCTTAATGGGGGTTAGGCGGCCGGTCCCCAAAGAGTGACAAGTGACAAGACAATATATTCTGTACAGCACTGCGGAAGATGTTGGCGCTATATAAACAATAATAATAATGATAACAACCATGATGATATTGTACTGTATCTGTTTTTATAGTTGTGCTGCCCCACCATTTAAAGAATAATCACAATAAATACCACTAAGTGCCCTATCCTGTTCTCTAACTGCCACAGGGTGGCACAAGGAAAGCACAATGGAGACATGCCCCTGCACCATGGAAGCACCAGGTTTAGTATATTTCCCCCCCCCCTGGTTCTTGTCCTCTTATAGTCCGAAAAATATGGTATATGGGTTTATAGCAATTTCAAATTATTATTTTTAATCTATAGACTAGGTATTAAAATTACATTTTGCATCTTTAACACCATTTTGTAAATAGGCCTCTAAACTTGCATGAACTAGCAAGCAATCTGTACAGCTGTCTAAACTCGTTCATTAGGTTTCTTTGTCTTTGCACATACTCTTTAAGCTTTTGACTTACCATTAGCAAACTTCACACAAAATCTGTCATACTTACAAGGAAGGTCACATGAGGATAATTGACTCCAAATGTTCACAATAATGTGCCACACTAAAAAAGATGCTGCTATGACAAATGTATAAATATTTATCCCTTTGGGAAAAGAAAGAAAATGTCAGGCTAATTTGTAACTATATGCCAATGTACCAAAGCCAGTGCTCAATAGCAGCCTTGTACAAATAATGTTTTAAAGGGTTTATGAAGCATATTTCACAACCTCTTTATGTTAGCAAGATTAAATGGAACACATATTATGTTGTGTAAAATTATGTTTCATATGCTTACTTTAGATGATATTGAACTGAAACGATAACATTTCTCACAGTTCCACAGTCTGAAAATGTTGTTAGGAGTTTCTTTCCTATGGGCTCATTCACATAATGTATGATCCACATGGCAACGTGAAAGTCCATAGACTTCATGTTACCATTCACATTGCAGCTGTGCGTTCCCATGCGTTACGATATCTGGGAACATTTTATTGCATGATTCACACGTTTCCCGATGGGTTCTACTGTGTACAGCTGCTGACGTCTGTGCTTTAGTGCACCATGACGTGCATCCCATGTGATGGCAACGCATGCACAAACTTATATTCGTGGGACTCAGGAGCCAGTGTTTAGGCAATAGGCAGGCAACAGCTGCACGGGGGTCTCGCCGGCTGATGGACATCAAGTCAGAATCCTCAGGGCCCATGAGAGCAGGGCAAGACCTCCGTGCGGTGTGCACAATTTACTGGGGGAGGAGGAGGAATGTAGCAGCAGCTGATTTTAAACATCCCTCCCTTCCGACCTTGAAAATCAAGGGAAAGAGAGACACGAGGGCTCAACAAATGGTCAGGTAGACAGAGGAATCACAGTGCAGCATTCCCGTCCCTCCCCATGCTCCTAACATCAGCTCACTGCATGGGGATGGGGAGTAGACAGACTCCAACAGGCAGCTGCAGAATATACCATACCCGCAGAGAGTGCTGTCACTGCATTTTTGTGGATACTTTGTCCTGAGCTGGAAGTGGTGTTTTTATTTCCCCACTGTCTGCAGCTGACTTTTCAATTTGATTTGTTTCACACTATCCTGATTTCTCACCCCTCCACCTTATTGACCCCCTGCTCTTATGGCTAGCACCTCAATTTTTGCCTTCTCCTACCCTGATTTACTTCATCCTGATCACAGACTCACATTTGACTGGTGTTGTGCACTGTGAGTAGCTACAAGCAGTGGCGGACAAAGCCAACAGTGGGCCCCTGTTCAGAATAAATGAAGGGGCCCACTGTGAATGGCCATAATCATATTGAAATTATTTGGATCCAACCGTAATCTGATAACATAAAAGTACATGAATCTAGGCTACATTCTGTAGGCACTGTGTTAATGTAGCACACATTTCAGACTTGTGTATGCCTGGGCCACAAGCAAATATCACTGTTCCTCCTCGGTTTCAGAGAGAAATACAGAGAGAAGAGCCTACAGAATACTCATGCCCTAACTTTGGTGCAGCTTCGTGGGCCTTAAAGGGCATGGGGCCCCTGTGCGGCTGCATATGGCCTGCACGGGCCTATGTCCGCCTCTGGCTACAAGCCTCCAAGTAGGTAGCTATTTGTAATCGAAATTGAAATTAGTGCTGCCCATGGCAGAGGGGAAGTTTAAAGAGGAGCTGTCAGCCATACTATCTCAGGAAAAAAAAAAGTATATAAGTAGATAAATACTTGCTCTACTTACATAACATATGTATTGCACTGTCCACGTTATGATTCCTGTGAATTTTATAAAGGAAACGTAGAGAACCCTATTTTAGACAGTTTCCATATCTACTGTGGCTATCTTGAAGCCAGTCGTGATGTAATATCCGCCCATTAGTCTCCTCTGCCTGATTTGCCCGCCCCTCACTATAGAAAGTGCATTGTTTCAGCCTGAGAAATTTTGGCCAATCAGAGAGGAACAGAGGTGTGGGAGGGGAAAACAGGAGGGAAAGAGGCTTCAGCCAATCAGGCTGCATTAGTTAAGCCTGAGGGGAAGTAGAGAAGCAAAAAATAGACAACCCAGCATGCCCTGCAACTTTTCTTTTGTGTACCAAATTTTCTGTGTACCAAATAAGAGTCATGTAAGCTGGGGAATGATAATTTATCAACAAGAAAAGAATTAGTGATTTTAACTTTTGGATTGTTGACTGGTTATCCTTATGACTTGTTTACCAGATAAAAATAAAGAATTGATTTTTGATTGTATGCCCGATAGTTACTCATTAACTTACCCATGCTGCTGCCTTAGCCGATGCATTCCACTTCTTGTTCCACGTCACTTATTTGCTTTTTTTTAACCCAGAAGAAGAAAGCATGGGAGCAACAAGGAGCGCAATGGCTAAGGCATGGGTAAGTTAAACTCCCTCTGCCACAGGCAGGGCTATCTAATTTAAATTTTTAATATGAGTAGCTATGTACTCTTAGCTACTTGTATTGCACAACAATGCTTCTGCCTGCCCTCCTCCATATTTTCTTTTCTCACCCCAGCCTGACTGATCTCTCCCAAGTCCCAACTGTGGCTGCACGCTCAGTTTTAACTGCCCCTCTCAATTTATACACCTCCCCCAGCTGCTTTTCCTCAGTTCTAACTGCCTCCTTCCATCCTCACTCAATGTTCACTCAACATATATATATATATATATATATATATATATATATATATATATATATATATATATATATATATATATATATATACATATATATAGTGCATAATATGTATATAATATTCAGAGGGGGGGGGGGGGCAAATCTCCTACTTTGCTTAGGGCCCCTTCAGTCTTAATCTGGCTTTGGTCACTTGTCCTTAATACACAAATACCCACACAACAATCCTGAGAAGATGGCTGCATCTTTTGTATGGGGTTTGAAAGGCACAATTAATATTACAAAGGCCCTGATCCAATTCACGTTCTCTCTTTTGTTTTCTCCTACAACATCATTTTTGTTCTTCTATTTAAAATATGTTTTCAGCACTCTGCAGTTGGAAAAGTACCACAAAGTAGGTGAAAAGGTACTGTCAAATTTATTCTCAGTATTTTCTTGCTTCTTTGCTAAATTTTTTTAAAATGTGAACAAAAATCACTTAGGAGAAAAGTTAGGAGAAAAGGTGAATTGGATCAGACCCAAAGTCTATTAGGTATGCAAGTCAGTTACAGACCCTTCTTTCCTCTATTTCCTCTGATTTTTGTGCAGTCTCTCCCCAAATACTTTTCTTATCTTTTCATTCTTTCTCTTGCTTAGTCCCAACACTTTATTACGTTAATTGCTATTAAAAATAAATTAATAAATAGTCCAGTAATTGATAATCACATTATTGTTAGTATTGTTGCCATTATGATAATCTTGCCGTACAACCCAAGTAATCAGAATTTCTCACCAAGATCCCTGAAATAATATTATTCCTCCACTATACTATGTGTTTTTTATACCCACAAAGCATGTTCCTATTACAGTTTGCAACTATAACTATATGCTTGGCACCGATGTTCACTGCATACAAATATAAAACACGATTAAAAACTGAAATTTAAAATGATGACATTTACAAAACAGTATTTTTAGTTTTAATGATTTTTAACTCATAATCGATCTGTATGCTGTCTCAACCGTCCCTAACCAAATGTATGTAAAATAAGCACCCAGCGCCCTATACTTGCAAATTTGCACTTTGGTTTATGTTATCACCAAGTAGTGACTAGAGAAGGCCCGAAGCTTCGATTTTCAGTTCGCGAACCGGGTTCACGAACCGCTTGCAAAAGTTCGGTTCGCGCAAACTTCCGCGAACCACAATAGACTTCAATGGGGAGGCGAACTTTGAAAACTAGAAACATTTATGCTGGCCACAAAAGTGATGGAAAAGATGTTTCAAGGGGTCTGGAGGGGGGCATGACGGAGTGGGATAAACGCCAAAAGTCCCGTGGAAAAATCCGGATTGGACGCAAAGCTGCATTTTAAGGGCAGAAATGACATTGAATGCTAAATTGCAAGCCTAAAGTGCTTTAAAACATCTTGCATTTGTATACATCAATCAGGGAGTGTAATTAGAGAACTGCTTCACACTGACACACCAAACTCATTGTGTGACGCACCGCAAACAGCTGTTTGCATAGTGACGGTCATGCTGGACTGGTGCGCACCATGGCCAGAGTGTAGGCCGTGGCGGTTTTCAAGCCAATATGGTCGCCGGGCTGAGGTAGCTCAATGATAGAACAACAGTGACTGTCCAGCTGATCAAATTTGGTCTGTCCACAATGAAGCAACGACCTTATTATCTTTGGTGTGCCACCCCCGAGACACTCATATAGCCGGCGGTCATTGCTTCATTGTGATACGCAAGCTCCTTCACCGCAGCAAGGTAATGATCACGAAGGGGAATAGGCACATGTACATACCTTTTGTTTTGTTGTTTGCAGCTGCACTGCAGCCAGAAAAATTAGGCAGGCATGTACACGTACCAGAAAAATTACTATAGCTGCCGCTGCTAGCAGCGGCCTTAAAAATTCATGATATATTGAATTGGTTGCATACTATGGATAATTACTAGAACATTTGTATCAAAGAAAATATTCTCATTTTTTTATTTTCAGTTATATAGTTTTTTTTTTCTATAACATTGCTTCATTCTCTAATATTTGCAGTTTACACAGTACTCAGCATTCTGAATGATTTTACAGAGCAGGCTAGTGAACGTTTGAACTGTTCTCCGCAGAAAAAAAAACCAATACAGTGCCAGACACTTGAGATAATAAGCTTCAGAAGACAGAGCTCTCCGTGACATTGAAAGTCGTGAAGCTCAATGGCTCTTTTGCAAAGATAACAACTGGAGTTTCTTAATTCTTGCTGTACTGGAAACAATATTAGACTCATGTCTTTGCTCCTATCATAATGTTTGTTGTTGTTTTCAGTGTCTAACAAAATGTTCCAGCTCACGTTTGTGTAAAATTATGAATATTTTACAGTTTAACCACTTCCCGACCGCCGTATGTACATTTGGCGGCCGGGAAGTGCACCCCGCAAGGACCGCCGTATTGACAAGCGGTCCTTGTAGGGGCATGGGCGGAGCGATCGCGTCATCAGTGACGCGATCCTCCGCCGGGAGTCGGAAGCCCGGCATTTTGCCTCTGCTCGCCGGCCACTTAGCAGAGCCGGCGAGCGGAGGAATCCAACAATGTAGCCAATCAGGTAGTATAAGGCACTTTGTTAAGTAAACAAAGTGCCTTATACGTGCTTCCTCCTCGCCTCGTGGTCTCATTGTTGCAGAGACCACTAGCGAGGAGGAAGCACTTTGTAAGTATCAGCACACAGCCGTTTTTTTTTGCCTTACAGCCCCCTGATCACCCACCCCAGGCCTCATACCCCCCCTGATCACCCCAGCAGATCCCTGCCTAGCACCCTTGCACCCCTGCAAAACCCCCACCCCCCCACCTGCCACTAACTAGCGACGCTGCCCCTTAGTTTAGGTCCCTAACTGCCTCCTAGTCACCCCTGATCCCCCCCCCTACCTTTAGATCACCCCCAGACCCCATCCCAGACTACCCCCCTGTATACTGTATACATCTGTATACAGCTACCTTACCCCCTGATCCCCCTCTGATCCCCCTCTGATCACCTGTCTATCACCTGTCCATCACCCCTCAGCACCCCCACCCATCAGAGTAGACCCTAACTGCCCCGCGGGGGTAACCGATCACCTGCCCAGGCCCTCGATTGCCCTCATACCCCCCTTCTGATTACATCCCCTGCTCTTTGTTTACATCTGTCCTCCCCAGCGATCACTAACTGATCTTTGATCAGTAACCCCCTGTGTCTGCCTCTCATCAGATCAGGACTCAGTCTGCCCCGTGCGGGCTCCTGATCAGCCCCCCACCCCCTCAAATCGCCCTCAGACCCCCCCCCCTAATCACCGTCCAAGTGCATTGTATTTGACTGTGCTGCGCTTGTATTCGATTGTGCTGCGCTTGTATTTAATTGTGCTGCGATTGTATTTGATTGTCCCGTGATCTGCTTCGATTGTCCCGTGATTGTTTGATTGCCTGAGACCCCACTTTCCACCACACCCAACCCCCCCTCCCCCCCCCCACCACACCCAACCCCCCCTCCCCCCCACCACCTCCAACCACCACCTTCCGAGTGCATCAGATTTGCTTGTGCTGTGATTGGAGTCGATTGTGCTGTAATTGTATTTGATTGTCCCGTGATCGACTTCGATTGCCCCGTGATTGTTTGATTGCCTGAGACCCCACTTCCCGCCACACCCAATCCCACCCTCCCCCCATCACCTTCCGAGTGCATCAGATTTGATTGGGCTGTGATTGGATTCGATTGTGCTGTAATTGTATTTGATTGTCCCGTGATCGGCTTCGATTGCCCCGTGATTGTTTGATTGCCTGAGACCCCACTTCCCGCCACACCCAATCCCACCCTCCCCCCATCACCTTCCGAGTGCATCAGATTTGATTGTGCTGTGATTGGAGTCGATTGTGCTGTAATTGTATTTGATTGTCCCGTGATCGGCTTCGATTGCCCCGTGATTGTTTGATTGCCTGAGCCCCCACTTCCCGCCACACCCAATCCCACCCTCCCCCCATCACCTTCCGAGTGCATCAGATTTGATTGTGCTGTGATTGGAGTCAATTGTGCTGTAATTGTATTTGATTGTCCCGTGATCGGCTTCGATTGCCCCGTGATTGTTTGATTGCCTGAAACCCCACTTCCCGCCACACCCAATCCCACCCTCCCCCCATCACCTTCCGAGTGCATCAGATTTGATTGTGCTGTGATTGGAGTCGATTGTGCTGTAATTGTATTTGATTGTCCCGTGATTGTTTGATTGCCTCTGAGACCCCACTTCCCACCAACCCCAATACCTCTCAAATACTCCCTTTTTGCTAGGTAGGTGCTCTTTTTTTCTGGGTAGTCTCGGAGGAAAACCCCATAAATTTAGCAATCCAAAATGGCAAGAAGGGGGCTTTCCGATGACGAGGTATACAGGTACATGGACCAGTCGGATGAGTTCTTTTGGGAAGAATCATCCGTCGAATCTTCCGGGTCCAAATTTGAACCTGTAGAAAGCAGTGGTTCCCTGGCCGATAGTGATGACGAGGCTATGGTCCCGGCTAGAGCCAGGCGTACCAGACCCCAAGTCGTTAGACCGCAGGTGGCGCAGGATCCGCCTCAAGGGCAGCAGGGTGGTGCTAGCGCTGTTGATAGTTTTCTTGGTGAGGCAGGCACCAGCAGCGCAGCATCTCCTGGACTTAGTGCCAGTGCTTCCGTAGACCCTGGCGAAGTGGTGAGCGTCAGCATGGAAGTTGAAACTGGTACGGTGGCAAGTGCAGTAGTACCCCCGTCGCAGCCACCAAGAAGAAGACGGGCCCGTAGTACCCATAGACTCCCAGAGGTGCTGGCACAACCAGATTGGCAATCCCCTGATTCCGCCGCACCCGTAGTGCCCCCTTTCACCGCCCAGTCTGGAGTCCAGGTGGCGACAGCTCATCTAGGAACGGCCCTAGAATTTTTGCAGCTGTTCATCACCCAGGTTCTCTTGGACTTAATTGTGGTTGAGACCAACCGTAAAGCCACACAATTCATCACCGAGCACCCGGAGAGCATGTATGCCCAGCCTTTCGGGTGGAAACCAGTCCAAGTTTCCGACATTAAAATCTTTTTGGCCCTTATCCTTCACTTGGGACTAATGAAACAGAATGTATTGCGGTCGTATTGGTCTACGAACCCAGTACATCATGTTCCCTTGTACCCTGCTGCCATGTCCAGGACACGATTTGAGTCCATCCTGCGCTTCCTGCACTTCAACGACGACAAAACCTGTCATGAAAGGGGAGACCCTGCTTATGACCGGCTCCACAAAATTCGGCCCCTCATAGACCACCTGTCCTCAACATTTGCAGATGCTTATATCCCTGAACAGAACATCTGCGTAGACGAGTCCCTCTTACGCTTTACCGGGCGCCTTGGCATCAAACAGTACATCCCAAGCAAGCGCGCCCGGTATGGGGTGAAACTGTATAAGCTCTGTGAAAGGGCCACAGGCTATACATGTCGTTTTAGGGTCTATGAGGGAAAAGACTCAAAATTGGAGCCGGTCGGATGCCCTGACTACCTGGGGAGCAGTGGAAAGGTTGTGTGGGACTTGGTGTCACCCTTGTTCCAGAAGGGGTACCATCTTTTGTGGACAATTATTACACAAGTGTGGCCCTCTTTCAGCACTTAAAGTTAGAAGGAATCCGATGCTGTGGCACTGCGCGGCCTAGTCGCCAGGGCTTCCCCCAACGGCTCATTACCACCAGACTTGAACGGGGGCAGAGGGCCGCCTTGCGTACTGAAGACCTGCTCGCGGTGAAATAGAGGGACAAGAGGGACGTTTACTTTCTGTCCACCATTCACACAGACACGACAGTCCAAATTCAACGGGCAACTAAGGTCATTGAAAAGCCCCTTGTCGTCCACGAATATAATGTCAACATGGGAGGGGTGGACTTCAATGACCAGAGGTTAGCGCCCTATTTAATGACCCGGAAAACAAGACGCTGGTATAAGAAAGTGTCTTTTTATCTGATTCAATTGGCAGTTGACAACAGCTTTGTTCTCTACAGTAAGGCTGGGAGAACTGGATCTTTCCTCCAATTTCAGGAACAGATCATTATGGACATCCTGTATCCAGGAGGTGCCAGCCCCCCCCCCAGATGCAACTAGCCGACTGCATGGTAGGCATTACGCCTATCAGATTCCGTGTGCCCCAGGTCAACGCATCCGAAGAAAACGTTGTCGTGTCTGCAGCAGGACTGGAAGAAGGAATGACACCAGTTTTTATTGTCCCCGCTGTCCTGACCAGCCTGGCCTATGCGTAGGGCCGTGTTTTGAAAGGTACCACGAGCAGGTACACTATTAGAACCTAGGGAACTCCAGACACAGGAGTAGGCACACACTCAGTGGTCTTTTGCACATTGTCGCAGGGAGAGGAGAGGTAAGCTTGAAGACCAAACGGGTAAGCATAAAAGTGGGAAAAAGGATCGGTTTCCATGCTTGATATTGCTGATCTGTCCTGGGTTGGCGATATAAGATGGCATGTTTGAATTTCCCTTGAGTGTGGACACCCCCGGTTTATATGTGATTTGGGCCTATGATGATGCTTTAATGCCACACAGAGTCATCTCTATTGGCAGGCATATTGCTGTATCCTACAGGCATAATGCTGTATACTAAAGTTCTGAGGCCCAGTCACATAAGTTGGTGGCTCACCCTGAGTGCAGGGTGGCACGGGGTGTCTCTCTCCTGAGGTTATCACTGCCATTGATGTGGAGGAAGATCTGCCATTGATGTGGAGCAAGGTATGTTTGCCGTTCATTTTTCCTTTCAGCCCAGAGTGCATTACTTGTATACCCAATATAAGGAGTATAGCAGAAACTCCTAATACTGGCCATACATGTAATGATTGCAGAGACCCTAAAATGCCAGGACAGACTCCACAAATGACCCCATTTTGGAAAGAGGACACCCTAAAGTATTATGTGAGGTGCACGGTGAGTTCATAAAAGATTTTAGTTTTTGTCACAAGTTAGCAGAATTTTTTTTTTATTTTTTTTTTAACAAAGTGTCATTTTCCGTTTACTTGTGACAAAAAATAAAATTTTCAATGACCTCACCATTACCCTCATGGAATACCTTGTTGTGTATTCTTTCCAAAATGGGGTCATTTGTGGGGTTTGTTAACTGTCCTGGCAAGTGGGCGGGGTGCTAAATTGTGAGCACCCCTGTAAAGCCTAAAGGTACTCATTGGACTCTGGGCCCCTTAGCGCAGTTAGGGTGCAAAAAAGTGCCACACATGTGGTATCGCCGTACTCGGGAGAAGTAGTATTATGTGTTTTGGGGTGTATTTTTACACATACCCATGCTGGGTGGGAGAAATACCTCTGTAAATGACAATCTTTTGATTTTTTTACACACAATTGTCCATTTACAGAAGACACCCCAAGGTATTTTGTTAGGAGTATGGTAAGTTCATAGAAGATTTTATTTTTTGTCAAAAGTTAGAGGAAAATTGATTTTTATTGTTTTGACAATCTTTTGATTTTTTTACACACAATTGTCCATTTATAGAGATATCTCTATTTTCTCCCACCCAGCATGGGTATGTGTAAAAATACACCCCAAAACACATTGTACTACTTCTCCCGAGTACGGCGATACCACATGTGTGGCACTTTTTTGCACCCTAACTGCGCTAAAGGGCCCAAAGTCCAATGAGTACCTTTAGGATTTCACAGGTCATTTTGCGGAATTTGATTTCCAGACTACTCCTCACGGTTTAGGGCCCCTAAAATGCCAGGGCAGTATAGGAACCCCACAAATGACCCCATTTTAGAAAGAAGACACCCCAAGGTATTCTGTTAGGAGTATGGTGAGTTCATAGAAGATTTTATTTTTTGTCACAAGTTAGTGGAAAATGACACTTTGTGAAAAAACAATAAAAATCAATTTTCCGCTAACTTTTGACAAAAAATAAAATATTCTATGAACTCACCATACTCCTAATGGAATACCTTGGGGTATCTTCTTTCTAAAATGGGGTCATTTGTGGGGTTCCCATACTGCCCTGGCATTTTAGGGGCCCTAAACCGTGAGGAGTAGTCTGGAAATCAAATTCCGCAAAATGACCTGTGAAATCCTAAAGGTACTCATTGGACTTTGGGCCCCTTAGCGTACTTGGGGTGTAAAAAAGTGCCACACATGTGGTACCGCCGTACTCGGGAGAAGTAGTATAATGTGTTTTGGGGTGTATTTTTACACATACCCATGCTGGGTGGGAGAAATAACTCTGTAAATGGACAATTGTGTGTAAAAAAAAATAAAAAATTGTCATTTACAGAGATATTTCTCCCACCCAGCATGGGTATGTGTAAAAATACACCCCAAAACACATTATACTACTTCTCCTGAGTACGGCAAAACCACATGTGTGGCACTTTTTTGCAGCCTAACTGCGCTAAGGGGCCCAAAGTCCAATGAGCACCTTTAGGCTTTACAGGGGTGCTTACAATTTAGCACCCCCCAAAATGTCAGGACAGTAAACACACCCCACAAATGACCCCATTTTGGAAAGTAGACCCTTCAAGGTATTCAGAGAGGGGCATGGTGAGTCCGTGGCAGATTTCATTTTTTTTTGTCGCAAGTTAGAAGAAATGGAAACTTTTTTTTTTTTTTTTGGTCACAAAGTGTCATTTTCCGCTTACTTGTGACAAAAAATAATATCTTCTATGAACTCACTATGCCTCTCAGTGAATACTTTGGGATGTCTTCTTTCCAAAATGGGGTCATTTGGGGGGTATTTATACTATCCTGGAATTCTAGCCCCTCATGAAACATGACAGGGGGGTCAGAAAAGTCATAGATGCTTGAAAATGGGAAAATTCACTTTTTGCACCATAGTTTGTAAACGCTATAACTTTTACCCAAACCAACAAATATACGCTGAATGGGTTTTTTTTTATCAAAAACATGTTTGTCCACATTTTTCGCGCTGCATGTATACAGAAATTTTACTTTATTTGAAAACTGTCAGCACAGAAAGTTAAAAAAATCATTTTTTTTGCCAAAATTCATGTCTTTTTTGCTGAATATAATAAAAAGTAAAAATCGCAGGAGCAATCAAATGGCACCAAAAGAAAGCTTTATTAGTGACAAGAAAAGGAGCCAAAATTCATTTAGGTGGTAGGTTGTATGAGCGAGCAATAAACCGTGAAAGCTGCAGTGGTCTGAATGGAAAAAAAGTGGCCGGTCCTTAAGGGGTAGAAAGCCCTAGGTCCTTAAAGGTGGCCATACACTGGCCCGATTCCCGGCCGTTTCGACAGCAGATTCGATCCTGGGATCGAATCTGCTGCCAATCGTTCGCGGTAAACGCCGCTGACGATCCGATTTCCTCCCGAAATCGGATCGGTCCGTCGATCGCGCCGTGCGGGAAATTACCCTCGATCGCCCGCGGGTAAAGTGCGCGTCGCTAGCAGCGGCCGATCCGATGAAAAATACATTACCTGATGCGGGCTCCCGGGCGTCTTCTCTGCATCTTCTCAGCGCTGCACCCGCTCCATCCCGGCGCTTCCTGGGTCACTGCAGTGACCCAGGAAGTTCAAATAGAGGGCGCTCTATTTGAACTTCCTGGTCACGGAGTGACACAGGAAGCACCGGGAGGGAGCGGGTGCAGCGCTGAGAAGATGCCGAGAAGACGCCCGGGAGCCCGCATCAGGTAATGTATACGGGGGGGGGGGGGGGGACAGGCGGCAGGAGCAGCTGAACAGATTGTGATCGGTTTCAGGCTGAAATCGATTCACAATCTGTTTGCAGTAAAGGCAGCCATACGATCCCTATCTGATCAGATTCGATCAGATAGGGATCTGTCAGCTGGTCGATCTGATGGCACATCGACCAGTGTATGGCTGCCTTAAGTGGTTAAAAGAACCATGGCTGGGTTAAGATAGAAACTGTAAAGCAACTTACAATAATGTACATATCTCCTGCAGACCTCTGCACAAAATGCTAGATTTGCTCCATTGAAATAAAGAGAGAATAGTGTATGACTCTGCATGTTTCCCTATTCACCTATCCTTACATCAAACTGCTTCAGTGTCAGGCTGATCTTGTCATTTATTAAAAACTGTGCTGTGGACATGCAGCTTGATGCCCGCTGAATTGTTTCTTTTGGGCTAAGTGCTCAGATGTATGGTTTGTGAGAAGTAGGAAAAAAAAACAACAACAAAAAAATAAGAACTCAAAAACGAAACAGAGCAGCTTCCCGTACATATAGCTGAATTTTAACCCTCTGGCTCTGTTTCCTAAGCTAATACCATCCCAAATAGATATAACAACAATAGCACTTTGACACCCACAGTGGCTTAGCAATAAAGGATGCAGAAGGTGTGACCACACCCTGAGGGGCCTCCCACAACTGCAGTTTTAGCTCTATTGGTCCTGTGCTGGTAATCAGGCATAAGACACTGTAGGCATATGCCTACAGGCACCTGATGGAGGTAAAGCAGCTCACTACCCTCCCCGAGTGCCTCTCTTCCTCCTTCACTATTCAGAGTACTGATGAGAGTGTAAATGAGAGGTTACTCACCCTGCTCTTGGCATTCCACTGATGAGATCTCTATTCAGTCAGGGGCACCTCTAGCTACTTAATACTGAGGTTCCTCTAGCTAACTAATACCTGGGCGCACCTCTAGCTCCTCAATATTGAGGGTACTTACGGCTACCGAATACTAAAGGGCACCTGTAGCTACCTATGACGAGCAAGGGAAGTAAGGGAGAAGTGACAGCTTGGACAGCCAACACACTTGCGGTGCGGTTTGGCGAGGGATTATAGGTTCATGGTGGGCTAAGTCTAAGGTGCTAGGACATCTGTGGCTATAGCCTCCTGTGAGGTAAATCCAGGCCTGCTGGTAATGGTCACTTTTATAGATATAGTACTGGTACATGTGCTGGTATTAACCACTTCAAATGATGCTTTGAATAGTAGTAATCAATAACAAACTGTTGCCAATTCCCATCTTGCACTTCTGACACTGTGATTGTCCTTGGTAGGTTTTGGTGCTCCATATCGTTATATATGCAGCACTGAGTCCAAGTTTGCTTTAATTAAGAAATACATACCTCCAAGTACGCCCTAAGTAACTGCCTCTTGTTGTCATGGTGGATGCACCCAGAGCCAGGACAAGGTCCTCCAGCACCCAAGGCTGAGACACCAAAGTGCGCCCCATGCCTCCTACCCCAGCCGTCACACACTGATTGCTATTAGACTAAGAGGTGCCCCAGGGCCCCAACACCTTTATCTCTAGTTATCTGGCTTGCAGTCACTGCCATGTATCCACTTTTCTTATTTCTCTTTGCTTCAGACACAATGGGAGAACTATAGCTGAGTGAGTTGTGCACCCTGAGGCTGGGGCCTCTCTTGCCTCTGCCTCTGCCCGGCCCTGGATGTACCAGTTTGTCTGAATGCAGACATTTCACTAAAAACCCAAAAGATGTGCTTTCTTCTCTGTCCAAAACTAAAATAGATCTTTCTATCTGGAGCTGCTGAGCTTTAAATGTGTTATTTGTGAAATCTGTCCATATTACATTTTGTTTTAGTCTTAAGCCACAATATCCTCTCAGCATTCTTTACATGCGGCTTTCCAATATTTGGACAAACGCCGAGCTTTTCCAAAGCCGCTGACTGTTTTCTTTCTGTAAATGTTATTTTTGCAAAAGGTCACCTAGTAATAAGTTTATTTTGACGCTTCCAGATTGCTTTCCTGAGAAACTTCCCATGATTCAAAGTTTCAGCAAATCTGCCGCCACCTGATCAAATGCCCAATGCCATTCATTTCCTCATAGGCTGCAGAATATTGGCATATGCATGACCCGTGCCATCGTTCTGAGGATTAGTCAGTCAGGAGCTGTAGCGAGAGTCTGCCTGCAGTGATCAGAATCAATGTTAGAGAGGTAAAAAATGTAAACATTAGATTGTGGAATCCTGTGCATCATTATCTTCTCAGCAGGGACGTAACTGTGCACAGGACTATCACTGTACAGCTGGGGACCTGTCGGTGCATGAAATACTCAGACATGGTTTGTGGCTTTCCACTGATATGGAGATATTAGCATCAGCAGCAAAGAATTGAAATACATTAGCGTTATCCAGTTGCGGACTTGTATTGATATGGATATCTTACAGAGTTTGATTAAGATGTAACAGCCTTGCTGTTTGTACTCACCAGGATGCTGACTTTTTTTTAATGAAAATTTGTCTGGATAAGTTTTTCAATGCTGAAAATAAGACACACAGGAGGTTATTTTATCCGCATGCAAAATGTAAGTCCCGCTGAATGTGTTCCTTCCTGCGTTGTGAAGTCAATACCCTATTCATTTTTGTATGGCTTCACCATTAGCATAATCAAATGGTTTGATCCCTGGAGCAGAAAATATTTCCTCTGAGACAATGCTGGAACCTTGTCTGGCTACTGCTGGAACCTTGTCTGGCTACTCACTCACTAGCACTATCAACTAGCTGCTATCTGTAGTGACTTTATTAAAATCTGTTTAAAGGAAACCACTTTATTAGTGATGTACTTTTACATACCTGAAGCTTCACTTGCCATTCTCTCTTTATCCCCTAATCTGGCTCATAATTCACCCGGTAATATACGCATGCGTGGCTTGGACCCCGGTCTCCCAGGCCCCGCTCTGTAGCGCATGTGCAAGCGTGCGGACGTGCCGCTCACGGTCGTGCTCCCTTGACCAGACATACTGTGCCTGTGTAGAACACTCCTGGCCATGGGAGCACAACTGTGAGTGGCGTGTCAGCGGATTCGCGGATGGGCAGAAGACCCCGACCTGGCCGGGTTGGCAGACGCTACAAAGGGTACCCCAGGAAACTGG
Organism: Hyperolius riggenbachi; assembly: GCF_040937935.1. NCBI lineage: Eukaryota > Metazoa > Chordata > Amphibia > Anura > Hyperoliidae > Hyperolius > Hyperolius riggenbachi. The sequence continues at coordinate 143,408,517 of NC_090646.1, read as the reverse complement.
TTGAGAGCGGAGCTACTGGTGAGGGACACATAGGATTCTAGGGGGTGGAGGAGGCCCCATTTAAGTGAGGCCTCCTGCACACTGCAAATCCGTTTTCTGATTCCGATTCCGTTTCCAATTCCTATTTTCCCTGAATACATTCCACAGAAAAACAGATAAAACAATGCAGCATGCAGTAAAGATTAAAAATCGGAATCAGAGGTAAAAACCGATTAAAAAGCGGAATCGGAATCGGAAATGCATGCAGTGTGCAAGAGGCCAAAATCTGATTTTATTTCACTTGCATCATGTATCCTTTAAAGGGAACCTAAACTGAGAGGGATATGGATATTTCTTGTTAAAACAATACCAGGTGCCTGGCAGTCCTGATTATCTCTTTGGCTGCAGTGGTAGCTGAATCACACACATGAAACAAGCATGCAGCTAATCCAGTCTAAATTCAGTCAGAGCACCTGATATGTATGCTTGTTCAGGGGCTGTGGCTAAAAGTATTAGAGACACAGGATAAGCAGGAGAGTCAGGCAACTGGTATTATTTTAAAAGGAAAAATCCATATCCTTCTCAGTTTAGGTTCCCTTTAAAGACAAGCTGTTAATTCACAGAGAGGAATGCACATCATAACAACTGAAAAAGTGAGTGAGGAATTATCACCTGGCCTGAGCTGTTGTTAAGTATAGTGTTACTAGAGACTAAAATGGAAAGTGAAGGATTCTGAGCCCTCTGCTTTCATTTTTGGTATTTTATACAAAAAGTAAATCTGTAGAGAGAAATACACAGCAGGGACACAGAGAGGGAGGAAGAGAGACAGCAAGCGTATCTACACAGCCACAGACATACAAACACAGAGACACAGCCAAACAGCACTGGCGTAGGGCCGTGGTTGCAACGGTCGCCATGACGACCGGGCCCGCCTCCTGAAGAGGCGGGGGAGGGGCCCAGGGGGCCTGGACCCCCCAGGTGTTGAAATCCCTGCAGCGCACTGCGGGGACTGGCTCCCGGAGGCAGAGCAGGGCTACGAGAAGATGGCTGCCAAAGCTCTGCACTGGAGACTATTTGTGTCTCCAGTACAGGGCTTCGGGCGCCATCTTCCCGTAGCCCTGCACTCTGCCTGTCAGCGCGGGAGAAACTGGCTGCAGAAGAGGATCGTCGCTGAGGAGCTGCACGGGGGAGACTGGCTGCACGTCGGGGAGCTCACGTCAGAGGCTGGCCAGATGAGTGCATTTTTTTTTTATTTGTACAGGTTTTTTTTCTGGTGACTGCTCCCCACATAGCATTTATTTTCTGGTGACTGCTCCCCACATAGCGTTTATTTTCTGGTGAATGCTCCCACATAACGATTATTTTCTGGTGAATGCTCCCACATAGCGTTTATTTTGTGGTGAATGCTCCCACATAGCGTTTCCTTTGTGGTGAATGCTCCCACATAGCGTTTATTTTGTGGTGAATGCTCCCCACATAGCAATTATTTTCTGGTGAATGCTCCCCACATAGCGATTATTTTCTGGTGAATGCTCCCACATAGCGATTATTTTCTGGTGAATGACCCCACATTGCATTTATTTTCTGGTGAATGCTCCCACATAGCGATTATTTTCTGGTGAATGCTTCCCACATAGCGATTATTTTGTGGTGAATGCTCCCACATAGCATTTATTTTCTGGTGAATGCTCCCACATTGCGTTTATTTTCCGGTGAATGCCCCCACATAGCATTTATTTTCTGGTGAATGCCCCCACATAGCGTTTATTTTCTGGTGAATGCTCCCACATAACGATTATTTTCTGGTGACTGCTCCCCACATAGCATTTATTTTCTGGTGACTGCTCCCCACATAGCGTTTATTTTCTGGTTAATGCTCCCACATAACGATTATTTTCTGGTGAATGCTCCCACATAGCGTTTATTTTCTGGTGAATGCTCCCACATAGCGATTCTTTTTTGGTGAATGCTGCACACATAACGATTATTTTCTGGTGACTGCTCCCCACATAGCGATTATTTTCTGGTGAATGCTGCACACATAATGATTATTTTCTGGTGACTGCTCCCCACATTGCTATTATTTTCTGGTGAATGCTCCCACATAACGATTATTTTCTGATGAATGCTGTGCACATAGTGATTATTTTCTGGTGAATGATGCGCACATAACGATTATTTTCTGGTGAATGCTGCGCACATAACGATTATTATCTGGTGAATGCTGCACACATAATGATTATTATCTGGTGAATGCTGCGCACATAACGATTATTTTCCTTCAGACTGGCATCTTGCTACTAATTGCCCTATTTCCTCTGGGTGCTGCGTATGTTTGCAAATTGAATGTGGCACCCATGCTGCTGGAAAGCTGAATTGATATAGCCATGCCATGCACAGCTATAGGGATTCGGATATGTGTGTGCTTCGGGTGTTGTGGGGGGGGGGAGGGGGGCTGTTGTTGCTGGGAGGGGGGGGGGGGCTGTTGTTGCTGGGAGGGGGGGGGGCACACATCCAGATTCCGCATCGGGGCCCAGAGGTTTGTAGCTATGCCACTGCCAAACAGAGACACAGCCACACAGAAACACAGCCACACAGCCACAGAGAGACACAGACACAGAGAGACACAGTCACATAGACACAGAGATACACAGCCACACAGAGACATCGCCAATCTCTCTCTCTCCTTCCCTGGCTGCCATACACAGGATCTTTCTGCAACCTAGCTGCAATCTCGCTGGCAGAGGTAGTAGGAGGGGCGGAGCTACATCCTGTCAGCATGTGCTCCTCCCCTCCGTATTTACTGCATGTAGCGAATTGTGGTCATTGTTTGTAGTAATGCTTCCCACAACATTAAACTTAATTTGACTTTTTTTTTTAAATTTTTATTTGATTTTGAAGAAAAATTACAAAACAGCAGCAGGTAATAAAACTCCTGCAACCAAAAGGGTGGTACATGATACATGACAATATCATAGTTATCTTTACAATAAAAATGACTACCATGCTATAAGCCCACCCTGAAAAAAAAACTCAGCCCCCAAAACTCCCTCCCCTTACCCCTCCACTTGGTCATATTCTCGTCATAATAACAGCAATGAGTTCCTTTGATAGTGTGGAAGTCAAAAACTAACTAGTTTTGAAATGGACTCGTGAAAAAAAAAAAAAGAAAGTCAAGAGTGGCCGATTGTTGTGATCTCAAGTCTGCCCAGTGATCCATTTAATTGAGCTGTACAGTACCATCCTGTGTGTTTTAATTTAAGTAGGCCTCAGTTATTTGGACTGAGTTTTAGGTAAAAGGCTTGTTCGCAGAGTATACCTTTAAATAGAGTTTCTCGTGATGCAGGCAGAAGCATCTCAGTGTCTGCTTGAAGCAGATGATACAAGCAGATACTGAGAACATGTTCCTAAAGGAAGGCCACAGGCCTACACTGCCCCAGACAAATGGACTACGAGAACAATCAACATAGGCCATATTTACAAAATACCACATTCTTGTAACTAAGTAAAAGGCAGCATGGAATATTAATCGAGTAGGTGGGTATTATGACACCACGAGGGGTCTAAGTCAATAGTCGCGTCTGGGGGATGGCTAAGATGAGGTCACATTTAACTCTTTCCTAGTCAGTATTAAAGGGCTGGATGGGCCGACGGAGCACATTCTTATTCCTACTTTCATGCTCTCTATATGCTGACTGAAACCCCTAATTATTTCATTTCTTTATGTAATCTGATATAATGTATGCTGTACATAGTTAGTCTAGAGGATGTAACGTAGGATAGACATAAGAAGGACCTGATTATCTTCAGCAGGAAGGTAATCACGCAGCTGTAACGCAAGGCAAGAATCCGCTTGGCTAAGATATGACGAACGGTATCTGTATATCTGTTTCCTGAATAAATAACTTGTACATTGAAGAAGCCTGAGAATGGTCTATCTCCAATAAAGTTTGCTGTGTGAGAGTCAAGGTATCTCACAATCTGTGAGGTGCAACTCTACGAAGTTGCTGGTGTCGAAGCAAATAGGTGATTTATAACACAGTGTACTTAAAGTTCTCCATTAGCTTGTCCTTCTCAGTGATGGAATGAGTGGATACAATTAAGGCTTTCCAGTTCTTGAAAAAATGTTTAGTCCGTTTATCCTTATGAAGCAGGGCATCCAATTTATCCAAGTTAAAAAGGTGTGTCAACTCCTCTATATGCAGTGATGAGGTGGGTTCACTGATCAAAACAGCTAGGTATATGCAGTGATGAGGTGGGTTCACTCAACACAAAAGGTAGTGACCAGAATAACAATACAGGAGGAGAATTTTTGAGGCCCTGCTGTATTTGAAATGAATTAACTTTAAATCCTTTAAGGAGAATCTGTTATGGCGGACAATGATGACACCACTTGCCACAACAGCTAGGTATATGCAGTGATGAGGTGGGTTCACTGAACACAACAGCTAGGTATATGCAGTGATGAGGTGGGTTCACTGAACACAAAAGGTAGGTAAGTATATGCAGTGATGAGGTGGGTTCACTCAGCACAACAGCTAGGCATATGCAGTGATGAGGTGGGTTCACTCAACACAAAAGGTAGGTGTATGCAGTGATGAGGTGGGTTTACTCAACACAACAGATTGGTATGTGCAGTAATGGGTATTACAACGTGCAGCTGCCTATTATACACACAGGTAGTCACTGATTGTGCTGGGCCTGGCAGTGGCACACACACAGTACGAATTACAAAAGCTGTCTATGCAACACAAGTGCAGTAATGGGTATTACAATGTGCAGCTGCCTATCACACACACAGGTAGTCACTGAATGTGCTGGGCCTGGCAGTGGCACACACACCAGTGGAGTAGCAATGAGGATAGCAGCCATAGCGGCTGCTATAGGGCCCGTAGCCAAAGAAGAGGAGGGGGGCCTGGGGTCTGCTCCTGGCTTTATTTGTTTTACCCTTCCCTCCCTAAGTTTTTTTCCCAGGGGGGCCCGACTCTTATCACTTTCCCTCACCTCAGCAGGCCCCCCTCCTGTTATGCGCGGCGCCGCAGCGGAAGATACAGCTATAGTCTCCGGGCTGCAGCAGACTCTAGAGCTCCAGCCGCCTGGTCCACTCCTGTCTCCTCCTCAGCAATACCGCTCGCACGCACTGAATCAGGAAGTAGTGCGAGCGGTATTGCTGAGGAGGAGACAGGAGTGGACCAGGCAGCTGGAGCTCTAGATTCTGCTGCAGCCCGGAGACTATAGCTGTATCTTCTGCCGCGGCGCTGCGCATAACAGGAGGGGGCCCGCTGAGGTGAAGGAAAGTGATAAGAGTCGGGCCCCCCTCCCAGCCTCTGCAAATAGTCCACCCACCCTCTTGAACTGACCAGGTAATCACCCACCCTCCTACCCAGACCCCCCCCAGGTAAACACCCACCCTCCTACCCAGACCCCCCAGGAAATCAGCCACCCTCCTACCCAGACGTCCAGGTAATCACCCACCCTCCTACCCAGACCCCCCAGGTAATCACCCACCCGCCTACCCAGTCCACCCAGGTAATCACCCACCCTCCTACCCAGACCCCCCAGGTAATCACCCCACCCTCCTACCCAGTCCCCCCAGGTAATCATCCACCCTCCTACCCCGACCTCCCAGGTAATCACCCACCCTCCTACCCCGACCCCCCAGGTAATCACCCACCCTTCTACCCAGACCCCTCAGGTAATCACGCACCCTCCTACCTAGACCGCACCAGGTAATCACCCACCCGCCTACCCAGACCCCCAGGTAATCACCCACCCTCCTACCCAGACCCCCCAGATAATCAGCCACCCTCCTACCCAGACCCCCCAGGTAATCAGCCACCCTCCCAACCAGACCCCCCAGGTAATCACCCACCCTCCTACCCAGACCCCCCAGGTAATCACCCACCCTCCTACCAAGACCCCCCAGGTAATCAAACACGCACCCAGCTCCCCTAGGTAATCACCTAGACCGCCAGGTAATCATCCACCAACCCAGACCCCCCAGGTAATCAAAAGGACCCCCCTCTCCAAGTAATCACCCACCCAGACCCAGGTAATCACCCACCCTCCTACCCAGACCCCCCAGGTAATCACCCACCCAGACCACCCAGGTAATCAAAAGGACCCCCCAAGTAATCAAACAACCACCCACCCACAGGTAATCACCTACCTACCTACCTACCCACCCAGACAATCACCCACCCAGACCCAGGTAATGTTACAGCGCACCCACCCACCCAGACAATGTTACAGCGCACCCACCCAGACCCAGGAAATGTTACAGCCGACCCACCCATCCAGACTCAGGTAATGTTACAGTCCACCCTCCCACCCAGACCCAGGTAATGTTACACCCCACCCATCCACCTACCCACCCAGACCCAGGTAATGTTACAGCCCAGGACCCAGGTAATATTACAGCCCACCCGCCCAGACCCAGGTAATATTACAGGACACCCACCCACCTAGACCCAACTAATAATACAGCCCACCCACCCGGACCCAGGTAATATTTTAGATCATGGGTTATCTTTTAGCCCTCCCACCCTCACAGGTAATTTTTTAGCCTACACACCAACTTACCCTCCCTCCCAACCAGAAAATCTTTTAGCTCACCCTGCCTCCCGACCAGATAATCTTTTACATCGTTGTCACTCACTGTCCTCAGAGGAGCTCAGACTCTACTCCTACCATAGTCATACTCGAATGTCTTACCATATTATTATGTATAAATAACACTGACATCTTCTACAGCACTTTACAGAGTACAGTCATGTCAATGACTGTCCTCAGAGGAGCTCACAATCTAATCCTACCATAGTCATAGTCTAATGTCCTACCATATTATTATTATGTATTTATATAGCAGTGACATCTTCTGCAGCACTTTACAGAGTACATACTCATGTCACTGACTGACCTCAGAGGAGCTACAATATAATCCTACCATAGTCATAGTCTAATGTCCTACCATATTATTATTATGTATTTATATAGCAGTGACATCTTTTGCAGCACGTTACAGAGTACATAGTCATGTCACTGACTGTCCTCAGAGGAGTTCACAATCTAATCCTACCATAGTCATAGTCTAATGTCCTACCAAATTATTATTATGTATTTATATAGCACTGACATCTTCTGCAGCACATTACAGAATACATAGTCATGTCACTGACTGTCCTCTGAGGAGCTCATAATCTAATCCCTACCATAGCCATAGTGTAATGTCCTACCATATTATTATTATGTATTTATATAGCAGTGACATCTTCTGCAGCACTTTACAGAGTACATAGTCATGTCACTGACTGTCCTCAGAGGAGCTCACAATCTAATGTTACCATAGTCTAATGTCCTACCATATTATTATTATTATTATTATGTATTTATATAGCTCTGACGTCTTCTGCAGCATTTTACAGAGTACAGAGTCACGACACTGACTGTGCTCACCCCAGTGGCACCCTCCTTTCCCCTCCTCCCAGCAATTATCACCCTCCTCTCCCTACCTCCCCATCCCAGTGGCACCGTCCTATTCCCTACTCCCCACCATGTACCACCCTCCTCTCTCCCAACCCTGTAACAACCTTCTCCCAACCCAGTGGCACCTCCCTCCCCTCTACAGAGTTGCACCCACCTCTTCCCTTCTCCGCACCCAGTGTCACCCTCCTCCCACCGAGTTGTATGCTCCTCTTCCATCCTCCCCATCCAGTGGCACCCTCAACCCACCTAGTGGCATCATCCTCCACACCCAGTGGCACCCTCCTCCTGAGTGGCACCCTCCTCTCCCCCACTCCTCCGTTAGGGCCCCCAAGCTACACCTCCCCCCCCCCTTACCCAGGAGGAGCTGCGGGTAGGGGGGGGCCAAGAGAAAAATTTGCTATGGGGCCCAGCCATTTCTAGCTACGCCCCTGACACACACAGTATGAATTACAAAAGCTGTCTATGCAACACAAGTGCAGTAATGGGTGTTACAATGTGCAGCTGCCTATCACACACACAGGTAGTCACTGAATGTGCTGGGTCGGGCAATAGCACACACACAGTATGAATTACAAAAGCTGTCTATGCAACACAAGTGTTAGTTAGATCAGTGGGACACACAGAAAATAAAATAGATCATAAGAACAAGATTAGCTCTCAAAAGAGCTGTTGTGGGGTGCTATTATAGCAACAAGAATCAGCCAGGAGAAAGCTAACAAGCCAAGAGCCTAACTAATCTTTCCCTAGGAGAAACATACTGCAGCAGCTTGCCCTTCTCTCACTATAGCAGGCACACGAGTGAGTGTAATGGCCGGTGCTCCCTGCCTTATATAAGGGGGGGGGAGTGGCTCCAGGAGTGAGTGTAGCCTGATTGGCTACAATGTGCCTGCTGACTGTGATGTAGAGGGTCAAAGTTGACCCTAATGGCGCACTATAGTGCTATGCGGATTTCAGCCCAGATATTCGGAATCCGAATCCTGTCGGATAGCTGAAAAAAGGTCGGATATCCAGGTTACCCGAATATCCGGAATCCGGATGAGCACCACTGATTGTAACATCATACTCCTCCGAACATCGTAACGTCCATAGATTCCGTGATATGACCCCTACATCAATAGCAGAAACACCCACTTGGGCGTGCTGTGGAAATCTCAACAACCTGGGGAGGGAAGAGGGGGAGGGGATGGGGAGAAAAAGGGGGGAAGGAAAAAGGGGGAGGGAAAAAGGGGAAATGACAGAACATGCGGGCAAAGCTAGGGAAGGGGGGGGGAGGAGAAGGGGAATAGCAGAGATGTATATATAAATATATGTACAGTATAAACCAACTCAGTATATGCATCAGTCAAATAAATATGACCACTTCTACTTCCTCAATCAGGCCAACTGGAGTTAGTGCTCAATTTGAAGATCCAGAAGGCCTCTCTCACAAAGAGCCTCCTGAATCTTAAGCCTGCGGGTAACTCTGATGAAATCGATTCCAAACCGACTACAGACAAACTGTCAGTGGATTGCCCATGATGGGTCAAGAAGTGACGTGGCACACTGTGTCCCTCTGTTCCTTCCTCAATGCTCCTTCTGTGTTCTCCAAATCTTTCTCGTAAAGGCTTTGCAGTTCTTCCTACATAATATTTTGGACAGCTACAACACAACAGATACACTACCTGTGTGGATGATAAATTAATACATTGTTTTAAACTGATTTTTTCCTGCTCTACTAGTTTCTCCTTACATCTGTGTCTCATGTGGCTGCAGCATTTGCAGCGTGTCTTATTGCACCTGTTACTGCCAAGAATGTAGAATGGGATGTTGAGGGCCTGCCATTGGGACCAATGTTGCTCTTGGCAATTTTATTTTTGAGTGACTTTGCTTTTCTAAAAATAGTCTTTGGTCTTGTTGGCAACCTCTGTTGTAATATTGGATCTCTTAATAACAAAGGCCAGTTCGATTTTATAACATTTTCAATATCTTGGGCCTTTTTTATTGTAATTTGTCACAAAATCGGGGACTTTTATATGCTCAACTGGCTGTTTTTTTGGGGTCTGTTTTCTTTTCAAACTCCTTTTTAGCTATAGTTGCTATTCTTTCCTCCTTTTTCTTCACTTTTCTTTTGCTTTTTTGCTCCCCCCCCCCCCCCCCATCTAGAAGTGTTTAAGTTTTTTTTTTTTTTTTATTGAGATTCATCCTACTGTTTAGATACACATTAATAAAAATAGTATACTGTTGATGCCACAACGGTGAACCGAAAGTACTAACAATGGTTACCATGGTTACCAGTCAGGTTAAACAATCAATTTCCTGGCATTTTTATGTATTTATACTGATGTGTGCAGAGCAGTAACTCGCTTGACAAAGGCGTGGATGTGCCGAAATGCGTCGCAAAGTCACTGCACACACTGACCAGAGGAGAGGCACCGATTGTCCAGACCACTACCACCTAGGACATCCCCCCGCTGCTGACCTCAGAGGAGGAACAGGTTGCCACCCAGGGTCTTGTTTGGGTTTTACCCAAGATATGCCTGCTTTTTTCATTTGTCTAGTATTAAAAAGTTTTAATACACTACGGAGCGCTACTCCTCTTTTACTTTTAACTGTTTTATGCTGCCATCCCTTTCATGTATAGCTCCCTCTCTCCATTTATAAGTAGCAGCCTATACCAGCCCCGTATTCTTTATGCAGCAGGCTGGCTGTGTGCAGCATCAGTCTTCCTTCTGTGTGCATCCGCATTATGTGCAGTGAAGCAGACCAGTTATATGCAAGTGCAGTCCACCCTTTTCTGTGTAAACTCCATGTACAGCTAAAAATCTTCTTTTAGGTATATCTGCCACTCTCTTTAATATGGTGGAGGTTGGTCAGTTGACCTTGAAAAAAACAAAAGGATAGGAGCCCAATATGGTGTAGTATGTTTGGCACTGGAAGTGTCATTAAGGAAAATAAATTGAGGTACTCACAAACCAGGGTTGCAAGATTGTAACCACCTTCTTCGTGTGTGGGGAACACCCGTCCCGCACATGGATTTTGAAGGAAATCGCAGGGGGGATTACAACTACCCAGAATCCCCATCAGACCAGGGCCGGTGCAGTGTCTGGGGACAGCCACAAGTTGAGACACCAGAATATCTGCAGGCATCCTGCAGCTCACAGCACTGCCCCCTTTCTTTCACTTCTACAGTTAACTTTGTAGTAGCAGCGTGAGTACAGAGCATGGAGCAGGAGCAGCAGTGTGTGTACAGAACATGGAGCAGCAGTGTGTGTAAAGAGCATGGAGCAGCTCTGGGGAACTTAACAGAATCAGGTATGAGCACAGACCTGTGCGCTGCTGTGTGATTGCTTCACTTTCCCCTTCATCCCCTTAATGTCGGCTGTCCTCGTTATCTGTATACAAACTGCTCCTGATCTATCTCGTTGTCAATCGGGAGCAGATCGGTCATTTAGGAAATAATTGTCAAATCCTGTCAGTCAGACAGGAAATTGCATTATGTGTACCCAGCATGATGTCCTACCATATTATTATACTGTATTGTACGTGGCTAAAGGGGACCTTTAAGGAATCCCCCCTTGAAAATCCTGAGTTTGCCCCTGCTCTTGGCCCCTTTCTCTAAAAAAGTAGATCGGGGCCAGAGGTCTGTCCCTCCAAAGGAGGGTAATAAACTAGTATGGAAACTGGATGAGAGGCTCCCAGAATAGTGTGTAGTTAATACGGTTATCACAACAATGGCGATAAAAGAATGTCTTACTTCAATAAGGTGTCTAGAATTTATGGTGAGACAAAACTAATATATTGCACAATTCAGACAAAACGTTTTGTGAGTCAAGCGCTCGCTTCCTCACCCTCAGGTCAAAAATGTGCTAGGGCGGCTCTATATAGAGGCACCCTGAGTTCTGATACACATCATCACTTCTGAGGTAAGACATTCTTTCATTTCTATTGTTGTGATAACCATATCAACTATACACTTTTCTTATTGCCTCTCATCCATTTTCCCTACAAACTCTCTTTAATATTCAGCCAGCCCTTTTTTGGGAAGCAGCAATCCTATTTCATCCCTCTTCCATCTACATTCATCTATTTTCAGCCTTCCATTTCCATACTGGACATCTATGGAAATTATATTCTGCTCACTTCTGCCCCCTATTTGCAGCCTTCCTTTTCCCATTCCCATACTGGACATACATAGTTACATAGTTACATAGTTATTTTGGTTGAAAAAAGACATATGTCCATGGAGTTCAACCAGAGAACAAAGTACAACACCAGCCTGCTCCCTGAAATATCCCTGTTGATCCAGAGGAAGGCGAAAAAACCCTTACAAGACATGGTCCAATTAGCCCCAAAAGGGAAAAAAATTCCTTCCCGACTCCAGATGGCAATCAGATAAAATCCCTGGATCAACATCATTAGGCCTTATCTAGTAATTGTAGCCATGGATGTCTTTCAATGCAAGGAAAGCATCTAGGAAAGTCCCCTTTAAATGCAGGTATAGAGTTTGCCATAATGACTTCCTGTGGCAATGCATTCCACATCTTAATCACTCTTACTGTAAAGAACCCTTTCCTAAATAAATGGCTAAAACGTTTTTCCTCCATGCGCAGATCGTGTCCTCTAGTCCTTTGAGAAGGCCTAGAGACAAAAAGCTCATCCATCAAGCTATTATATTGCCCTCTGATGTATTTATGCATGTTAATTAGATCCCCTCTAAGGCGTCTTTTCTCTAGTCTAATTAAACCCAGTTTATCTAAGCTTTCTTGGTAAGTGAGACCTTCCATCCCACTTATCAATTTTGTTGCTCGTCTCTGCACCTGCTCTAAAACTGCAATATCTTTTTTGTAATGTGGTGCCCAGAACTGAATTCCATATTCCAGATGTGGCCTTACTAGAGAGTTAAACAGGGGCAATATTATGCTAGCATCTCAAGTTTTTATTTCCCTTTTAATGCATCCCAAAATTTTGTTAGCTTTAGCTGCAGCGGCTTGGCATTGAGTGCGATTATTTAACTTGTTGTCGATGAGTACTCCTAAGTCCTTCTCCAAGTTTGATGTCCCCAACTGTATCCCATTTATTTTGTACGGTGCTAGACCATTGGGACGACCAAAATGCATGACTTTACATTTTTCAACATTGAATTTCATCTGCCATGTATGTGCCCACATAGCCATCCTATCCAGATCCTGTTGCAATATGACACTATCTTCCTGAGAGTTGATGATTCTGCACAATTTTGTATCATCTGCAAAAATAGCAACATTGCTCACTACTAAATCTACTAGGTCATTAATAAATGGATACATACCTATACTGACCTATACTGAGTCTGAGGCCATTGTTTTTTTTTTTTGGGGGGGGGGGGGGGGGCACACTGCAGCTATAATGCATGGTGCAAATAGTTGGTGCTGTGCTATCATTCCAGATTGGGAAAGGAGGGGGGGGGGGGCTAACTGCCCCACTGATTGTTTTTATTAATATTCCTGAAAGGTTCTAGTCTTTATTTTCAAGTGTATTCAGGATAATGTACTCTTCCCATCTATTTCAGGCTTATTACGGTAATAGTATTTTTCTATTATACATATGTGATGTGTCAAGGAGATCTGAGCATTTGGCGTGATGTGTCACGACTTTAAAAAAAAGTTAGGATTGGGAACCACTGTCCTAGGAGGTAACTCAGGACAAAATGTGAATTGCATATGGGCCTATGTGTGTATGTTTGCATGTATGTAAACGCGAATAGAGATGTAGCGAACGGTTCCAGGCGAACTTTGGGGGTTCGCGTTCACCTGCACCAGGCAAACTTTTGTAGAAGTTCGATTCGCCCCATAGACTTTAATGGCCGCCGACTTTAACGGTTAATAGCAAAGTCCCCTTACATAGTAGAAACACCAAAATTGTTGGGAATGTTAAGTGGAATAGTGGGAACAAGAGGAAAACATTTTTTTTTCAAAAAGACCTTATACTTTTTGAGAAAATCAATTTTAAAGTTTCAAAGTAAAATGAGCCGATTCATAAAAAGAACCGATTCATTAAAAAGAACCGGATGATTCAAGAACTGTTAGTATAGCAGAGAATGCGTCCTGAGCAGGACGTGAAGCTGCCGGCTCGCTGCTGTCTCTCCCCACCTGCCTGCACCTGTCACCCTCACCTAGCCTGGCACCCAGCGCACCCATGGGTGCCAGGCTAGGTGAGACTGACAGGTGAGGAGGTGGGGAGAGACAGCAGGAGCCGGCAGCTATGCGTCCAAAATGAGGCATTCTCTGCTATATGGGAGGCGTCGGAGATCTTCAATCAACTTAATTGAAAATCGCAACATAAGAGGATACAGTTCGTTGGATCGTTTACCGTGGATATTGGCGTGGGAAAACAAAGGTACAGGTACGTACTTATGGTTAATTTAGAATAATAAAATACTTTTCTCGTGGTTGTGTTTTTATTTCATTTAACCCTTTGTGGAAATGGGTAAAGGGTACTTTGTACCCCTATACTCATTTCTCCTGGGAGGGGGGTGGGCATCTGGGGTCCCCTTCTTAAAGGGGACTCCCAGATGCCACCATGAACCCCCCCCCCAGGGAGTCATCGCCCCCACCTCCTCCTGGGGTACCGGAGGTGGGGAAGAGCCCCTTGTCCATGGATTGGACAAGAGCTCCAGGGGGGGAGGGGAAGGCTTGGCTGCCCCTCCCCCCCAGAGCCCCACATACCATGGACCATGCGGGCTGGTATAGCTCAGGGTGCGAAGCCCCAGTCGGCCGGGGCTCCGCATTCTGGCTATCCCAGCCTGCATGGGGGACAAGGGGTTACAGAGGCTCGGGAGGGGGGACCCCACGTCATTTTTCTTTTCATTTATTTCCCACACTCAGCACATAAAAATAATAAAAATATATATATATATATATATATACATACATATATATATATATATATATATATATATATATATATATATATATATATATATATATATATATATATATATATACACACATATACATTTTTTATTTTTTTTTTAAAGGACTTACGAGGCCACAAGTATGAAAAAAGTTAAATACCACTTCCTTATTCAGATCCATGGAGGACGCCATCTGCGCCCCCCGTTCATTCCGCCATGGCACCCGCAGTAATACCGGCCCCGGTCGGGTCCCGACCCCTCCAAACGGGTCGGGTTCTCATTCCCCCCTCAATATGGCCGCCACAGATTGCCGCGGCTGCGCAGTCCGCAAAGATGCGATTGCGGCTGCGCAGCTCTAGGTCCTCCTCCCGATGCGTCCGATGTATGCACGCATATTGATGACGTGGCAGGAGGAGGCCCTAGAGCTGCGCAGGTGCAATCGCGTCTGTGCCGACTGCGCAGCCACGGCAATCTATGGCGGCCATATTGAGTGGGGAATGAGAACCCGACCTGTTCGGAGGGGTCAGGAGTTGGGACCCGACCGGGCCGGTATTACTGCGGGAGCCATGGGGGAATGAACGGGAGGGCGCGGATGGCATCCTCCATGGATCTGGATTATCAAAAGGTATTTAACTTTTTTCACATTTGTGGCCTCGGAAGTCCTTTAAATATTGTTTCCTGCTATCTTTTTAACATATCCTGCAAATTTGGTGTTGCTAGGATGTAAGGGGCCTTTGCTATTAACTGCTAAAGTCGGCGGGTGATGATAACCAACCAGAATTATAGGGGTGCAAAAGTGCTGAACTCTGCCATAGGCTTCCATTAGGCTCACTATTTCACTTTTAAAAATCTCAAATCTTTTCAAAGGGCAATTGCTCAGCAGTGGCAAATTTTCTAGCATTGTAGGAACTGTTAGGGGGATCATAACTGGTGAGTTTCTGGCCCCTAGGCCGAAGAGGTCATAGCCTAGGGTCACAAAAACCTGTTTATTTGGGCAATTTCAATGGTAGTGATGCTGACGTACATAAATCGCAGCCATGGCCGTTAGCAACGTCTGAATTTCACGAAATGTCTCATGCAGGTAGAAGACATATTGTTAGACTTGGATTCCAAAGATGGGGTCCCTACATCTCTGCAAACCAGAGTTACAGGGGTGCAAAATTAGTAAAATCCCCCATAGGCTTTCATTGGCTCCCTATTTCACTTTCCAAAATCTCACACCTTTTCAAAGGGTAATTGCTCAGCAGTGGCAAATTTTCTAGCATTGTAAGAACTGTTATGCTGGATACACACCATGCGTTTCCGCGTTCGATGCGTCCGTCGATACGCGTCGATTCGATTATTTCCGACATGTCCGATTCAAGCTTCGATGGATCGTTAGGTCGATTTGCCATACTTTACATGGCAATCGACCTAAAAATCATCGAAATTCGTTCGGAAATGCTCGGAAATAATCGAATCGACGCGTATCGACGGACGCATTCGACGCGGAAATGCATGGTGTGTATCCAGCATTAGAGGGATCATAACTGGTGAGTTTCGGGCCCCTAGGCCGAAGAGGTCATAGCCTAGGGTCACAAAAACCTGTTTATTTGGGCAATTTCAATGGTAGTGATGCTGACGTACATAAATCGCAGCCATGGCCGTTAGCAACGTCTGAATTTCACGAAATGTCTCATGCAGGTAGAAGACATATTGTTAGACTTGGGCTCCAAACATGGGTTCCCTACATCTCTGCAAACCAGAGTTACAGGGCTCCAAATTTGGTAAAATCCCCCATAGGCTTTCATTGGGCCTCCTATTTACAGTTCCAAAATCTCACATCTTTTCACAGGGCAATTGCTCAGCAGTGGCAAGATTTCTAGCATTGTAGGAACTGTTAGGGGGATCATAACTGGTGAGTTTCGGGCCCCTAGGCCGAAGAGGTCATAGCCTAGGGTCACAAAAACCTGTTTATTTGGGCAATTTCAATGGTAGTGATGCTGACGTACATAAATCGCAGCCATGGCCGTTAGCAACGTCTGAATTTCACGAAATGTCTCATGCAGGTAGAAGACATATTGTTAGACTTGGATTCCAAAGATGGGGTCCCTACATCTCTGCAAACCAGAGTTACAGGGGTCCAAAATTGGTAAAATCCCCCATAGGCTTTCATTGGGCCTCCTATTTACAGTTCCAAAATCTCACATCTTTTCAAAGGGCAATTGCTCAGCAGTGGCAAATTTTCTAGCATTGTAGGAACTGTTAGGGGGATCATAACTGGTGAGTTTCGGGCCCCTAGGCCGAAGAGGTCATAGCCTAGGGTCACAAAAACCTGTTTATTTGGGCACTTTCAATGGTGGCGAGTCTGACGTACATAAATTGCAGCAATGGCCGTTAGCAACGTCTGAATCTCACGAAATGTCTCATGCAGGTAGAAGACATATTGTTAGACTTGGGCTCCAAAGATGGGTTCCCTACATCTCTGCAAACCAGAGTTACAGGGCTCCAAATTTGGTAAAATCCCCCATAGGCTTTTATTGGGCCTCCTATTTACAGTTCCAAAATCTCACATCTTTTCAAAGGGCAATTGCTCAGCAGTGGCAAATTTTCTAGCATTGTAGGAACTGTTAGAGGGATCATAACTGGTGAGTTTCGGGCCCCTAGGCCGAAGAGGTCATAGCCTAGGTTCACAAAAACCTGTTTATTTGGGCAATTTCAATGGTAGTGATGCTGACGTACATAAATCGCAGCCATGGCCGTTAGCAACGTCTGAATTTCACAAAATGTCTCATGCAGGTAGAAGACATATTGTTAGACTTGGATTCCAAAGATGGGGTCCCTACATCTCTGCGAACCAGAGTTACAGATGTGCAATATTGGGAAAATCCCCCATAGGCTTTCATTGGCTCCCTATTTCACTTTCCAAAATCTCACACCTTTTCAAAGGGCAATTGCTCAGCAGTGGCAAATTTTCTAGCATTGTAAGGACCCTTAGGGGGAACATGACTGGTGAGTTTCGGGCCCCTAGGCCAAAGAGGTCATAGCCTAGGGTCACAAAAACCTATTTATTTGGGCAATTTCAATGGTGGCAATTCTGAGGTACATAAATCACAGCCATGGCCGTTAGCAACGTCTGAATCTCACGAAATGTCTCATGCAGGTAGAAGACATATTGTTAGACTTGGATTCCAAAGATGGGGTCCCTACATCTCTGCAAACCAGAGTTACAGGGGTCCAAAATTGGTAAAATCCCCCATAGGCTTTCATTGGGCCTCCTATTTACAGTTTCAAAATCTCACATCTTTTCAAAGGGCAGTTGCTCAGCAGTGGCAAATTTTCTAGGAGTGTAGGAACTGTTAGGGGGATCATAACTGGTGAGTTTCGGGCCCCTAGGCCGAAGAGGTCATAGCCTAGGGTCAAAAAAACCTGTTTATTTGGGCAATTTCAATGGTGGCGAGTCTGACGTACATGAATCGCAGCCATGGCCGTTAGCAACGTCTGAATCGCACGAAATGTCTCATGCAGGTAGAAGACATATTGTTAGACTTGGACTCCAAACATGGGTTCCATACATCTCTGCAAACCAGAGTTACAGGGGTCTAAAATTGGTAAAATCCCCCATAGGCTTTCATTGGCTCCCTATTTCACTTTCCAAAATCTCACATCTTTTCAAAGGGCAATTGCTCAGCAGTGGCAAATTTTCTAGCATTGTAGGGACCCTTAGGGGGAACATGCAGGGCCGGCCCGTCACTTTTTGCCGCCTGAGGCAAATTTGGCAGAGCTGCTGCCCCCCCTGTCCGGGGGGGGGGGGGGGGAGGCCGCCAAGCCGGAGGGGTAGCGGGCAGGTCGGGGGTATTGTGCCTAGCGGTGGGGAGGGGGGTCGGACCCCCCCCTCCCTCGCCTGGGTCCCCCGATCTGCGCTACCCTCCAGCCTGTAATTAGTAAGCTGCTGCCAGATCGTAAGAGGCACGGGCGGGGAGGACTCACCTTTTCCGCGTTCCATCGTGCGCTCCATTGACGTCACTTCCTGCATCACCGTCCACTTACAATACAGTGGGCGGCGATGCAGGAAGTGACGTCAGTGGAGCGCTCGCTGGAACGCGGAAAAGGTGAGTCCTCCCCGCCCGTGCCTCTTCTGGCAGCAGCTTACTAATTACAGGCTGGAGGGGAGCGCAGATCGGGGGACCCAGGCGAGGGAGGGGGGGTCCGACCCCCCTCCCCACCGCTAGGCACAATACCCCCGACCTGCCCGCTACCCCTCCGGCTCGGCGGCCGGCCCCCCCAGGCAGGTGCCGCCCTTTGAAGTTTGCCGCCTGAGGCAAATGTTTCACCCCGCCTCATGAGCGGGCCGGCCCTGGGAACATGACTGGTGAGTTTCGGGCCCCTAGGCCGAAGAGGTCATAGCCTAGGGCAGGGGTGGGCAAACTACGGCTCGCGGGCCGTATACGGCCCGGCGGACATCCTCAATCCGGCCCCCCGAAGCATGCCAAAGCCTGCAGCTTGTTTATTCTTTTTTTTTTTTCGTTTGAAATAAATCCGCCCCGCAGCGTGTTGCACGCAATCAGACAGGGGGACTGAGGCGGCGGCCGTGGCGTGCCCTGGTGCGTGGCTCCGTCATGCTGCTTGACTCCACCCCCCGCCTGGAGCCATTGCCGCAATTTTGCTGCGCTCTGCCTGCCTGTCGGATCGAGACAGAGCAAGCGAGCGTTGTGTGCTGGGGCGTGCTGAGGCCTGGTGGACTTGCCTGAGGGACCTGTGTGGGGCAGCGGCTGCCTGGGCTGCATCTGGCTGGCTGACACGAGGAGGGGACATGCCACGTGCCTGGCTGCTGCTGCTGCTACGGAGGAGGAGGAGGTCGGATCTGGGGCAGCTGCTGCCTGGGCTGCATCTGGCTGGCTGGCCGACACGCGGAGGGGACACGCCACGTGCCTGGCTGCTGCTGCTGCTATGGAGGAGGAGGAGGTCGGATCTGGGGCAGCTGCTGCCTGGGCTGCATCTGGCTGGCTGGCTGGCTGGCCGACACGCGGAGGGGACACGCCACGTGCCTGGCTGCTGCTGCTACGGAGGAGGAGGAGGTCAGATCTGGGGTAGCTGCTGCCTGGGCTGCATCTGGCTGGCTGGCCGACACGCTGAAGGGACACACCACGTGCCTGGCTGCTGCTGCTGCGGAGGTCGGATTGAGGTCGGAGAGAAGGTAATCCTACTTTGCCTTCCATTTTTCAACATGTGCTGGTAATCTCATCGCATTTGTGGGGGGATCTGTGCTGGCAATCTCATCGCGTTTGTGGGGGGATCTGTGCTGGCAGTCTCATAGCATTTGTGGGGGATCTGTGCTGGCAATCTCATAGCATTTGTGGGGGGATCTGTGCTGGCAATCTCATAGCATTTGTAGGGGATCTGTGCTGGCAATCTCATAGCATTTGTGGGGGGATCTGTGCTGGCAAGCTTATAGCATTTGTGGGGGATCTGTGCTGGCAGTCTCATAGCATTTGTGGGGGATCTGTGCTGGCAGTCTCATAGCATTTGTGGGGGATCTGTGCTGGCAATCTCATAGCATTTGTGGGGGATCTGTGCTGGCAATCTCATAGCATTTGTGGGGGATCTGTGCTGGCAATCTCATAGCATTTGTGGAGGATCTGTGCTGGCAATCTCGTAGCATTTGTAGGGGATCTGTGCTGGCAATCTCATAGCATTTGTGGGGGGATCTGTGCTGGCAAGCTTATAGCATTTGTGGGGGATCTGTGCTGGCAAACTCATAGCATTTGTGGGGGGATCTATGCTGGCAAACTCATAGCATTTGTGGGGGGATCTGTGCTGGCAAGCTTATAGCATTTGTGGGGGATTGGAACTGATTGATCTCCAGGCTGACTCCGTCTTAAAAGAACAGTTTAAGTCTCTTGCACTGAAAGACTTCTATGCTTCACTTAAGGCAACCCAAATTGTACTTAAGGCAACCGCTTTTCCAAATATCTGCAGGATGGCACAGAAGATGCTGGCGTTGTTTGGCTCAACCTACGTGTGTGAGCAGACGTTCAGTGTCATGAAGATTAACAAATCCCCTCTAAGATCCCGGCTAACAGACCAACATCTCAGATCTGTACTTAGAATTGCCACAAGCAAAATAACTCCAGACTTTGATGCACTAACTAAGAAGGGTGACCAACAACACTGTTCACACTGACATTTAAGGTTAGTTCAGTAGTTCAGAAAAAACAGTTTATTATGCACTCCTATCTGTCTGAGCTCTCTCACACTCTCTCACTCCCTGCCAGCATCCCTTTTCCTGTTACCACCCACATCCTGTCATGGCCACACCCTTTCCTGCTACGTCACCGCCCACATCCGGACATGGCCACGCCCATTTTTTGCTGCGGCCCCCGGCCCATTTTCAAAACTCAATGTGGCCCTTGATGTAAAAAGTTTGCCCACCCCTGGCCTAGGGTCACAAAACCCTGTTTATTTGGGCAATTTCAATGGTGGCAATTCTGAGGTACATAAATTGCAGCCATGGCCGTTAGCAATGTCTGAACCTCACGAAATGTCTCATGCAGGTAGAAGACATATTGTTAGACTTGGGCTCCAAAGATGGGTTCCATACATCTCTGCAAACCAGAGTTACAGGGGTCTAAAATTGGTAAAATCCCCCATAGGCTTTCATTGGGCCTCCTATTTACAGTTCCAAAATCTCACATCTTTTCAAAGGGCAATTGCTTAGCAGTGGCAAATTTTCTAGCATTGTAGGGACCCTTAGGGGGAACATGACTGGTGAGTTTCGGGCCCCTAGGCCGAAGAGGTCATAGCCTAGGGTCACAAAAACCTATTTATTTGGGCAATTTCAATGGTGGCGAGTCTGACGTACATAAATCGCAGCAATGGCCGTTAGCAACGTCTGAATCTCACGAAATGTCTCATGCAGGTAGAAGACATATTGTTAGACTTGGGCTCCAAAGATAGGATTCCCTACATCTCTGCAAACCAGAGTTACAGGGCTCCAAAATTGGTAACTCTGTTACTCTAGGGCCTCCTCCTGCCGCGTCATCAATATGTGTGCATACATCGGATGCATCGGGAGGAGGACCTAGAGCTGTGCAGCCGCAATCGCATCTATGCGGACTGCGCAGCAGCGACAATCTGTGGCGGCCATATTGAGGGGGGAATGAGAACCCGACCCGTTTGGAGGGGTCGGGACCCGACCGGGGCCGGTATTACTGCGGGTGCCATGGCGGAATGAATGGGGGGCGCAGATGGCGTCCTCCATGGATCTGGATTATGAAATGGTATTTAACTTTTTTCATCCTATTGGCCTCGTAAGTCCTATGTGTGTATATATATATATATATATATATATATATATATATATATATATATATATATATATATTTTTTTTTTTATTTAATTATTTTGATGTGCTGAGTGTGGGAAATCTGAAAAAAAAATGACGTGGGGTCCCCCCTCCCGAGCTTCTGTAACCCCTTGTCCTCCATGCAGGCTGGGATAGCCAGAATGCGGAGCCCCGGCCGACTGGGGCTTCGCACCCTGAGCTATACCAGCCCGCATGGTCCATGGTATGGGGGGCTCCGGGGGGGGGAGGGGAGGCTAAGCCTTCCCCTCCCCCCCCTGGAGCCCTTGTCCAATCCATGGACAAGGGGCTCTTCCCCATCTCCGGTGCCCCTGGAGGAGGTGGGGGCGATGACTCCCTGGGGGGGGTTCATGGTGGCATCTGGGAGTCCCCTTTAAGAAGGGGACCCCAGATGCCCACCCCTCCCAGGAGAAATGAGTATAGAGGTACAAAGTACCCCTTACCCATTTCCAGAAAGGGTTAAATGAAATAAAAACACAACCACGAAAAAAGTCCTTTAATTTTCTTAATTAACCAGAAATACTTACCTGTACCTTTAAAAAAAAATTCCCACGCCAATATCCACGGTAATTGATCCAACGAACTGCATCCTCTTATGTTACGATCTTCTATTAAGTTGATTGAAGATCTCCGAAGCCCCTCACCCACATAGCAGAGAATGCGTCCTTTCGGATGCATAGCTGCTAGCTCCCGCTGTCTCTCCCCACCTGCCTGCCTGCACCTGACAACCCCCACCTAGGCTGGCACTCAGTGCACCCATGGGTGCGCTGGGTGCCAGCCTAGGTGGGGGTTGGCCGGTGCAGGCAGGTGGGGAGAGACAGCGGGAGCCAGCAGCTTCACGTCCTTCCGAGGACGCATTCTCTGCTATACTAACGGCTCATGAATGAGCCGGATCTTTTTAATGAATCGGTTCTTTTTTTATGAATCGACTCTTTTTTTTTTACTTTAAAATCGATTTTCTCAAAAACTATAAGGTCTTTTTGAAAAAATGTTTTTCCTCTTGTTCCCACTGTTCTTCTTAACATTCCCAGTAATTTTGGTGTTTCTAGCTTTTAAAGGGGCTTTGCAATTAACCATTAAAGTCGGCGGGGGTATATTTTTCCACGGTCAGAAGGAGAATTTACATTGAAACTTTAAAATTGATTTTCTCAACAACTATAAGGTCTTTTTGAAAAAAAAAAATTCCTCTTATTCCCACTGTTCTTCTTAACATTTTCTGCAAGTTTGGGGTTTCTAGCTTTTAAAGCGGCTTTGCTATTAACTGCTAAAGTCGGCGGGCGCTTAATTTTTCCACGGTCAGAAGGAGTTACTTTAAAATTGATTTTCTCAAAAACTATAAGGATTTTTTGAATTTTTCCCCCCTCTTGTAGTCACTGAAATATCTCAGGTGTTAGACACCTTGAAACATCTTTTCCATCACTTTTCTGGCCAGCATAAATGTTTCTAGTTTTCAAAGTTCGCCTCCCCATTGAAGTCTGTTGCGGTTCGGGATTCGCGAACCGAAAATCGGAGGTTCGTGACATCTCTACACGCGAAGAGAATAAAGGGGGGCACAATAATCAGTTTTTGCTCAGGGCCCTGTGAAACCTAAGGCCGGCCCTGCTACAAAGTTACAGCCTTAGCAGAAATACATCCCTGACAACAATAAAGGTTCAGCTAAAATTGAGAGTGAAACCTGAGGACAAAGTGTAAGCAGTCAGCATATGTCTTCTGCTGTATTTAGAGATTATTTATGGCCATTAAGTCATTTGTCTAAAAGTATAATCTTTGCTTAATCATTGTTGAATGATCAGCTTATGACTTGCTCTATTTAGAACAGCTACTCTTTGATGAGGTGTATAAATAGCGTGGCTCAGTACATTGTTTATGAGGAGCTGCATCTATCTTAATGCATACAAAACAGAAAGAGCACTTTAATGGCACTCCTAGATGCTTTAACAAACCGCTGAGGAGCTATTTTTGCTTTGACTTAAATGATCAAGTACAGCAGTAAAGAAGATGTAATTTCTAGAAGAGATGAATGCTTTTTCAAAAACCAGCTCCGTCAGTCATCTAGCTGCCCAGATGCTCAGATAGTATAATCCAATCCGGCGGGCTGGATATTCACTCTGACAGCTTTTCAAGATGTTTTCTTAAATCGTGATTTCAAAATACTTCCCCTCCTCCTTCCTTAAAGGACCCCTGACTTGTCCAGCGCCACACACTGCAAAGAATGTCATTAATAAGGAAATCCTGCTTTCTACCTTCATAAATCCACAACCACCTCATTTTATCACAACAATGTTGTGCTGCAGGTGCTGCACATGACTGGGATTGCATGACTGCTGTTTCACTTTTCTTTTAGTAATCTTCACTATGAGCTGATATGATACAGGTGTGTTTGCTATCTAATAGCAGACAATTTTTTTTTAAAACAAATGGATGGATAACAATTTTAAATATGGGTTTACTGTAGGTGTAGATTAGCAGGTGAGGAGAGCCATAGCTCTCTTTTATGAAATTAAGGAAATTATCCTATTCATGTTTGTTTACCCCAGTCATAGTCTAATACCCCAGTCAATGTTTGTAGTTTGGGGAAGCATATTAACTTTTATCAGTATGTTTTCTGGAATGTGGAACAAATCTGAAATGCTCTGAAGAAACCCAGGCAAACACAAAGAATTCACAAACTCTGCATACATAGTGCTCACGCTAGAAATTGAGCCTCTGACAAGCGATATCAGGCAAAAGTGCTACCCAATAATGCATTGCACTATTTACATAGAGTATGCTTTTTCTCCTGGGGTTTGCATGAGTTCTATCTCTCATAGTGATGGTCGGAAATGCCAATTTCCGAATCCGCGGTAAATCTGCATTCCGCCATTGCCAATTACCGATTCCGCTTTCTGCTACCAATTTCCGCATTCAAATGCGGAATTTCCGCCGGAAATCGCGGAAATTCCGCCCGACTTTAACCCTCCTGGCGGTTTGCAAAAAAATCGCCAGGGGGCAGCAAATCTTTTTTTTAAATTTTTTTTTTTTTCATGTAGCGAGACAAAGTCTTGCTACATGATAGCCGCTGCTCAGCGGCATCCCCCCAGCCCCTCCGATCGCCGCCGGCGATCGGAGATCCGGAGATCCCGTTCAAAGAACGGGATCTCCCGGATGGCTCCCCCCGTCGCCATGGCGACGGGGCGGGATGACGTCACCGACGTCATCGACGTCGTGACGTCAAAGGGGATTCCGATCCACCCCATAGAGCTGCCTGGCACTGATTGGCCAGGCAGCGCACGGGGTCTGGGGGGGGGGGGGGCGGCTGCGGCGCGACGGATAGCGGCGGATCGGCGGGTAGCGGCGGCGATCGGGCACTGCACGCAGCTAGCAAAGTGCTAGCTGCGTGCAGCAAAAAAATAATTATGCAAATCGGCCCAGCGGGGCCTGAGCGGTGCCTTCCGGCGGCTTACCCCGAGCTCAGCTCGGGCTTACCGCCAGGAAGGTTAACATCGATTTTCTCAAAAACTATAAGGTCTTTTTGAAAACTTTTTTTTGCATCTTGTTCAGAAGATTCTGTTTAATAAACTGAAAGTTTGGTGTTTCAAGGCCTTACGGGGGCTTTTCTATTAACCGCTAAAGTCGGCGGATTTTTACTGTAATGTAAAATGCAGAAAATGGGCAGATGCAGATTTTCTGCATTTTACATTACAGTAAAAATCCGCCGAATTTAGCGGTTAATAGCAAAGCCCTCTTAAGTCCTAGATACACCAAATGTTCAGGGTTTATTAAACGGAATCTTGTGAACAAGATGCAAAAAAAAGTTTTCAAAAAGTTTTTGAGAAAATCAATGTTAAAGTCGGGTGGAATTTACGCAATTTCCGGCGGAAATTTCCTGCGATTTCTGGCGGAAATCCGCCTACCGCACTTGCATTACCGATTTCCGCATTCCGATGCGGAAATGCAATTTCCGATCGAAATTTCGGAAATTGCATTTCTCTGGAATCCGAATGAGCATCCCTACTCTCTCAGGGTGTTCTGGCCTCCCCCTTCACCCCAAAAACATACAGATAGGTTAAATTATACCTTTAGAAATTGGCTTGGGACTTCAATAGGAACATAGGACAATAACTGACTGTGAATGTGATAGCTCCTAGACTGCGTGAGCTTCTCTGAGGGACAGTTAGTGATATGACTATATACACTATGTAAAGCACTGCAAAAAATGTCACATCAGTAATACATGCGGATTGTCATTTCCTAAATCCCTTAAACAAAGTAAGCAATTGAGCACCTGTACTGTACGAAGTAAATGTATGCCTCTCAACTTTTTGAAATAGGAATGACAGACACCTTTTAGTGCAAAAATATTGTTGTGAGTACTCAGAAGCAAAAATAATATGTTATACCTCCATGCTGTGCTGGATTTACAGCTCAGAGGCCCATAGGCACAGATGTTCTGGTGCTCTAACCTCTGCTACTGAACATAAGCCACGCCCCTAAGTAAAAATATCCGGAGCTCTAATCCCTGCCTTATGTCACTAACTGTCCTTAGAAGCTTACACTCTAATCACTGTTTCATTATAGCTTTAGTGACATGAGACAACATACGGTGCATAAGGCACTTGCATAAGGCCCCTGCAGGCACATGCCTACAGTGCCTTATGCAAAATCCCCCAGGACACACAGTGGTTCCATAGCATGCTCCAAAAATTACCAAGGTATAGCAATGTGTGAGGAAAGCTGTTCAGATGCAGCTTTACTGTTATATTATGTAAAGAGTTCAGGTACCTCTTTGTAATCTGAAATTCTTTTTGTCAGCTGAAACAATTACTCAGCAGAGAGAAATTCAGGTGGATCACATTTAGAGCCTGTGTAACGTGCACAAACAGACTGGCAACTGAAGCCCCATACACACGCTGAACAGCGGTCTTTTATGCAGCACAATTATTGAACAACTTTTGTTGTGAAACAAGTTGTAACAACCCCAAAAAAGTTTCTTTGTATTGTTCACACAACTGATGAGACTGATAAGATGTCAATCCAACAGTTGGATTGATGTCTTATTAGTCTTATTAGTTGTGTGAACAATAGGAAACAACTTTTTTTGGGTTGTTCCAAGTTGTTTCTCAACAAAAGTTGTTTGATAATTGTGCTGCATAAAAGACCGCTGTTGAGCGTGTGTATGGGGCTTGAGAGAGGGGCTATGCTATGCTAGAGAAATGAATATGAAGAGTTAATATGTTTCTAGGTTATTTTTTTTTTCAATGACAAACTTTCATATCGTAAAAAAACAAACAAACAAACAAACAAACAAGTAAAGCATTTAAAAATAAACTTTTAGAAATAAACAACAACCTACAGTATGAAAGCTACATATACCTATTAGTACTCACATAGTTTATATTGTGTCTAAATTATTTCAGATGTTTTCTTAGGTATTTAAATAACTAATTTTGTGAACTGTGGTGCTCATTAACTCACTGTAATTAAATCTCAAGATTTTCACACTGAAGTCCGCAACTCATCAGTCAATCAGATAAGCGTGGTCACGTCTGGAGTTACATATTTATATGCTTAATTGAATGCCGAATTATACAGAACGATAACATTTAATGAAAAGTTATAACAGCACTGACTAAGGACAGAATTCCTTAACTGATTAGAGATATGAGCCACAGGGTTTGAGAAAGTAAGTTGGTAAGTAGCTTCAAGAAGAAGAAAAAAATCTTTTTACACAGCAAGAGAATTGTAGTAATTAATTTCCACACAAGTTTGAAGGGTTTGAAGTGAGGAATATTTCTCTGCTTGGTCTGTTACAGATTCTTAATGCTGCATACTTAAAAAAGCATACCTATTTCAGATTCTTTCACATGTATTAACAATCCAAGGCAGAGGTATGGACTGGAGGTAGAAATCTGTATTATTTATTGATTTTCAATATGTTGGCAAGAGTACATGGAGTGCCAATGTCCCCCATGCAGTTTCTTATGGAAAAAGAAAATGGCAACCTGCTAAACATGCATGAAAGTAGCAGACAATCGGTCTGATTCATGAAGCAGCGCTGCTACAGAAGAGCGAACTACATCACGGTACCGCAAGCTAAATACAGGGAGACAAGCTACCCAAGTCGTGCAGGGTAGCATGCCTTCCTTAGTTACGCATCCTGTTTGCTTGGCAACACGTGTTCCTGGGTGCCGTAAAGTATTGCAACTGTGATACTTCACTAGAGCAGCTGCTACTATGTTAATTAACATAATTACCATGTTAATTAACATAGTAGCGGCTGCTCTATTGAAGTATCGCACAGCAACCAGGAGCATGCAACTATAAAGAAGGTATGCAGTGCTGCACGACCACACAAAGCATGCCTTCCTGTATTTAGCTCGCGGTGCTGTCATGTGCTGTCTTGCGGTGAACGGTTCAGCCCCATTGACACATTTGGAAAATTATTATTATTATTATTACTGTATTATTCATTTATATAGTGCCATCATCTTCTGTGGCACTGTACAACAGAATACAAGGTAATATCCTTTTTTTATTTATATAGCACCAACATATATAGCACCAACAAATATTGGGACCATAGGTACATGAGAAGATCTAAAACATTGTACAATAAGGACATCCAGAAGTATAAGTACAATTACAGTACATAGTTGCTGTGTGATTTGAGACATCACTAAAACTGGTACACGGTTGTGCCTAAAAAGGGTAAGTGTGGGTGAGTGATGGATGTGTTGAGGGAAAGTGTTCCAGAGGAGGGGAGAGGAGCGAGGGAAATCTTGTAAGCCGAGGTGGAAAGAGGTGACCAGAGAAGAAGACAAGAGAACATTGTTGGTAGAATGGAGATTGTGTGTAGGATAGTGTCTGTAAATAGTAGAACAGGATTGGACCTACTACAACCACACACACACATAAGCCAAAGGGAGCCAGGAATCCACAAAACTCATAAGACATCAACTAGAAAAAGGTTCCGCTGCACCAAAGGTTGGGAGAAAAAAGATTGGCTTTTATTGTCTGTAAATAACTTTATTTATATAAGAAGGAGCTACTGTAGGTCATAAATGAATACACACTCCCATCAGTTGAACTGCATCAATGATCTCACAGAAATGAATCATCATTAAAAACCCAGGTAGTAGTGGTAGTGGAACCCATATACAGATAAATGTAAAAATAGGGAGTGTACTCATTCGGCAGTGACGCGACAACTAGGACATTACCTGCAGGGCCGGGCCGAGGCAGAGGCTGGAGAGGCTCCAGCCTCAGGGCGCAGTGTAGGAGGGGGCGCACAATTTATTCAGCTGTCATTCCCAATTGTGTTTGAAGCAGAAAGAAATAAGAAAAGGGGATACATGACAATGACTGCAAGCCAGATAACTAGAGATTAAGGTGTTGGGGGCCTTGGGGCACCTCTTAGTCTAATAGCAATCAGTGTCTGACGGCTGGGGTGGGAGGGATGGGGGAGGGGCCTCTTAGTCTAATAGCAATCAGTGTCTGATGGCTGGGGTGGGAGGGATGGGGGGGGGGCACACTTTGGTGTCTCAGCCTTGGGTGCTGAAGGACCTTGTACTGCCTCCGGTTACCTGACTATAGTGTTTTCAGCGCTCGGTAATGGCTGTTTAAGCCGTGGCGCCAACAGGAGAGCCTTTCATGTTTGAACGTGGGCCCCCTTCGGCACGGTTTGACACATGGGGTAAGTGGAGAGTGTTGCATAGAGCATCATCTGTGAGTAGTTACAGTACCTACTAGGTTTGAATATGTCTGTGTACAATGTGCGACAAAGATGGCTACTTTGCTTTTTATGTACACACACAGAGCAAGGTATTTTGGTGCTTTGTTTACCTGGCTGTTTACATGTGATATAAGAGGAGGAGGGATTGACCTCATTGATTGTCATGGGTGGTTATCCACCCAATAGTATATATTTGATGTGCACTATGTGGTGTATTGTTTGTTTGCACTGTCTGAAGAAGGGGACCCGCGGCCGCAGCCCCGAAACAATTGTTACGTATATGTGCTTATGAAGCAATAAACAAGATTGTTTGCTTCTTGAAACCGGTGTGCTAGCCTGAACTTATACTAGACCATTCGGCAGTGTAGTGATTCCTAATGCAGTGACGTTCAACTGTTCTATTCAGGTGAATTTCACTGTGTTTGGAAATGATAGTATAAACCAAAAATATACTGTGCTATAGAGTAGGAAATAGATTTGATTGTGAGCTCATCTGAGGAACAGTTAGATTAGGTTTACAATGAATGCACCGCATCATTGCAACAGTTGCCAATATAATGCATTGGCAATGCATCCATTGCAGCGCACAACATACATGCATTTTCAGCTTGCAGGGGATCCATTGTCATTAAACTAAGAAAGACACGGAAACAGCCCAACACTGGATTTGCAGTCAGTCAGTGTAAACTGGCCCTTAATGATATGACTACAGTATGTACTCTGGAAAGTGCCACAGAAAACGTCAGTACTATACAAATACAAAATAATAATATGGTACAGACACTAAGGCTGACTTAGGATTACATGTATTACATTGTGAGCTCCTCTGAGGAACAGTTAGTGACATGATCATGTTCTCTGTAAAGTGCTGCAAAAGATGTCAAGACTATATAAATAAATAATATTAATAATAATAATAATAATAATAATAACAATAGGGTTCATTAACCTCTTGACGACCAGCTAACGCCGATTGGCGTAAACTGGTCGTCTGCAGGTTACCATGGAAACGGCCGCTCGATCGAGCGGCCTTTCCATGTCAGTTCACGGAGGGTGTCTCCGTGAACAGCCGGAGAGCCGCCGATAGCGGCTCGCCGGCAAAATGTAAACAGGCGGGGAAGAAATCCCCGCTGTTTACATGATACGGCACTGCTGCGCAGCAGCGCCGTAAGTCAGATCGGCGATCCCCGGCCTCTGATTGGCCGGGGATCGCCGGCATATGATAGGCTGAAGCCTATCCCACAATGCGCAGGATGGATATCCGTCCTGCGCAGACCAGGAAGGGAGAGGGAGGTAAGGGAAGGGAGGGAGCGCACAAAACGCTGCGGAGGGGGGCTTTGAGGAGCCCCCCCCGCTACCCACTAATGGCCGGCGGCGATCAGACCCCCCCAGCAGGACATCCCCCTAGTGGGGAAAAAAGGGGGGTAGTCTGATCGCCCTGCTGCACTGCTGATCGGTGCTGCGGGCTGTAGAGCCCACGCAGCACCGATCAGTGAAAATTCCCCTGGTCGGCAAGTGGTCTAATAGATAGCACTGGAGAAATCCCTTAGGGCCATGTTCCATTGAAGACTGAGAAGCTGAAATTAGTGATGAGTAATTGTTGTCACATTTTGCATCACATTTTCTTTGCAGATTGGAATATTCGTGAAAATATATGCCAATGAGGAAACACATTTTTGAAAGATGACAACAATCAGGAACATATATGGGCACAAGACCATACAGTATGTAGGCATGAGAAATTGCATTTTAGTCTGATATATTTCGCAGAGATTTGTAAAAATATACGTGCATGCAAAAACACATTTTTACTAAAGGTATGGACTTCAATGGGCATGGGCATGAGGAAAAATAATTTCTTATGGAAGCTCTAATTTTTGCGGAAATGTGTATCTTGTAAAAATAAGTTATATGTTTACAGAGATTTCAAGTCAGTCAAAAATGCAGATTTTGATGTGAAAACTGAAAAGGACTTTGCAAAAATTTGAGGTCATGACTAGCTGCAAAAAGTCTCTTCAGTAAATTACCTACCTATAGCAAATTATTGGCTTGCCTGACAAGGTGTTTTTTAAGAATATGATTCAAAGTTTCCAGGCTTGGAGCATGACAGATAGGCTGTAGGAGAGAGCTCCAAAGGAGTGGTGATGCTTGTGAGAAGTCCTGGATACAGGAGTGAGAGGAAGTGGCTAAGATAGAGGACAAGAGGGTCTCATGGGAGTGAAGGTTCTGTAGATTAATGAGGAAATGTATGGAGGACAACTTATGTTGAGCTTTGTATAGAGTGAGGAGATTTAATTGGATCTTTTGGGTAATTGGTAGCTAATGGAGAGATTGGCAGAGAGAGGTCGCCACAGCAAAGGCAGGAGAGATGGATAAGATCCCCCCTTCAGCCAGGATTAAATAAAACAGGCTGCTGAGCAGAGGAATGTACTTACACATACTGTACATCTTCTCAACCTGTCAACCTAAATCTTCAGGTGATGTATGTTGCAAGATGTGGTTTTAGTAGCCCATTGCATAGATTCTTTAGATCTGTGTATTTGATTATGCTGCACTCATTGCAGAGCAGGTCTGAAGGTGCACAGGTACTATTCATGCACTCTATACTCTGAACAGCACTGGAATAGAAGATTACTCCCCATAGCTCTGAAGGACTGTGCTGCAGGAAATTGTGCCAATAGTGTCAGAATGGCGCTGCACTTAAAACGATATTTATCGTTTTATATGTTTGTTTGTTTTTTGCAGGGATCGGGCTGGAGGAGAGGCAGCGGGCTGGCAGCGGGGGTCGGGCTGGAGGAGAGGCAGCGGGCAGTGGGCTGGCAGCGGGGGTCGGCCTGGTGAGGCAGCGGGGTGGAGGGAGTAGGATTAGGTAGCATGTGTATACATTACATTGTCCCGGCCGGCGATCGCTCCTTCACTTCACAGCTTGCAGGAGTCCTCATCCAGCCAATCACCATGCGGAAACTGAAGCCGCATGGTGATTGGCTGGATGCAGGACTCCTGCAAGCTGTAAAGTGAGGAGCGAACGCCGGCCGGGACAATGTAATGTATACACATGCTACCTAATCCTACTCCCTCCACCCCGCTGCCTCTCCAGCCCGACCCCCGCTGCCAGCCCACTGCCTCTCCTCCAGCCCGACCCCCGCTGCCAGCCCACTGCCCGCTGCCTCTCCTCCAGCCCGACCCCCGCTGCCAGCCTACTGCCCGCTGCCTCTCCTCCAGCCCGACCCCCGCTGCCAGCCCACTGCCCGCTGCCTCTCCTCCAGCCCGACCCCCGCTGCCAGCCTACTGCCCGCTGCCTCTCCTCCAGCCCGACTCCCGCTGCCAGCCCGCTGCCTCTCCTCCAGCCCGACCTCCTCTGACTAGCTCCCTTAATTTTTCAATGGCGCACTGTTCTGTTTTATAAATTGCTATTTACCGTTTTAATGTATTTACATTAAAACGGTAAATAGCGTTTTATGATCGGCAGAACGGTGCGCCATTTTTTACTCTGCGCCATTTTTTACTGTATGCCTCCAGACACAGGAACATCCCTCCAGACACAGGAACAGCCCTCCAGACACAGGAACAGCTTTTTTCCTCAAGCGGTAGCCATACTTAATGCTGAACTATGTTAGAGCTGCTAGGACTTAATAGTAATCAGCACAGAACTGTAAATGAAAAATTCTCACATTGCTTACTGCCACTATACTTGCATAAATGTCCTTGACTTTTAATATACACACTGTCTGTCCTTGTATTGTTTTTTATTGTGTTTGTTAAGCAACTGCCAAGACAAATTCCTTGTAGGTGCAAACTTACTTGGCGAAATAAAAAAATTGATTCTGATCTGTGATTAGCGGCAGTGAACAGTAATTATGGCATTCAATAAACAGTGGCTACTGGGGCTATTTATCGGGTGCCATAATTACTGTTCATAGCTGCTAATCGCGGTTTTTACTACTGCCACTTATAGCTGCCCATTTTTAGCGGCGCTCGTCCTGCACCATTCTTACCTGTCTTCCTGCCACTGCATGTCTACACAGTATTAGGAAGACATTTATACTGGAATTGGGTTTTAGATAAAAAAAATTGCTTATGTAGGCCTGATATATTATAGAAGACACTTAGAAGTGTGCTACTATCATTAAAAACCTGCACGGAATATGAATGAGAAAGTAATGTTGGACAAGCCTTCCTTCTTTATTCAGTGATGGGGTTGTACATCCACCTTCTTGGCACCATGAATAGGATGTTCAGGCATGATACCACTCAAGAGACTTTAAAGACCTTAACCAGTGTGCAATTTTTTATTGACTGTCTATAAATTTCTAGCCTCCGTAATCATGTGAGGTACTGGCACCTGAGCTATAAAAATAGCTTTTGGATGTCACGTAAAGAAATCAACCAAAAACGCATCCTATATACAAAGGCCTTAGAAAATGATTGAGTCTCTAAGGAACAGGGAAGACATAATCTGTTGCATGTATATTTAATGTTATTTTGCTGGAGCGATCAGTTTCTAGGAGCTTGCAGTGTGTGTGTGTGTATAATACTGGTCTGATTGTAAGTATGGTGTTGTGCCGAGCTTTATGCACAGTTAAGCCTTGTTTTACTATACTCTGCTGGGAGATCCTAGTTTAAATATGCGACCTCTATGAACTCACTTCATCACATGCAGCATTATTGAACAGCTTTCACTGTCATTTGCATGCATGGAATTTGTGCTGGCTACTAAGAATATCACCTCAACAACTAAAGTAAACCTTACATTTCCTTTTCCAAAACAAATAAAGGTATTAACAATACTGATATCTGACAATTATCCATGTATTTTTTTTAAGATGACTAATAAAAT
The DNA here is from genome assembly GCF_040937935.1 of Hyperolius riggenbachi. Classification (NCBI taxonomy): domain Eukaryota; kingdom Metazoa; phylum Chordata; class Amphibia; order Anura; family Hyperoliidae; genus Hyperolius; species Hyperolius riggenbachi. Next base: position 143,374,292 of record NC_090646.1, on the reverse strand, counting down.
ATCCTCTACTTCCCAATGTAGATGCTGCTCCTTATAATGTTCAGTGGTTGATGATCAGCAGATCATTTAACCACTTTACCTCTAAGGGGTTTTTCCCCTTAAAAACCAGAGCAATTTTCACACTTCAGCGCTACGTCCATTCATCTGCCAATAACTTTATCAGTACTTATCACACTGAAATGATCTATAGCTCATTTTTTTTTTTTGGCCACCAAATAGGATTTTTTTCAGTGGTACTTTTTGCTAAGAATTATTTTATTTTAACTGCATTTTAATGGGAATAATAAGAATACAAAGGAAAACATTCAATGTTTCTCAATGTTTGACCATTATAGCTTTAAAATAAAACAAAACATTCTACTGTGGATAAAACCCACACATTTTATTTGCCCATTTGTCCCAGTTATTGCAACGTTTAAAATATTTCCCTAGTACAATGTATGGCACTAATATTTTATTTGGAAATAAATGCGCATTTTTTCAGTTTTGCGTACATCACTAATTACAAGCCCATAATTTAAAAATTAACAGTAATATACCCTCTTGACATACATATTAAAAAAGTTCAGTCCCTAAGGTAACTATTTATGTAATTTTTTTTAATTGTCATTTTTTTATGCAAAAGTTTTATTTGGGTATTTATGGGAGAGTGCGGGAGTTAAGGAGTTAGTTTTAAATTATGTGTAGGTCTTTTTATTGAAATAAATGTATGTAGGTGTAATTTTAATATTTGGCCACAAGACGTCCGCACACATTTTGTCCTGCCGTGAACTAATAGTAGGCGAACAGGAAGTAATGGGAGTAAGTGTAACTTTGTTTGTAACAATGACCTAATAGCACGCGAACAGGAAGTAATGCGAGTAAGTGTAACTTTGTTTGTAACAATGACCTAATAGCACACGAACAGGAAGTAATGCGAGTAAGTGTATCTTTGTTTGTAACAATGACCTAATAGCACACGAACAGGAAGTAATGCGAGTAAGTGTAACTTTGTTTGTAACAATGACCTAATAGCACACAAACAGGAAGTAATGCGAGTAAGTGTAACTTTGTTTGTAACAATGACCATAGGAATCTCATTGATGCTGGTGATCATGGACACAGGATTTTAGATCAATGAATGGGAAGTGCGAGAACAAGTGCGGGAGTGAGTGGCGACAAGGGACGCATATCTACATCCATGCAAGGGGTAGTGGTGTTTTGCAGGGATGTAGATACTTGTCACGGGGGAGGAGAAGTGATTACTGTATTTTTTGGACTATAAGACTCACTTTTTCTACCCCAAAAGTGTGGGGGGGGGGGAAGTCACTGCGTCTTCTAGTCCAAATGCAGGGAGTTCCTGACTTGTGAACACCTGTCAACACGAACCTCCAACCCGTTGCAATGTTGGGGACTTCCTGTACTGTGCTCATGCAGAGGAGGACACAGGGGGACAAACAGAGGACACAGAGGGACACAAAGGGGCATAGAGGAGGACAGAAAGGAGACTCAAAGTGTTATAGAGGAGGACACACGGGACACAGAGGAGGACATAGGGAGACACAAGAGGTGCAAGGGGGTATGAGGTACAAAAGGGGCATAATCCACAAGATGCCCCTTTTAACCATGGATGCACCAGGTTTAGTATATTTTTCCCCTGTTTTTTTCCCTCTAAACCTAGGTGCTTCTTATGGTTGGGAGTGTCTTATAGTCTGAAAAATACGGTAAACCCTGCCATACACTGGCAGAAATTTTCCTGACTTGCCCAAAGCATAGGTCCCTCTCTGATTGACATCTGGTCAGAGGGGGATCTATCATGGACACACACTGCACATTGATTTTTAATAGATTTCACCACGATATCTATAAAAAAACCTATCATAGCCACTCCCCCTGGTGTCTCCCATGGTGCTCCCCATGCTTATACTGCTCTCCCAGCACAGCAGTGCGAAGTGTACACTTACCTATTGTGCAGGCCCGCTCCTTCCTGTGCACATCCATCATCTCCTGTTGCCTGTACGGTTGTACCCCAGCAGCATGTAAATGCTCACGCTGGGTCACTGAGTATTGGCACCAGGAGATGACAGGAGAACACAGGACAGAGTGCACTGGTAAAATAGGCAAATGTAACTTTGCTCCACTGTGGTAAAACTCTGCAGGGGCCTTAGACAGGGAAGTATTAGCAGGCGGGGGGACATCATGGGGTCCCGTCACCAGCATTAGTACAGCATTAGTATCCCCATAGATGCTGCCATGGCCCCACCTGCTTCCTTTCAACCACCACAAAAACTGTCCCCCTGACCAATTCATAAAGTCAGTTTTTTTATTTCCTTTTAAACAACATCAGTTGTCTTGCAGTCCTGTTAAACTTCTACCATCCATAGAGTCACAACCATGAAACAAGAATCTGGCTATTACAATCAGACCTGAGTCAGGGAACCTGATCTACATGCTTGTCCATGGTCTATGGCTAAAAGTATTAGAGACACAGGATCAGGGTGACAGCCAAGCAACTCGCATTGCTTAACATACACATGGCAGCCTCCAATTCATTCTCACCTTGGGTTACCTTAACAAAGTGAATAGGGCTTGTCCAAGTTTAAGCTCTTTTGGTGCAAAACAGCTTGTTTGTCCTAGGTAATTTTGCAAATGAGCAGAACATTGCCATTATAAATCGCGCTTAATGTATTCCGAGGAAAGTGTAGGTGTTAATTTGATCTTTGCCAGTTATTGTACTTAATTGTTTGAATATACTGTTGAGCATTTAGTTACTGTTAACACTATATACGTCTTTATATTGAAATTACATCTGACATTATTCCAAAATGGTAAACATACTGTAAACAGAACAAGCTTTCTATGGAGGATAATTTGTATTCGAAATACCACATAAAGAACAAAAGACTTAAATATAAGTGCCACGCGCAGAACAATTAGGATAAAATAAAAAAACATTTCACTGCTTGCATAAAACTTGAGAGTGGGAGAAATGTTATCAAGTGCCTTTGTTAGTTCATTATGACCTTCAGCTGAATCCTTTATGAATGTGCATTCATAAAAATGAACAACTACATACATATAGTGCTAACAATATGTTTATTATGGTCTATTTAATGAAGTTCTATTAACTGGGATAGTACCAAGATATTTCAGTGTAAAACAGGCCCACTGTTTCCAAATACAGCGCTATGAATGCGGCACCCTGATCATTGACTTGTCTCCTCTTTTGCAATAAGAGGAAATGGCTGTGCCATGTTTAATTTTATGGCTAATCCTTTCACTTAATTTACCAAAATAAACAAAAAAAGCTGCACAGCATACATCATAGCGGATCACTCATCTTTTGTACACCCCCAAAAATTGTCAAATGTGTGTGTGGGTGTGTGTGTGTGTGTGTGTGTGTGTGTGTGTGTGTGTGGTAGGCTTATCTGCAAACCATTGTTAAGATTTAGTTTATGTGTGGGGCCCATTATGCAGAGCTCACACATTGGAGGCATGCCTGTAACTACATTTACTTATCCTGGCTCTGGGAGCAGTCTTCATGTCTTTCCTGCAGATTTGATTTCCCTACAAGATATCTGAGCTTCACTAAGGTCACAAGATCTATCATGGGTAGTTCAAAGCAACATGGGAGAATTAAGGATAGCTGCCAGAGCTGAAAGCGGCAACTATAGTTATAAGCACACCTCCAACATGTACTCTGCAGCAAGTACATGCTTCCAATGTGTGCACTGCATGGGGGAGGGGGGGCAGAGGGGTTAAGGCTCAGGAGAGACATTGGAAGGTGGGCTTTTTGGTGGGTTAAACTGTTGGCCCATTTTTGAAGGCAAAATTTGGGGGTGGGCTTATATGCAGTGGAAACCAGGGCCTAATGGGATGGAGATTTCCCTAGCTACCAAGCATGTGGACTCTCTTAACCACCTGAGCGGTCTGGACGAGCTGAGCTCGTCCAACACCGCCGGAGGTCGCCGCTCAGGCCCTGCTGGGCCGATTTTAATCAAATAAAAAGCAGCACACGCAGCCGGCACTTTGCCAGCCGCGTGTGCTGCCTGATCGCCGCCGCTCTGCGGCGATTCGCCGCGAGCAGCGGCGAAAGAGGGTCCCCCCAGCCGCCTGAGCCCAGCGTAGCCGGAACAAAAAGTTCCGGCCAGCGCTAAGGGCTGGATCGGAGGCGGCTGACGTCAGGACGTCGGCTGACGTCGATGACGTCACTCCGCTCGTCGCTATGGCGACGATATAAGCAAAACAAGGAAGGCCGCTTATTGCGGCCTTCCTTGTTTATTCTGGGCGCCGGAGGCGATCGGAAGATCGCCTCCGGAGCGCCCTCTAGTGGGCTTTCATGCAGCCAACTTTCAGTTGGCTGCATGAAATAGTTTTTTTTTTATTCAAAAAAAACCCTCCCGCAGCCACCCTGGCGATATAATCAGAACGCCAGGGTGGTTAAAGAGAACCAGAGATGAAGCACCCTCATGTATTTTACCATATATATTAATGGGAACATGACAGTAAACACCTACTCTGCTCTTTGTTTCTTTCGTATCTGCTAAATCTGCCTGTTATCAGCTCTGATAAGAATCCCGACTGAGCATTCAGTCTAGCTTTGCCACAGAATTATTATAGCTGAGTCTGTCTTCTGTAATGTCTTTTCAAGCAAAGCCTGCCCCCTTGTGGCTCTTCTATAATGACACAGCTATATTCATCCCAGGCAAAGCTAGACTGAATGCTCAGTTGGGGATTCTTATCAGAGCTGTTAACAGGCAGATTTAGCAGAGAAGAGTAGGTGTTTACTTTCATGTTCCCATTGATATATATGGTCAAATACATGAGGGTGCTTTGTCTCTGGTTCCCTTTAATGAAAAAAATTAAGTATATACTGTTCTCAAGGCAATATTGCATTATTTTCATGCACCCACAGTAATGTACAGTACATGCATAAACAATTACTTAATCATGATTTGAAAACAATAATGTAGCTTGGAAAAAAATGGTATCATCCTGATTTAAAACTTCTTGTATTAAAAAGTTGGCACAGTAGTTAAGGCTAGGTTTACAGTGGGTGTTGAATCCTTTGTAACAGCAGGAAGGCAGTGCAACAGATTGGGAAAGTGGCGTCACACATTTTCTGAGAGTTGCGTCCAGAAATGAATTAAGGTGAAATGGGGCTCGAGGCAAGCTAGCAGCTTTTGCCCACACACCTTTTTCACGCTGTGTTATATGTGAACCCAGTCTGAATGGATTACAAAGCACTCCTTGCACACATACGGTTATCTTACACTTTTTTTCAACAGCCTTTCATTTGCTATATCTGCTAAATCAGGAAATTTGGTGCAGAAAAGTTGCCTGAATGTCATTGAGAATCTGTCACTAAGCTGCTTGAGAAGTCTCAGACGGAGTGGCCTTTATCTGACTCCTGGCAGAGCACTACTTCCAGGGCATTGATGCACCTGTCCTCTGCCAGTGACACAGGCATTCAGGGATTATTATGCAGCCTAGGAGTTTGAGAGGGCTGCTGCAATGAGAGACTTCTCAGATAGCTGGTTAACTTGCTGACAGATATTCATTATTGCTAGACTGACAAAATTCTTCTACATTCTACCTATAAAAAAAAAAAATACTGGAAAAGTTGAGGAAGACATTTCGAAAGATTAAAGCCAAAGTCCAACCTCAGACTGAATAATGGAAAAATGCTGTTTACTTATGACAGTAATTGGCAGTTTAATCGCATAATATATAGCAGTGATGAGCGAAAATGTCAATATTCTTTTTGCTCTCATTTTCGTGAAAATAATGTTCAATTCCACTTTTGAGTAAAAAACTGCATTGAAAATAAGTTTGTTGTTTTTCGCGTTTCTCTTGAATTTTTGCATTAAAAATATCCACGAGTGTTTTGGCAGTAAACATTTGCACTGTAATATATATTTTTCCACGTTTTCACGCTTCACGCTCAAAGAGTTCACTTCCTGACTTGTGTCAGGAAGTGAAAAAAGCTGAATCGCTCTGCAAAAGTGCTTAGAAAAGCGCTTTAAAAAAACGAAGAGCCCACTCGAACGCCAGGAGGGGAAAAAAAACGCCCACAAAATTCGCAAATCGCTGGCGTCAGCGTCGCGATTGCGATTTTAGATGTGAACTAAGCCAAAGTGTGCAATATTTCCAATGAGAGGAAAACCTGTCAGAGATTCTTAACTTTCCATGCTCTAGAAAGATCAGGGCTTCTTAAAGTGGACCCAAATTAAAACAACTACATTGGACCATTAAAAACTATTTGTTAAATTATAATAATAAATAACAGCATTTTTTCTGCTGCATGATGAAAATTACTATTTTTTTAATGTTGGAGGCAGTAACCCCTCCCCTCCTTTAAAATTGCTGGGAAGAAACTGGCAAACTGCGGTAGAGTGGGAGGTATCCGGCAAAGGAGGAGATGGGAGGAGGTGACCTTGCCTTGCCGGAGACGGCCAAGTCTTGCAGTGTCTTGACTGCTGTGGGTGAAGTCATCCAGCGGCGCCACCCGTCAAAAAGTGAAGAAGAGGGTAGCGCCAGGAGCCGCCAAGAGCTGCCGGGAGGAGCCGCGAGCCGCCAGGAGCGAACCACGAGCCGCCAGGAGCCGGACTGAGCCGCAGGGAGCCAAGAGCCGCCAGGAGCCGAGAGATGCCGGGAGACGCTAGGAGCCGGAGGGAGCTGCAAGCCGCCAGGGGCCGGAGGGAGCCGAGAGCCGCCGGTAGCTGCGAGCCGCCAGGAGCCAGAGGGAGCCGAGAGATGCCGGGAGCCATGTGCCGTCAGGAGCCAGAGGGAGCCGAGAGATGCCGCGAGCCGCCAGGAGCCGGAGGAGCCGAGAGCCGCCTGAGGATAAAAAGAAGATAGTAACAGCTACTGATTACACTGGGGGGCAGGGACTATTGGGGCAGCTATTGCCTATATTTGGGGGGAGGGGGTATAGCGGACAGCTGCTGACTATATACTAGAGGAGTGGGGTACTATTGGGGAAGCGATTGGCTACAATTGGGGGGGGAAGGGGGGCAGTTACTGACTACACTGGGGAGTGGGGGACTATTGGTGGTATTGGTGGTAGATACTGGGAGAGGGAGGACTATAGGGGACTGCTGCTGGCTATACTGGGGGAAGGGGGACTATTTGGGCAGATACTGCCTATACTGAGGGAGGGGGGGACTATTGGTGGTAGATTCTGGCTATACTGAGGGAGGGGGTACTATTAGGGGCAGCTATTGGCTATGCTTGGGGAGTGTGAACTATTGGGGGCAGCTACTGGCTGTACTGGGGGTGGGGGGACTATTTGGGCAGGTACTGGCTATACTGGGGGAGGGGGGCACTATCTGGTCAGCTAATATGACTTGTCCTCAGGACACAGCAAGGGCTTGATTCACTAAACAGTGATAAGTCATATAACGACTGTTTTCACGTGCATCTTTGCGTTTACGTGCGATCGCAAATTTGCGTGCACAAACACAAATTTCTGCGCACAAACAATGTCTTTGTGCACACAAATGCAAATTTGTATATCGTTTGCATGCGAATATTTGCATTGGCATGCGAAAAAGCGCAATTGCGTGCACAAATTCGTGATCATGCGAAAATGCATGCAAAAAACGGCCGTGATATGACTTATCACGGTTTAGTGAATCAAGCCCCAAGAGTTGATGTTTTGTGTACATCCACACACTTTGTCCACAAAACATGAACTGTGGGTGACGTAAAAGGTTTGAAAAACAATAGGGGCTAAAGAAGAAAAAAAAAAGCCCCTTTCTGACTTTAGAAATTGCTCTGGCAACAGAAATGACAACTTATTGTTAGAGATTTCGGCGAATGGTTCCCGAACCGTTCACCGGCGAACACCTCACCCTGTACTACTTCCGGCGGTGCGCGTCCTAGATCGCGCTCCTGTTGCCGGGCACTTTCTGCGCATGTGCGTGATGCCATGAGTAATGTCACACTCATGCGCAGAGAGTGCCCGGCAACAGGCGCGCGATCAAGGACGCACACTGCCGGGGCAGAGCAGCCGTACTACTCTGGGTCATAGCGACCCGGAAGTAGTACAGGCACAAAAAGATTCGCCCGCGAACAGTTTGGACCATTTTTACTTACTGTCAATTCCACGACAGGAGGAAAAAACAAAACAAAAACACAGGCTGCTACTGATGATGTCACGGGGAGGTGATCTCAGCTTGTGTGAGATTTCACATAGACAATGCCCATGTGAGGGAGGGCATCTGATGACAAACACACCCATGATCTAAAACCTCCTACTAAGCTCAGAAGTAATGGCTGCCTCCTGTATAACCATAGTTATAAAAAGAAAAAGGAGAAAAGGCATGCATTGAAATGCTCATACGCTTGAAGGAGTGTTTATTTTTTTTTTATGTATCAGAGTGGTGCAACTACATATTTTGAATTAAAACATTTTTTGGTTTGGGTCCACTTTAACTTTGTTGGAGGTATGTGCATTCACAAAGCTCTTCGAAGTCCAAGCCCTTTGTAGTTGAATAATTTTTTTTTTCAAATGCAAAACAAACACATGTGCGCGCACGTGCGCACACACACACGCACGCACGCACACACACACACACACAACAGATCATGCCTTAGTTGCACATAGGATCACTGTACTTTGTTCAAAGAACCAAACTGATAAAACATGAATGCCACACAAAAACATAACTCAATTAATATTTACTGATCGGATCAAACCCTAGAGGCTCACCAAACTCTTGGGGTTCGATCGAAATCGGGTTAAGAGTCACTGCTCAAATCAGACAAACCTAAATTTAAATTTTGCAAGGGGGTAGGTTTTAAGGGGAGTGGCATGGATTTCTTTAGGTTCCAACGCAGGTTTCCTCACACCATTTTACTGGCATCTTATATATTTTTTTATTTTTGGATGTTGATGAGATTTTGTTGTGAATATTAGATTGTTATCACATCACTTACTATGAGTTTCCTGATCACTTGTAGAAAATGTGGTGGGGGGAAGGGGGGGGGGTGTTTGACTGTTTTACACAGTATATGTACATAACTTAGAAGTGCAGTTCATAGGTTGACAGTGATACATCAAGAATTCACTATGTGTTACCTGGCAATCTGAGCTTCATGCTTCAAGTGATGGCTGCAGTGATAGCTAGACATGGCTCGAACCTACGATTTTTGATACGCGAACCTCGAACTTCCGCAAAAGTTCGGTTCGCGCGAACTTTCACGAACCGCAATAGACTTCAATGGGGATGTGAACTTTAAAAACTAGAAACATTTATGCTGGCCACAAAAGTGATGGAAAAGATGTTTCAAGGGGTCTAACATCTGAGTTTTTGCATGGGGGCGTGGGATATATGGCAAAAGTCCTGGGGAAAAATCTGGATTTGACGCAAAGCAGCATTTTAAGGGCAGAAATCACATTGCATGCTAAATTGGAAACCTAAAGTGCTTTAAAACATCTTGCATGTGTATATGTTACGGCCAGAAACCGAAGTTTGGCCACTTTGCGTTCTGGCCGGCCACTTCGGGTTCTGGCCGGTCAATGTGCTAAGTGGCCGCGGCAGTGCGGTCAATGTTAGAAATGAAATGATTCCAGTAAGATTAATGTATGTTCTGGCTGTCTCGCTGTGGCCAAATGTTTCAAAAGTGAGTTCATTTAATAAAATTAAGCCGGCGGCAATGTAACAAATAAAGCCGCCGGCTTCAGCTTTCTCTCCTCCCCCTGCCTCTCTCTCTCTCCTACGGGCAGCCGGTGGGGACATGCATGTCCCCGAGAGTCGTTCATCGCGCCAGGGCAGCAGAGCGGGGAGGCTGCAGATATTTCTTCTGCCAGCACCTGCTCTGCAAGAACGAACAGCAGGATTCCCTGCTGCGACGAACGACTCTGGGGGGACACGCATGTCCCAGCCGGCTGCCCAGTATTGTATAGGAGAGATGCGGGGGAGGAGAGAGAGCTTCATTTGTTACATTGCCGCCAGCTTAATTTCATTAAATGAACTCACTTTTTGAAAAATTTGGCCACAGCGAGACGGCCAGAACAAACATTAATCTTACTGGAATTATTTAATTTCTAACATTGGCCGCACCGCCGCGGCCACTTCACACATTGACCGGCCAGAACCCAAAGTGGCCAAACTTCGGGTTCTGGCCGTAACATATACATCAATCAGGGAGTGTAATTAGAGTACTGCTTCACACTGACACACCAAACTCACTGTGTAACGCACCAAACACAGCTTTTTATGTAGTGACGGCCGTGCTGGACTGGTGCGCAGGCCATGGCGATTTTCAAGCCCATATGGTCAACGGTCTGAGGTAGCTCAATGACAGAACAACAGTGACTGTCCAGCTGAACAAATTTGGTCTGTCCACAGTGAAGCAACGACCTTATTATCTTGGGTGTGTCTCCCCCGAGACACTCATATAGCCCCTTCACCGTGGCAATGTAACGGTCATGAAGGGCTATTGACACATGTACATGCCTTTTGTTTTGTTGTTGCAGCTGCAGGGCAGCCAGAAAAATTAGGCAGGCATGTACACGCACCAGAAAAATTATTATAGCGGCTGCTGCTAGCATCGGCCTTAAAAATTCAGGAACCCGCCTGGAGTCCTGGACCCTGTTGGTGGTGGCGGAGTAGGCAGTCAAGCGGCCTGCAGGCAGAGATGCTGTGTGTGGACCGACTTGGTCTTGGGGCAGGCAGGCAGTTACACGACGTGCAGGCAGAGATGATGTGTGTGGGGACTGACTTAGTCTTCAGGCGGGCAGTAGCCCTCCGGGATCCATGCCTCATTCATTTTGATTAAGGTGAGGTACTGAACACTTTCTTCTCAGTGACAATGCCTCCAGCTGCCCTGAAGGTCCTTTCTGTTATAATTTAAGTAGGCCTCAGTTATTTGGACTGAGTTAGTCAAAAAAAAGGCTTGGGGAACAGACCTGCCCTTTAAGGGGATTTTCTCTTAGAGAGAAAATCTTCAGTTCTGTCAGAACTAGAACATACCAAGAATCTGTTCTATGGACAAGGCCACAGGTCTCCCTGACCTGTGCATGTACACCACTAGAACAGTAAACATCAGCCATATTTACCAAACACCAAATTCTTGTATGTATGTCAAAGGCCTCATTGAATATTAATCGAGTAGGTGTGTATGATGACACCACGAGGGCAGGGTTGCCAAGCGTCCGTCAAAAGACGGACTGTCCGTACAAAATCACTTGAAATACAGCTGTCCGTACTGCCCGTATTTCGTGGGCAGTTGTCCGTCCAAATATGCATTAATTCTGCAAATGTATTCTGTGCATGCGTCTTGCGCTATGCACGCTCTATTTTCTCCCTTCGTCAATCCCCCTCAGCCTTCCCTCTCCTCCCCGGGTGTCCCTTCCAATCAGAGACCGTCTTTTTTGCACCGGCGCCACTCGCTGCCCAATAAGAGATGCAGGCAGCCAGCCCTGAGCCCAGCGAGTCACGAGGAGGAGGACAGCGAGTGTCACGGGCTGGTCGGAGCTGAGGTCGCAGCGCCAGTGCGACACAGGCAGCAGCCGAGCCAGCAAGCAGCCTGAGCCTTGGCTGAGTCTACAGACAGATCGGAGCCCAGCAGCAGCCACCGCCTGCCAGGAGCGACCAGGGCAGGAAGACAAAAAGCCGACCCAGCACACCCACTGTGAGTCTCTGTGAGAGAGAGAGAGGCACGAGTGGGGGAGACTTGGAGGAGAGGAGCTGTGCTGTCTGTCACTGGAGGGGGAGGAGGGCAGAGCACGAGAGCAGCAGAGGAGCCGTGTACACACTCAGTGACCGACAGCCTGCATGACATTACAACAGCGTGAGACGAGTGAGTCTGGCTGCAATGCAGAAGGTGGGGGGCTGGGGCTTCTGGCAGCAGGGAGACCTCCTTAGATTGAGCACACAGGCAGGGAAGAGAGCCTCCGGATCTGCAGATATTCCGGTGACCTGGGGTCAGGGTAATGATCATCAATCAGCTTTATTTCCTGCCAGTTGTCTTTCTTGACCTTTTAGAGGCAAATACTTATTAATGGGAACCTGCGATGGTGTTAATCTGTATATTTATACTTACCTGGGGTTTTGTCCAGCCTCATAAGGTGTGTGCTCCCTCACTGGCCACTCAGTTTGTTTGCTACAGCTCTCGGTAATGTGACATGCTCCTGTACCCAGGAGTGTGCTGCGCCTTTGCAGTACTACTGCGCAGGCACAAAATGCTTACAGTTGCGGTAGCGTGACAAGAGGTGCATGCATGGCAGAGCTGCGCATGCACAGAACAGCGTGGCCAGCCAGATTACTGTTAGCTATAGCGAACAGAGCTGCCAGAGAGGATGATGAGGGAGCCCATACACCTCATGAGGCTGGAGGAAGCCCCAGTTAAGTATAATTACAAAGATTTAACACCATCTCGGGTTCCCTTTAAGCCTCTGGAAACATGGGCCAGCAAGTCCTCTTAGAGCATGCTGAGACTTACAGCACCCAAGAGTATAGTTAATTATAACCTTATGAGCTGCAACTCCTCAGCATGATCTGGCAGGGCATACTGAGCATTATGGTTCAACAGACTGTAAATACAGGAATCAGTATTACATTTAAAAAAAAAAAAAAGGAATAAATAAGCATACCAATAAGTCTCCCCTACTGAATCATAAGCATGTTGGCTGTGGGATAGTGACATTACTCTGTAAAGTACTGTGTTTAAGATGTCAGGGCTATATACTGTATACTATAATACATAATTATAATATGGTAGGACATTAGACTATGACTATGGCGGGATTAGATTGTGATCTCCTCTGAGGACAGTCAGTGACATGACTATGTACTCTGTAATGTGCTGCAGGAGATGTCAGTGCTATATAAATACATAATTATAATATGGTGGGACATTAGACTATGACTATGGTAGAATTAGATTGTGAGCTGCTCTAAGGACAGTCAGTGACATGACTATGTACTCCGTACAGCGCTGCAGAAGATGTCAATGCTATATACAGGGCTGTAGAGTTAGTACAAAAATCATCTAGCTCCGACTGCCTTAGTTTATGAAACTACCAACCTCCAAGTACCCAAAAATTGCTCTAACTCCGACTCCACAGCCCTGGCTATATAAGTACTAAAAATAATAATAATGCCCAGAGCTTAGCACCACCCACATCTCTACTAAAAAAGTCAGCTTTTGACTCCGCCCCTAACTCCTCCCCCTGTCCGTCCAACATTTTAGGTGTCCTGCTTTTTTGGGCCTTTTGTCCGTAAAAAAATAGAAATTAGGTTGGCAACCCTGCACGAGGGGGTCCACCAATAGTCTGATCTAGGGGATGGCGAAGATGATGTCATATTTAACTCTTTCCTAGTCGGTATTAAACCCAGAGTGAGCGATGGGAGCTCACTCTGCTTCTTACTTTCACACTAGCTCTCAATGCTGACTGGAACCATTAAGTATTTTTAATTCTATTTGTAATCTGATATAATGTATGCTGTACATAGGTAGTCTAGTGTAACGTAGGTTAGAAAGAAGGTACCTGATTGACTTCAGCAGGAAGTTTAATCAAGAAGCTTGTAACGCAACATGAAGATTGGCGTGGCTAGGATATGATGAACTGTATCTATCTGTATTTCTGTTTCCTGAATAAATAACGTGCATATTGAAGAAGCCTGAGAAAGTCTATCTCCTGCTTACTGTGATGAGTCATATGTGCAACTCTTGCTGATTAGTTGCTGGTGCCGGAAAAAGGTGATTAGAACAGTTTATAACAATGGTGCTGAAACCCTTTGCTGTCTAGCAAAACAGGCAGACAGGAGCCAGGGGCCGAAGTTTTCAAGATATTCCACAGCAAAACAAGCGGAATAGACGCGGACTGTAAAGCTTATCAAGCTGATAAGCTGGTGTGGGGAGTGTGCGGGAGCCGGCACACGGGCTGCAATTCGAGGAAATCAGCGGCGAAACTCTTGGACGTTACACTGTAATTGCATGTGCACAACAGTTACAAGCCTAAACCTGGGTCGGAAGGAACCCTCCGAGACTACGGCTGCTCGCAACTGCCGCTGGAGATCGAAGGTGGTGCTTTTATAATGAAGAGTACCGTGCTGATGGTGATCCTAGGTGGCCATTTCGTCCTAGGAGAACGAAGAGAGGACATTCTCATGAATAATAAGGGGTTAATGAGAATACAAGGCCCAAACATGTTGATGTTGGGTGACAAAGGTACTGATCCTTTCACACCTCCCTCCGCTTGGCACAGATGGACCAAGCAGAGATGGAGGAAAAGAGCACTTGTGCCAGGAGAAGACAAATTTCAAGGCACAATGTGGGTGAAAGGTCTGAAGGGTCAGGTGTGCGGGCAGAGGGAATTGAATGGCAGTGTAAATCTGCTATTGAATGCCACACTCCCATAATCGATGCACCGATCCAAAGGTTTGTTAAAAGGTACATTGCAGTACAATGGGTACATGCAAAAGGTGGAGTGTGTGATTCAGGGGTACCTTGTCTTGGTTATCCAGAGTGAGATGGTTCCAGATTGGAGAGGAACGAGCAGGAGGCGTCAATTCTCCTGCCGGAGAGACTCGGGGGACAACATCACACTCTGGAACTACCAACAGAGAGCGCCTCTGAAACAACTATACACACGTAAAGGCTGGAAAGCCGAGGGGTGGTGGTTCTCGAAACAAGAAGTAAAAATCGAGATCGAGCCACATTTCCAGGTGACAAAGAGGGTGGGGAGAGCGGTCCCGGGGGAGGGAAAGCCAACACAGGGAACCCCATCCACACTACACGGGTCACAACAGGGGACGATATTACACAGTCCATATGCAGCCGCTTATCCTCATGCTAGTTGGGTAAGTGAAGAGGTACTCTTAATTGAAAGATGGCAGAGAGTACAGTCTTCCCGACCTCAGGTACATATTGTGCCTCAGGACATAAGGGGGGAAGAGGTCCAATCAGGACAGTTGGGGACATATTTTGTCAGGGAGATGCTTAAAGATCCTGTCCAACTGAGATTGGACAAGGGGAGGTATATCGGTTTTTCTGGAGAAGGATCTTTTGCATAGAAGCTTCAAGATGTTTGGGTGAACAAATGGAAACAGGGGAAAAATTTCTTTAGGCACCGCCACTTCCTTAGTTCCCACCTCAACACATATCTTACACCATGACCTGAGAGGTCAAACTTTTTTGGTGCTAGACGGGGAGGTGAAACGAGTAGAGTTGTCCTCATGTGGGCAATTCTCCCAGAGGTACCTGTGTTTGCCGGGGCAAGTCAAATTTAGTGAAGAAGCCTGCGGGCTCAATAACACAGAATGCGAGGCTACCATTCAAAAGATCCACCCTGAAGCCAAACCGATAGTTCCGGTGGCTGAAGGAAAGGTTTGTTTTTTTAGCATCATGTCTAAGGACACATTCAAGGTACATTTTCATAATTGTTCCGATAAGGGGGATCTGTCAAGGGGAACATATTGGGTGAGCGGAGATCCCATATGGATCCAGTCATCCAGGTTTGATGACGTTATTTCTCAAATTGTTAAGAGAACTCTAAAGTTCAAAGTTTCACGGGAAGTTCCCCTCCTGAAGGAGAACACGACATGGGACAATAGTGGAACAGGGTTTGATCCAAGACGACCACACTTTGTTACAACGGTAAAACAAACAGTACACTAAGTTAGAGGTAAGATTTCACCATGATCCAGGTGATCTTAACGAGGTAGAACACAAAAATAAGCAGGTGAGTTCCAGTCTGACCTGGTGGAAAAGGTTTCCGGTGATGTTCCGGGGATACTCGGACTGGGCCTCTGCAGGTCAAAAGTTCTTCCTACACCCACTGGTCGTCTGGATGGGGATGACAACTTTAGGCATCCTTATCCAGGTGAGGTTGTGTGTTAAAATTACGCAGATCAAATTAACCTGGTCAAGAGATTGGTGCCTCATAAACAATCTCATGAACCAATATTTTCAAATTAAGGGATATACAGGGTTACGGGTATAGGTTTAGTAGTACCGGTGATGGAGCTGATTGTATAAAGGCGCTCTTGTAGAAGGCACCTAGCACTGCTCCGTTTTGTAACAAACAAACGAGTTTCACTTTTCTGTGGTCATGCAAGTTTGTGAGTGATACGTAAGTGACGCAAATGCTGAGCATGTGGTCTAGTAGCGTGGCCACCCAGTAATTGTTATTCCCCTTGAGTTTTTTTTAACAGGCTGGAGAGCATGAAAGACGCCATCTGCACAAAGTTGGATGCAGACGTACTATCCATCTCCATTTGCTCTTCCTCAGTGATGTCAGCTAAGTTCTCCTCCTCCCCCAGCCACAAACAATACCATGGGAAAGTTGAGCAGCACAAGCCCCCTGCGACGCTTTCTGCGGTTGTTCTTCCGCCTCCTCCTTCAAAACAACACCTTCTTCATCATCTGACTCCTCTTCCCCACATGACTCTTCCTTCTCCTCCCCCTCTGTGCTGCCACAGGCATTGAGGAAACATCTGGTTCTGATGAGAATTGATCCAACAACTCTTCCTCCTGTTCCTGTTCACGCTCCTCCACAGCTTGATCCACCACTCTACGCACGGCACACTCCAGGAAGAAAGCATATGGGATAAAGTCGCTGATGGCGCCTTCACTGCGACTCACCAGGTTGGTCACCTCCTCAAACGGCCGCATGAGCCTGCAGGCATTTCGCATGAGTGTCCAGTACTTTGGCCAGAACATCCCCATCTCCCCAGACTGTGTCCTTTGACTGTAGTTGTAGAGATACTGTCTGACGGTTTTCTCCTGTTGTAGCAGGTGGTCGAACATCAGGAGGGTCAAATTCCAGCGAGTCGGGAGATCGCAAATTAAGCTTCTCACTGGTAAGTTGTTTCTCCGCTGAATATCGGCAAAGCATCCCACGGCCGTGTAAGACTGCCTGAATTGCCCACACACCTTCCTGGACTGCTTTAGGACGTCCTGTAAGCCTGGGTAATTAGACACAAATCTCTGAATTATGAGATTCAGCACATGTGCCATGCATGGTACATGTGTCAACGTTCCTAAATTCAAAGCTGAAATGAGATTGTTGCCGTTGTCACACACCACGTTGCCGATCACCAGTTGGTGTGGGGTCAGCCACTGATCCACCTGTTTGTTAAGAGCAGCCAGGAGAGCAGGTCCAGTGTGACTCTCCGCTTTGAGGCAAGACATGTCTAAGATGGCGTTACACCATTGTACCTGGCATGCAGCATAGGCCCTGGAGAGTTGGGGCTGTGTAGCTGGAGAGGAGATCGCAGCACCAGTAGAGTTGAACTGCCACTCAGCCAAGGAGGAGGAGGAGAACGACAGTGAAGAGGATGTAGCAGGAGGAGAGGAGGTGGCAGCAGGCCTGCCTGCAAGCGGTGGGGGTTTCACTAGGAAACAGTAAAAAAGGGCGCAGGAGGCTAGTGGAAAAATCGGGCGCCGCCATTTACTCCCATAATAAATATTGTTTACTGGGCGCCGAACAGGAAAAAAGGGCGCCCGAGAATAATAACGTTTTCCAACGGCGCCCGAAGATTTTTAATGTTTTATAACTGCTTGTGATGATTTACGTTTCCTATTTCAATAAAACATTATTTTAAATGTTATCCCTTACTGTTTGTAAAACATTAATATTCACAAAATAAAGTGATCAGTACGTAACGTAAATTGTAATATATTTTATCCCTTACTGTTTCTAAAACATTATTCTGCACACATTACAGTGATCACTAAGGAGGGTCTTAGGTTTAGGCACCACCAGGGGGGTCTTAGGTTTAGGCACCATTAGGGGAGTCTTAGGTTCAGGCACCACCAGGGGGGGTCTTAGGTTTAGGCACCACCAGGGCGGTCTTAGGTTTAGGCACCACCAGGGGGGTCTTAGGTTTAGGCACCACCAGGGGGGTCTTAGGTTTAGGCACCACCAGGGGGGTCTTAGGTTTAGGCACCACCAGGGGGTCTTAGGTTTAGGCACCAATACAGGGGTCTAGGGGTTAGGGGTAGGTACAGGGAGGGTTACTTACTAATTTTTTTTAAACGTTATTATACATTTCTCTTTTTAAATGGAAGATTAACATTTTCACAATTGCCGATTTCATGCACATTATTTAGTGATTTATAACTTTATAAAACATTATTTTTAAACAAAATATAGTACATTATATTTTTATCCATGTTTATCGTTTAAAACCCCGCGCCCTTTTTTCCCAGCGCCCCTTTTTAACGTACGCGTTTCACTAGGTCCGCTGCACAGCCACATACTCCCTGCTTGCCAGGTTGACCCAATGGGATGTGTAAGTAATGTACCTGCCCTGACCGTGCTTGGCAGACCAGGCATCCGTGGTCAGATGGACCCTTGACCCAACACTGTGTGCCAGAGATGACACCACTTGCCTTTCAACTTCATGGTACAGTTTGGGTATCGCCTTTTTTGGAGAAATAATTGCGGCCTAGTATCTTCCACTGCGGTGTCCCAATGGCCACAAATTTTCGGAAGGCCTCAGAGTCCACCAGCTGGTATGGTAACAGCTGGCGAGCTAACAGTTCCGCCAAGCCAGCTGTCAGATGCCGGGCAAAGGGGTGACTGGCAGACATTGGCTTCTTCCGCTCAAAGATTGCCCTCCCGGGCACCTGGCTGCTGCTGTGGGCAGAAGAGCAGGAACCGCTCAAGGTGAGAGGCAGAGTGGAGGAGGGTGGCTGTGATTGTGAAGGTGCAAGGGAGAAAGCAGCTGAAGATGATGCACCTGAAGGAGGAAGAGGAGAAGGAGGGTGGTTTTGCTTTTGTATGCTGCTTTTCCTCTGGTGCTCTTCCCATTGCAGTTTGTGCCTTTTCTCCATGTGCCTTTGTAAGGCAGTTGTCCCTACGCGGCTGTTGGCCTTTCCACGGCTCAATTTTTGGAGGCAGAGAGAACAGATGGCATTGCTCCGATCTAAGGCAGACACACAAAAAAATTCCCATACCGCTGAGCCCCCCTGGGGGGATGGCACTATGGTGGCATCAGCAGCTGATGTTGGCTGGCTGTCCATAGGTGGCAATACATGGCGCCAGACACTGCCACCAGCTGTTTCTGAAGAAAAGCTCCCCTGCTTCTTTTAGCAACTCGTCTCCTCCTACTGCTCTCTGACCCCCCCATCTGAACTGTCCCCCTGGTCATTATGTCTCTTAGGATCCCACGTGGCATCCCTATCATCATAATCATCATAATCATCCTCCCCAGCTTCGCTTGCCTCAGACAACTCATAAACTGCACCAACAGCAGGTACTTCATCATCCTCCTCCTCACACATTACGTCCATAGTGTCGCCTAACTCAGACATATGAGGAGGTGTAACTTGCTTAGCGCCTTCATCTGGTTGTAACAATAATGCCTGTGAATCAGTTAATTCCCCACCAAATGACTCCTGCAACGTGTCAAATGCAGCGGATGTGGTGCTTGTAGTAGCTCTTTTGGCTGCGGAAGATGAGGTGTTCTGTGTTAAATAATCAACCACGTCCTGACAATCTTGGGAGTTGATGGGACATGCCTTCTTCTGAGCACTGTACTTTGGTCTAGGGCCGCATGAAATCATGTCAGCATGACCTCGAACAGACCTGCCGGGTGGCCTGCCTCTGGATCTGCCCCTGCCTCTGCCTCTACCTGTTTTGTCCATATGGGGGGGTGAAGTGAAAGGTATGCACTGACTTGACTAATACAATGTGCAGTCACACAGGTGCAGTGAACAGGTATGCAGTGACTGGTGTTACAATACAATGTGCAGCTGTCACACAGGTGCAGTTAACAGGTATGCACAAACTGGTATATTACACAGCGTGCGGTCACACAGGTACTGTGAACAATTATGCAATGACTGGTATTACAAATTTGCAGCTGTAACACACACAGGTACCGTGAACAGGTGCAGTGACTGGTGGTATATAACACTGTGTGTGCTCACATAGGTAGGTAGGTAGGTGCACTGAACAACAAGAGGTGGGTATGCAGTGATTATTAGTGACACGGCATGAATTCATGTTGGTAGGTGCACTGAACAACAAGAGGTAGGTATGCAGTGATTGGTATTACAAATTTGCACCTGTCACACACCCACCAGGTATCCTGAACAGGTGCAGTGACACTGCGTGCGCTCACGTAGGTAGCTAGGTAGGTGCACAGAACAACAACAGATGGGTATGCAGTGATTGTTATTACAAATGTGCAGCTGCCTGTCACACACACAGGTACCCTGAACAGGTGTGGTCACGTAGGTAGGTAGATAGGTGCACTGAACAACAACAACAGTTGGGTATGCAGTGATTGTTATTACAAATGTGCAGCTGCCTATCACACACACAGGTAGTCACTGAATGTGCTGGGCCTGGCAGTGGCACAGTATGAATTACCAAGGCTGTATATGCAACACAAGTGTCTGTGGGACACACACAAAAAAATAGATCACAAGAACAACATTAGCTCTCAAAACAGCTGTTGAGGATGAGGAGTGCTTTTTAGCAATAAGGTCAGCAAGAAGGAACAACCTAACAAGCCTAACACAAGAGCCTAACAAAGCTTTTCCTGACAGCAGCAGCAAGGTTCTCTCCCTTCTCTATTTACTGCAGCCACACATGAGTGAAATGGCTGACGCTGCCCGCCTTTTAAAAGGGGGGGGGGCTTCAGGAGGGCATGTAGCCTGATTGGCTACCCTGTGCCTGCTGACTGTGATGTAGAGGGTCAAAGTTGACCCTAATGATCGCGAACGCAAACCACCAAAGTTTGCGCGAATAAGTTCGCATGCAAACCGTTCGGGCCATCTCTAGCGATAGCCAGCAAATAGCTGGCAAAAGCTACTTTACATCATGGAAAATATTTATAAATGTATAATAATAGTAGTATTAATAATGAAAAACACTTCCTGTCTATAGGCTTTTTATGGGTTAGGAGTGGATACTGGATTTTAATAAAATCATTGATTACTACTACAGCACAAATTAGGAGTAGTGACTGGAGGAGGAACTCTTGTAGGCCCCTCAGTTCCATGGACCCTGGTGTGGTCACTTTACCCTACTGCCCTATTGCAATGCCACCAACTGCACATGCATACATGACATTTTACAGCACTATCAATACTCTTCACTTAGTTACCAAAACAGTATGACTAATCTTGGAAGTACATCGGAGTTGCACCATGGCCATAATGCGCAGTACGACTGTTCAGCTTTATTGCTGTACACAGTGCAGTGTGATTCTTCCGAATCGCACCACACCTGTCTAAAAGGACCCTGAATGTTTTGTACATTGATAAAAGAACACTGCATTTTTTCAAATGTCTAAATTTGGCAGAAGGCAATAAAATAAGCAAATAAAAAAATGTTGAAGCTAAGGATAATAAAGGTTTAAAAATAAACACCAAAAGCCTGGGCAAATAAATATTATTTCAATTAATTAAATTAATTGTTATAAAAATCATATTTAAAAAAGTGATAGGATTTTTTACGTTAGTGATCCCCTAAACCAAATATAAAGCTGAAAGGTAGATGAGATCCTTTGTGATTTCATGCAATGTATCTGCAGAATCTGTGAAGTGGCTTCTGAATTTGATGCAGACTGCAGCAAACAGAATAATAAAGTTTGACATGCACTGCAGAACCCTGATACAGCTCATCCAAGGCGTCATCCTCACTGCTCTGCAAAACACACAAAGTACAGAGCATGGTTTTATTTATTTATTTACATTTTTTTTACTTAGCTTGAGTTCACAAACTGCTGATTGATGACTACACGGATTTATGCAAGAGAAGGAGTGAATGTTCTTTTCAAAAAGTACAACCCAAAGCTAAGTGGAAGCATCGCTTCATTTACATATCCAGAAAGTAAATTTAATGTACAAAAACAGATAGGAGCAATTGCAAAATAAATAATGAAAGAAAAATATATATTATGCACAATACATTGCAATTCTATGTAATCACAAGGCGAAGTAGCCGAAAACTCGCATTACTTTACTGGTATGTTGCGAGCATACAGCAAAGCATACTGCATACCTCCCAACTTTTTGAGATAAGAAAGAGGGACACTTAAGCCACACCCATAGTCATGCCCCTGTCACACCCTAGTCACGCATACCATACAGATTTCATAAGAAAAATATGTTATTTTATAATTCAAACCACACTGGTCCTTTCTATCCATTTTCCTTCACTGTAACATTTAAAAGTAAGAAAAACAAAAACAAAAGTTTGCTTTCTTAAAACAGAAAGAATTTGCGATAATTCAGGTTGGAGTGAGCTTGAGATGTCTCCCAGTGCATCACTGCTGAATATATGCAAATTAACCATTGTTACCCTTAGAAACTAAACACATCTCCAGAACCGCTGGAATGCAATGATGTGTCAGCTTGTTAATTTGTACAGAGCCATAATAATCCAACATGCATACAGACTGTTTCGGATTGTTTGATCCTCATCAGTGCATGGCATGGATTAATTTGGCTCTATGGAATAGGGCTTGTAACACCGAGAGGTACAGACTAACCAGCAAGCTCATGGTGACCCAGAACTCATTGGAGTGTGAAAGGGACTACAATGGTCCTAAAAGCCCTCTTACTAAAATGTTAAGAAAAACAAAAGTTTGCTTTCTTAAAACAGAAAGAATTTGCGATAATTCAGGTTGCAGTGAGCTTGAGATGTCTCCCAGTGCATCACTGCTGAATATATGCAAATTAACCATTGTTACCCTTAGAAGCTAAACACAGCTCCAGAACCGCTTAAAAGTAAGAAATACATAAATTTAAAGGATGATAATAAAGTTTAGAACTAATTAAACACATTTCTCACTAGAAAAATATATATATTTACA
The DNA here is from genome assembly GCF_040937935.1 of Hyperolius riggenbachi. Classification (NCBI taxonomy): domain Eukaryota; kingdom Metazoa; phylum Chordata; class Amphibia; order Anura; family Hyperoliidae; genus Hyperolius; species Hyperolius riggenbachi. The sequence continues at coordinate 143,351,523 of NC_090646.1, read as the reverse complement.
TAGATCTGTACATCAGTTCTGAAAAGAGGGACAAATGAGGAAGAAAGAGAGACAAAGGGACAGTGTTCGCAAAGAGGGACTGTTCCTCCAAAAGAGGGACAGTTGGGAGCTATGATCCCGTAAGCCTCCCTGCCACTGTAAAGGCAAAATCGGGATGATTGATTGTGAAATTGTATAGTGTATGGCAGATTGTATAAGAAAATACTATTAGATAACACCCCAACTTTTTCTTCATATTCCATAATTTTTCACAGATTTCTTGTTTGTGTGTGGTATTTCCAAAAGAATTTTAAAAACTATCAACCACATGGAATAACTGATCGAATTTCTTTGATAAAAAAAATTGTACCGTGTATGGGCACCATGAAGAAAACAAAAGCGGCCATTTCAGTTAGTAGTGCGATTCTAAATGTTTTGTCCTGAGTGCAATCGTCATCCTGCAGTGTTTTGGGTACGATTGAGCTCCTATACTGAGTATAGTAGCGCAAGTGCAATAGTGGAAATTAGTTTGAAACACGATCGCAGCTCAAATGGGATCACATTTAAGCAGAGATGGATTAGAATGTAATGGGGCCCTAGACAAAGTAGTAGAGTTGGAGCCCCCTGGTGGTCCTTAGTCCTTGGTAAGCTGAAGTGGAGAAAGCTCAGAGAAGGTGGCAGGTGGTCCCCTTGACACCCACTAGGCCCCAAGCATCTGCCTAGGTTGCCTGGTTTATAATCCTGCTCTGCGTTCCATAGTGGAAGAGAGCCCTAACCCTGTAAACGCACTGCTTGCTGTCTGATGGAATAATCCACAATCAATGTGCTAGCCCATTAAGCCTCATCTACACGGTACAATTTTCTGTCAGATTGGATCTATTAGACCGATCTATTAGATAATTTCCAACCGGTCCAATAGAATTGCATTAGATTTTGCAATAGATTTTGGGTACTTATCAAAGCAAAATCTATCGCAAAATTGATCTGAAACAATTTGTATGTCTACACACGATGCCATTTCTTATTAGATCTATCTAATAGATCCATCTATCTGATGGAAAATTGTACTGTGTAGATGAGGCTTTAGGGATATAATTGCATTGTGATGCGGTGATATTGTGCGTTGCAATGGAGTGCATCATTTGTAGTGTGCAAGGAGCCATACACAGAGAAACAGCTGATAACAAAAGGGTGTGTGATTCCAGTAAAAGAGAGACAGAGCCACGGCAGCAGAGCATGAGGCAGCCTGGAAAGTATGAGGAATTTTAAGTGAGCTGTGTCACTTGACAATGGGTCACCACATGTTCTGCTCCAATGTAAAACAGCTATTTTCGCTAATGCATGTGTAGATAAAGTGCCCATTTAACTGCGAAAAATATAGAATGGCATTGTTCGCCCCCTCATCTCTTACATACTACGCTGCTGATAAAAATACATCCGCATAATAGCAATAACTGCTGCGCTGTCAGGTTTCCATTACTATTGCTCAGTGAATAGTATGTAATGAAATCCAGCAGCGGTGATAACATTCCACAACCATTGTTATCAGTCCAGAATCCTTTGCTGCCACTTGCCATAAAGGAGCATGTAATATTGTACAATATTCTGCACTTAAAGTGGACCTGACCTCAGAACGTCCTCTCTGCTCTAAAAGATACACAACAGCATACTAACCTTTAAAGAAAAGCATTCCTTTGTTACAGCTGATACAAATCCTGCAACAAATCTGCAGTGTGTCTACTTCCTGCTTTCATACAACCAGACATAGGGTTAACATCCTGTGTTTAAAAATTAACTGCTCTGCCATGGCAGAGGCTATTTCTAAACCGAGACAGCTGAATATATAAAATTACAGTGGTGGTTATACACAGATGAGGGGGATTAGACTGGCTCAACTCTCTAAATACATACAGAGTGCATTTCTCTGTTTTCCTTCTGTCCTGTGCAAGTGTCAACAGTTGTCCGAAGAGAACCCCAGTGTCCACTCTGAGGGCTGGTGTACACCAAGCATTTTTGGTTGCATTTTCAAAACTTCTGCTGCCTGTGAAAACGCTTGGCTAATGTATCAATGGAATGGTGCACACCAGCGGTTTGAGGTTTTTAGCAAACTGAAAACGTGGCTCCTGCAGCAATTTTGCGGTTTGCAGATGCGTTTCTGCCTCAATGTTAAGTATAAGTAAGTGAAAAACAGCTCTGAAAAACGCTAGATCAGAGCTGTTTTACAGGCATTTTTGTTACAGAAGCTGTTCAGTAACAGCTTTTACTGTAACAATATTTGTAATCTGCTACACAAAAACGCTGTAAAAAACGCTAGGCATGTTTAGAAAACGTCTCTAAACATGCCTAGAATCGCTCTGAAATCTGCTTCAAAAACCTCTAGCGTTTTTGCAGATCTGCTAGAGGTTTTTGGTGTGCACTGGGCCTAAGAGTAAAATGTCTGTCATCTTGTAGTAAAGTGGGTCCTAATGCTGGGCATACACGGAGCTCCTTATCAATCGAGCCGCTGATGGCTCGATTGATAATATCCGACAGCAGATGACCCGCCGGATAGATTCCCCGCTCGATCCCCACGGGGGGACAATAGCGGGGACTCGAGCGGAAGATAAGGAGCGTGCGGAGACGAGCGGGGATCGATCCAGACGCCGGCGGGGACGAGCGGGGATGTGCCGGGCTCGATCTGGCGCATAATGTTATCCGTGTATGTCCAGCATTAGATGCTCCAAGTATCATGGAAACAAAGACAGATACAAGGTATGCTGTGAAGATACTGTATTTGTCATTGACATTCTTGGTTTTGCTCCAGGTAAATACTAGGGATAATCAATGAGATGCTTATAATTTCTCCGTGCTTTCAAATTTCATGTAAATGTTATGCAGGTTGAAAGTTGAGCCAATAAAATTGGCAGGAAGTTATTCCGATTGGTTTAATTTCAAGCTGCATATACAGCAATTTACATGAATTGTGAATACAATTAGAAATGATTTGCATCTCATTGATCATCCATAGTAAACAGTTTTCTTGAAACAAAACCAAGGATGGCAATGACAACTTTCCTAGTCTCTGGGTCCTGTTTACAGTGGTCATTTGCATTGCAGAATAATTGTGCATGTCAATTTGCTGCCCATACAACTCTGGACCTGTTCACAGTACTGCTTTGTAATTGATTGTGTTATTCTAACTCGCTGCATGCAGGCTTTGTATTAAAGTCTTTGTCCAGTGTTGAACTGGGAGGTGGAAAAACTGAGAGAATCCACCTGCTGGCCAAGCAGCAATAACCCTGTGTTTTCGCTACCAATAGAAACCTGCAGCAAGTCTTTACTGTGAGCAGCAACACATGATTACTACTGCTTGGCCAGCAAGTGGATTTCCTCAGCTCTATGGCCTAGTGAACACCAAAAACCGCTAGCAGATCCGCAAAATGCTAGCAGATTTTGAAACGCTTTTTCTTATTTTTCGGTTTTGTGAAGCGGTTTTGGTATAGTAGATTTCATGTATTGTTACAGTAAAGCTGTTACTGAACAGCTACTGTAACAAAAAACGCCTGGCAAACCGCTCTGAAGTGCCGTTTTTCAGAGCGGTTTGCGGTTTTCCTATACTTAACATTGAGGCAGAAACGCATCCGCAATCCAAAATCTGCAGCAGCCCGGGAGTATGCGTTTCTGCAAAACGCCTCCCGCTCTGGTGTGCACCAGCCCATTGAAATACATTACCCTAGCGGATCTGCACCCGCAAGCAGATCGCAAACCGCAGCGGAAACGCTCCGGTGTGCACTAGGCCTATCAGCTCCCAGTCCAGCACTGGCAGTGTCCATTGCAGTTCACAGTCATTATAACGCGTGAGATTTGCAACTGACCACTGTGAACCTAGCCTTACCTATTTAGCTCAAGAATATATTATAGTGTTGATAACAAAATTACAGTTCAAAAGTCATAGAAAAAACGTCTAGCAGAAAAGACAAGGGGAATAAGGATCACAGCTCTCATAAACAAATAAAGAAAATAAGTAAATAAAAAAAGCTAAAGACCTCTAATGACAAACTTGCTAGGTTAAAATTGGAACACAAATAATAGTGTGCTGTTGTAAGCTACCCTGAATATAAATCGTTTTCTGATTTTTTTTTCAAACACCTTTAGTGGTTGTTTGCCTGAGCAATAAACAGAGCAATTTTCACATTTTAGCTGCAGACTAGTAACTACTGATTTTGGAATACCCAAAGATGCACTGGGCAAGCTAGGTACCAGTGCTACAGAGGGGGTGGAATCTGCCTTGAAGACCAGGACTGTTTTTCAAAACCATGTGTGTAATTCACACCATATTGTATAACTTAATGCATTTCTATTGTAGCTAACCCGACCTTATATAATTTTGATCCTCAAATGAATGAGGATGAGACCTGCTTTTGTCCGACTCAAGTGTGGTTACCGACATGGGCTGAATTGCACATTAGAGTGTACCGGCCAGACCTGTAATAAGAAGCCATGGCTCCAAACCATAGGTCAGATCTGTGCAAAGTAACATTTCTCAATGATTGAAGTTAGTATGAAACAGCTGTGACTGGGCTATGCTTGTGTTGGTTCTGTGCACAATCTTCAGTAAACCTGCATGGCTTGAAAAACTTTTGAAAAGCATAAGGCTGAGACCACCTTTATTAAAAACTTGTTGTTTGAGAATTTATTTAAAACAAACAAACAAACAAACAAACAATAAAATGCAGTAATCACACTTGTAAAGCAATCCTACAGGGATTGCATGTCCGTATGGTGCATTTTCATGTGGGTTGTCAACTAGTTTTTTGTTTCAAAATTTTGCATCCAGCATGCAATTTGCACACCAATACAAATCTATGGGATCACATAGTAAATTCAAATCCAATGCGTTTTCCACAGGTTTTTTTATCCTGCAGCCTGTTATGCCGTCGGCCATTTTTAGAGCATGGGAACTGGTAAACTGCTCAGAATTTCAGAACTTGCCAAACATACTGAAGAAAGAGAGAGAAAAATGGCTGTCAGCTGATTTACATTGGAGAATTTAATAGTGAAGGTACAACCGATGTCTGTATAACAACAAAGGCCGTGCTCACTACCGGGACCTGAATACTACTAAAAAGTTGTGAGAGGGGATCAGTGCTTCCAAGTTTCCAGACTGGAATGAAAAGTCAAACAAGAAGAAGACAGAATGTGCTAAGTGAACACACACAACGTTTACGAACATATTTTCTAAGCTAAGCTGAGGGTTATAATATAAATAGCATTTTATGTCCTGCAAGCTGTATAATATGTAGAATCTGCAAACTGGAAAAAGAAGTGTGTTCTCTGACCACGTTCACCTGACTAATACTGGCTGCCTGATTGTCTATTGACTAATTAACATGGCACAGCATTTGCTGAAAGCACCTGAACGTTACTCAATGCAACTTAACGATTAAAATTGTTTGTATTACAATATTCATGTATACATCCTTTAGACAATGTTTGTCAGGTTCACACCGACACTTGTACAACATTTACTACCAGCCAGAGCGATCATCGTAAATGGGTTTCTTAAATGAAAATCAAAGTCGGTGCTAGTGCGCATGCGCAGCCCTGAGCTGCACGCACCCTGACCATGAGGAGAGGCGTGGCCAGCCAGCTTTGTGGGGGTCGCCACTGCTGGCCGGAAGGACTCGGATGGACGTCGTGGGCACAGGATGACTCTAGGGGGCTGCAAGAAGCCCCAGGTAAGTTAAACTGATTTTTTGATTTCCTTTAAGAGCTGCCCATTCAAATGAATTAGCAGTGATGGTACCTTTGTTTACTGCCATTTGCGTGTCCTCCCATGTCCCTCTGTGGGGGAGAAAAACACCGGAAGAAGCTGGAAGCTGCCATAACCAGCCAAATGCTTTCACTTGCAAACGAAGAGGGGAAAATTTCTTTCTACGGAGGTCTCCAAAAAGTGTCTTAAAATTTTCTTTGATTCTTACCCTGCATGAAGTAATGGATTCACTTCACTTCCTGTATCCTATTCTCCTAGGAGGAGTCAATATACCTAAGAAACAGTCATATCAAGTCAATAACATTTGGCTCACTGTATAAAAGCAAAAATAGTAATAAGTGTAGAATAACATGAATCCAGTCGTAAAATGGGAGACATCTAGTTTTTAAGAGTTGAGTTAAAGTGACTTCATGCTATTGAAAATGACTTACAAAACACTGCAGGGTTACATTTTAAATGGAACAGTATGTATATTTCATACACACCAAGCAATTCTGTGAGCCCTAGCTATGCACTGCCATATACAGGTTAATAATGTATGCATCAAATTTGTCAAATCCTAATTAATACATGTACAGCACCGATAAATTATTCATTCATAATATGCATATCCTGAAGGGAAAAAGGAGAAATTGGATAAAATAACAAGTAGGTTCCATAAAACATTGGAAGGAAATGATGAAGATCTGGCAACTTGCATTTTCAGTGGGACAGATAACACTGCTGAGGAATACATTTGTAACATGGAATTCAATGGGTGCTGGAAGCATAATAACTAAAGCAGAATACAAAAAAATGAATACCTATTTTTTTCTCTATTAGGTCCACTTTTCTTGTGATCTGCATCGTCACATAATGCTTTTATGGCATTTTAGCTCTATCATCAACCTGTTTTCATTAGACAAAAGGCCCTTATTCAATTCACTTGTTCTCCTTAGTTTTCTCCTAGATTATATTTTCATACCTTTTTAATAAAATGCCTTTTAAGCCTCCAGCAAGCAAGAAAATACTCAAAATAATTTTGACAGTCCTTTTCCACTAGTTTTTTGCTGCTTTTTTTAAATGCAGAGTACTGAAAAGTTATTTTAAACAGAAAATGAAATATTACCTTCTACAAAAAAAACTTAGGAGTAAATTGAATAAGAGCCATGCATCACTTGCAATATTAAGTCCATTACATATGCATTAATCAAAGAAGCTAGTACTATAACATAAAGAGGTACTTGTATCAAAGCCTCCCGCAAATGTCACTTTAAACTGTATTGATAGGTTCCAAGATTATTTGCACATTTACTAGTCTACCCTAGAGAAATGGTAAATAGTGCATATTTGCCAACCTTAAAAATGCAAAAGTACCCATGGTCAACTTTTCAAAACCAATGTATATACTGTAGCTGATAGAGTTTTGCCTAGCACATTCCTTTCGTTCAGACGTCTGTCTTTTGATATTTTCTCTCTCAGTCCCTTCTGCTATTCCACCCATGTTGGTATTTAGAAACCTGTGTAGTACCCAAGCTACATTCTTGCTATTTGATTATGGCCATAAATCGGAAAGCACCGGCATCATCTTGTGGATGGCTTGTAGGTGTCTACAAATGGCCTGAGGTATGTCAACCTGACAACCTGACCTGACAACCGGAGTCACTGAACTACAAATCATGGGGCCTCCCAGCAAAACTTTGATGGTGTTCTCTTAATGTTCACAATCCCTGCCTTGCCTCTCCTGGGTGACCCTCACAACCTGGGGACCTATATTACATGGGCCATAAAACAAGTGTGGCCATCAGGATCTTCTCACCCAAAACAAGTGTAGCCACTAAAACACCTGATGTGGAGTATCAGAGGGAGGGAAGCTCAGTAGTCAACTCCTCTTACCTCTAAGCCCCCCCCCCCCCCCCTCCCTGCAGCTGCAGAGACTGTCTCCCTGTACGAACGCCCCTGGAGGCACTTCTTTCAATAGGCACATGGCTGCACAGGAATGTGCCCAACATCAATGCATCTGTAGAGTGAACTGTTGCCTGGGGAATCGAGTGCCTCCAGGTAAAAGTAATGAGCTTGTATGAGGCTTAAGGAACTTACATACAAACAAACAAACAAAATTAGATAAGATAAGGCTAGAATATATTTTGATAACTTGCTCATTTAAGCTTAGTACACACACTATTCACTTAGCTTGTGACTGTTCAGGACTATTTCAGCAGAGAATCTAGAGTGTGCTTTTCACAGTGAATAAAAATACTTTTCATTTAAACACTGCCCCATGTGGACATAACTAGTATTGTAACATAAGGATAATAAAGTTGTTGCACATAATGCAGGGCAGGCTTACATGATAGCCGCTGCTCAGCGGCATCCCCCCGCCCGCTTCGATCGCCTTCGGCGATCTCCGATCAGGAAATCCCCCGTCGCCATGGCGACGGGGCGGGATGACGTCACCGACGTCACCAACGTCGGGATGTCATTGGGAGTCCCGATCCACCCCTCAGCGCTGCCTGGCACTGATTGGCCAGGCAGCGCACGGGGTCTGGGGGGGGGGGGGCCCGCGGCGCGACGGATAGCGGTGATCGAGCGCGGGGTGATCGGTGTGCTGACACAGCTAGCAAAGTGCTAGCTGCATGCAGCTAAAAAAAATTGAACAAATCGGCCCAGAAGGGCCGGAGAAAACCTCCTGCGCGGCTTACCCCGAACTACATTCGGGGTTACCGCCAAGGAGGTTAAGAAAACCACATGGCCAACTCTTAATGTACCAAATCTTATGGAATCTTATGACGGTGATTCTCTGCAGAGTACCACATTAATAGTATACCTTTTTAATATTAGTGTGGCACTTTCAAGTTCCAAATCTGATGAACCAATGTATAAGGAATTCACAGAACACATTTATACAGCCCACCCTGCATTGGGGACTAATTTCATAATACAACATCATGTTTATTATATATACAGCAGAAGATAATGGCAGCACTTCCAAACAGACGCTGCACCTGACTGACCACCTGCATAAATGTGCAGAGTTCGAATAAAGGGCAGAATACACTCCTTGCATTCAAAATAGATACAGTAAAGGAGGATGTTAGCTTCAGCATAATATGTGCACAAATTATTCCCTGTTAGACGCTCCCACGCCGATGACGTGCCCCATGGGAGAGACCTAACCACTAGTCTAACAGGGAAGCATAATTCAATCATGCAAAAGTTTATTATATAGTATCAGTGTATTTTTGCAATGATATAAAACTGCTGTAAACTGCAGTGATGTTTCTCTTTTGGCTGATAGCTGGGTTGAGTCACAGAAAATTGGAACCTTCATAATACCTAGATGACCAGTTACAAATTATGAACATCATGCGTTTCCATTGAAAGACATGGAGACTGGCATCCTACAATTTACTAAGGGCTCTTTCACACCTGCGCAGATTTTGTGCGTTAACGCAAACGGCTAACGTTTGTGTTAACCAAGGTAAAATGAAAGTCCATAGATTTTTATTTGACTTTTCACACCCCACGCTGCGTTTCGATGCGTTGCGGTTCCGACGCACCCGGGCGCAGTTTTTCATCCAACGCACCCGCGAGCCGGCATTTTCCGTCGGATTTAATTACCCGCAGATACCCGGCATCACGCCGCAGGCAGGCAACGTGTGCAGAAGAACGGCTCCTGCACGCGTTGTCTGATGTGAAAGAGCCCTTAGGGTCCTTTTACACTTAATCAGATGATCTCAGTTAAAATGGAAAGAAAACTGATTTTCAAAGTAAGTCCCATGTTTTCCTATAGCACCTTTCACACTTAACGCGTTTTAACTGAAATCTTCTTCCCAATACACTGCTATGGAAAAAACACATACCAACGCACACTAACGCATACTAACGCATACCAACTGATTAAGTGTAAAAGGGGCCTAAGGGTGGGACCAGCTTGCAATCAATTCAGTCAGCAAGGAAATAAGCAAATCACACACATTCCAATGAGTGAAATATGAAAACATATAGGCTCATAATCCATTAAACTTTCTCCCAAGTTTTCTCTCAGGAGATATTTTTTCATTTTACCTACAAAATAACTTTTTAACACCTAACAACTGAAAAAGAATTAAAATGTTAAGAGGAGTAGGTGAACAGAAAATGCAGTGCATGCGGGCTGTTGCAAGAGAGGTTAACTCACGTAAATCAATCAACCACCTCTGGTTGCTGCACTCCACAATGCGCTCCATTCTCCATAGACTTCCTCCTTCACTGCGGAAGTGCCTCTGTAAAAGACAAAGTCTCGGAACGATGGAGTGCCGTGGAATGCAGTGACCAGAGGCACCAACATAGGGGAGTTTACCCTTCTTTACAGAGCCCACGAGCACCAGCAGTTAGGTACAGTTTTGTCTCAGGTGAAACTGTTTTTTGTTGTATGCCTGCTCATCCATCCTTACTAAAAAGTAAATAAAAAGTGATATTGAGAATGTGAAAAGATCTCCTATGAGAAAACCCAGGAGAAAGGTTAATTGAATAGAGGTCCCTGTGTCTGTGCTTTTTCCAACCACTGGAAAATATGTTATGCTAAAGAAGAGGTAGGTCTACACAGTTTGTTTACGATTCATTTACTTTGTGATAAGTAAATATTTTTCAAATGGATTTTTTTTTCATTTAGGGTTATTTCATGCGATACATTTAAATGCAATCAAGGCTTAGGAAAGTTCCTTTTCATGCCTTGTGGGTGATAATATAGTTTTCTTTTATATTCAACAAAGTTTTCTAACAGAGAGAGTAAAGAAGGGCCTATGTGTATCACACTTCACGAATCATAGCCTCAAACTTAGTGTTCCCAACATCTTACTCACTTCAAAAATGCTTTCAGAATTACAAGAACAGATGTACAAGATGTAATCTGTAAAACTGCACTTGGGCACATACATTATAATGCAATGCTTTTACATTAAAGACAAATTTTAGGGGACAATTTTTTTTTAAGATTTCATAGCGGGTAAAGATGTTGATCTTCCAGATTTTCCCTGTGTTCCTGGCTTGACAAGTAATAGGTACATTTCCCCAAAAGGGAAAGAGAACTAAAACCTCTTAGCCCAAAAGAATTCAACAGCATAAAACCTCCCCAAGCTATACCAGACCCACTCCTGGTTATAATAGCTGATATTGAGCTGAAGGAATCCCCACACTCCGCCAAACCGTGCACCATCTCCCTACACCAGTCAGCAATCGGAGACACAGTTGTCTTCCATCTTACAGAACATGATGACCACTGCTGATGGGCAGACACTCTTCAGGTAAACCACCTGGACCAAAATGAGTAAAACATGCATAAAGAAACAGTTTGTGAGTGTGTTTTATTTCTAGAAGTCTTTGGGGTCTTTTTCAAATTCTCTATCTTTACCAGCAGCTTTAAATGCAGCTTGGCTCCTTCCTTCTCGGTAGGCTTCTCCTCGTGTTTATAATTGCAGCCTGGCTCTTTACTTGATAGAAGGTTTTTCCTTGTATTGCTTGAAGTCTTCTGTCTTGAGGATGGATTTTCTAAAAGAGTGTTTCCTACTCACCTTCTAATTATAAACTCAGCTGGGGCTTCCGTGGACAGACACAGTGGGTGACATCAGCTGCATGGAAGCCAATACATATAAGTTTATGAATAGAGGCAGATACTGTAGAAGACAGTTAATTGAAGATAGTTGAATACAAAAGCTAGAAAGATGGACTTCTCTCTAGAGGCTAAAGAAATATAAAAGGCTGCATGCAAAGCAAGCAACTTTATTATATCAGCAAGATAGCCGCCACGCTGCAATTTGCAGAAGCAGAAGGCTTCTTAGACAAGAAAGACACCAGGGTGCAATAAAAGCTCCTGAGGAAGGTAATGGTTCCAGGAGGTCACACAAAGACTTGTAGAAATCCTCAGAACTCACTAGTACTATTACTACTACACTGTTCCATGGGCTTCTTGGTTGTGTTTGCTTGTCCAACAATTTTTGCATGTTGTTACCTGGCCACACACCTTTACTGTTAAGTTTTAGCATGCTGTCACTTTGAGCAGTGTTGCTTGCGAATTTGCGCCAAAATCATTTTCGCATCCGAAATGCAATATGCAAAATGCAATATGCGTTTTCTAGAAATTTTAGTGAAAAATAGTTTGTATTTTTTGCAGTTTTTTACAAAAACGCAAACATCTATATTTTACCACGAAAGCAAAGAAAATTTTTACTGCAAGAAATGGAACAACACTGAAAACTATATTTTTACTGCAACAATTTTTACGGCAAAAAATCAATAATTTTTACAGCGAAAATTTGCAAAAAGTGCAAAACTGAACTAATTTTCGATTGAATTTTCGCTAGACAATCGAATTTACCATTATTTTCGTGAAAATATTAAAAGAGAAGGAGAGGTTAATGCTAAATGCTGTGCGAAATGTCTATGCAATTAAATTGTATAACACAACACCCTCGGATCACTAAGAACACTAAACCTAATTTAAGTACAGAAAGTTTAAAGTATGCTAGTACAGACTAATGAAAAGTAGAAAAATATCCTTCCAACCACAGAAATTCAAAAAATATTACAACATATTAACTTCAGTTGTATCATACTTTGGCTTTAAATAGATCAGTCAAATGTGAACCTACATATGTTTTCTTATTTTGATTTACTTTCTGACTAACGTTCAAAATTCATACCGTACTCATTTGAAATAATGCACATACCCAAATTGGCCTGTGATCTGAGTTATTCACGTAATCAACAAACAGAGCAAATATATCAGAAACAGAAATTAAACTGCAAGCAGAAACTGCCTCTTCAGATGTAGAAAAGGTTTAAAACTAAACATCCAGCAATGTTTTTACACACCATTGGCTGATCTAAACTTCTAAAATAATAGGTTTAAATCAAATCAGTATTATGAAACAGTTCATCTGTGGCTGTGCTAAAATGAATTGTAATCCCTTGCATTTTTTTTATTATAAAGTCAGGCAAATGTCAATGATCACTGATGATGAAGAACGGAAAATGTAGTTATTTTTTTATTTACTAAACCCTGGTACTTGTCTTTTTCAAGCTGCCATCTGCATGTGAAAGGTTACGGTTTGAATGTAAACTTAAAACAGAATGTTTTTAGTTATACATATGAAAGAGATCAGCTTAAAGTAAATAACCATATCAGTGTGTGTAAATGTTATAAAAACCCTGTTTCTTTGCCTAATCTGTAATTATACATATGTACATGGGACTAGTCATGTTTGTTCTGCACATATGCTGGATACGCTTCATAGTCGTACCTCACTTCACCCCTTGCCTCAGTGCAAGTCAAACAAATTCACAAAGGTTCTCTGGGTATTAGTCAAATCTGGTGCATGCGGCTTTGGGACAAATTGGCACTGACTTCCATATAAAACAACGGCAAGCCGGTGCCAAAACGTAAATTCGGGCACATGGTGGTGCCCTATATTTACACATTTTCCAGGGTTTTCCTTTCCTTTTTTTTAGCATGGTTTGGGTGGTCATGATATGTTATGTCAGGACTGGGGTTTGTGTGTGGGGGAGGGTTATGTTTTAGGAATCAGGACCGGTGATTTTAAGGGAGGATTAAAGGTTAGGCTTCAGGACCATGGTTTGTATGGGGGAGGGTGGTGTTTAAAGGACAACCGAGGTGACATGTGACATGGTGAGATAGACATGTTTATACAGGGCCAAGCGCACAAATAACTAGGCTGTGTTCCTTTTTTTTTCTTTCTCTGCCTGAAAAAGTTAAACATCAGGTATGCAAGTGACAGTTTCTGCCCGGGTCAGGCCCGGGTCATACTATAGCATAATCCTCACTGAAAAGTAATTAGAGCCATAAAACACCTTCCTGTCAATAAATGGCTTCTGAGAGCAGGGAAAAGATAAAAAGGGTCAATAATTCATAGATTTGAGCTCTGACATACTTCAATGAAGGTGTCATTGAGCAGGGACAATTAAACTGTAAAAATTTAAAAAGGAGATTTAAATATAAAATAAAACTGTAGGATATCTAAAAAAAAAGTAATTTCTAGGAGACTGAGGATAGATACAATTATTTGTCTCATCAGTTTATTTTCCCCTCCGATGTCCTTGAGCCTATTGTTGACCACGCCAATGGGCATGGCTGCGGTGGCAGCCCCAGGACCGCCTAACGGCGATTGGCGTAGGGTCCTTGGGGCCTCTATTGCAGGAGATTGCATGCGCTGATGCTAGGAGGCTAGTTAGGAGACTGTTAGATGGTGAAACCACCGTCTAATTAGCTTGTACAGCGATGCGATCCATGTGTAAAACGGCTGTCCCCTCCAGAGTCTCGGAGGTGATCCGCTGTCATAGGCTGAAGCCTATGATAGCCGATCACAGTGATTGGCTGGCAGGGGGAGGGAGGGGGGTTACAGAATTTAAAAAAAATAGGAAAAATATTACAAAAATAAGCAAACAAATATTTATATAAAAAAACAAACATTGGGGGAGCGATCAGGCCCCACCAGCAGAGAACTCTGTCCTCCGTTGCCCGCAGCATCGGTACCGGGTCCCGTCACTGCTGTCAGTCTAAGCAAGTCTACGCAGGAGAATTGCACTTTTTGCGTATCTCTTCAGCAGCCACTGGAGAGATACGTAGAGGGCGCTCTTCTCTTACATCAGACTGGTTCCAACTGACGGAAGGGCAGGGACCCGATACCGGAGCTGCAGGCAGAGGAGGACGGCGGCGTGGGAGCGACCCAAATGGGTGGGGCTTGAGGAAGTCCCAGGTAAGTATCTTTTTATGTTTGTGAGCTCTGGTTTCCTTTAACATGCTCTTGTGCTTATATTTAAACACTCTTAAAATATCTTAAATTGGTTCCGTGATGCAATGTACTTGTATTCTTGTTATTACTTGTACTTGTATTATATATTATTATTTTATTCCCCGTCTAAGTCACAGCCATGAAAACTCTAGTATGTGCAATGAAAGCTTTTATTTTGTACTTATACTGATAGAAAACTATCTTCAATGTGTACTTATTGCTACTTGGAAAATGGGCTTTTAAAAATGTTTTATTATTTATATTTTTAAGTATTTATTTCCTTCTATCTTGGTTGTAAATTATACCTCTGCTCTCGTCGTTATCATCCTTATTCACATGGTTATGACCACTTCACCAGAAAATAAGCACGGCATCCACTACATGTCACTTTTCTGTGTGTGTCATACCAGTACTTTAAAATGGGTAAGAATCAATCATGTAAGAATACTACATTATTCAGAGTGCCATTTGAAGACTTTTAAAGCACATTTAAGTAGAAGTGCAGCTGGCCTGGATTTATTCAAATTGTCTACTATTACATACCAATAACAGAAAATGCCAATGAGCAAAAGAAAAAAATGTACTTTCCTGATATATATATATATATATATATATATATATATATATATATATATATATATATATATATATATATAACATTTTTCCTACTTTTTTGAAATATGTATCAATTAAAATAGTAAAAAGCATAAATCAGACTATAAATAGAATGAATGACACTAACACATCAGCATAGGATAGGGAGAGCCAGATTATGCTTGTAGATTTAAATTCTGGCTCTTTAAACACTTAAGGACCATGTCCTTAAACCCCCCTAGTGACCAGGCCAGTTTTTTACTAATTAAGCCACTGCAGCTTTAAGGCCTCGCTGCAGTGCCGTACAACCTAGTACACAAGTGATCCCCCCCTCCCTTTCTGTTGGTGGGCTCCGATCCCTGCAGGGATGTTTGATTATTTATTTGTCTTTTTTTGTCTTTATTCTTTTCATACATTTTACTATTTTTTTTGTTTATTTTTATTTCTCCTTCCCCCGCCAGCCAATCAACACAATCGGCTGTCATAGGCATTAGCCTATGACAGCAGATTGCTCTAGTGCCTCCCATCTAGTGCCTTAAATCGCACTGCTGTACAGTATAAATAGACGCCGATGGGAGACTGATGACGAACTAGGGACATAATTTAAATGTTGGAATTACCAGGACAAATTTGCAAATTAAATGTGTGTGTTTTATTTAGAATAGCTTTGTTTATTTTAAAACTATAGAGAAAAAGCATATTTTTTTACATTTTTTCCTCATTTTTCCCTTTAAAATGCATAGATCATAAAGTAATTACTGAAAACAAATACCACCCCCAAAAAGCCTAATTGGTGGCGGTAAAAACAAGATATAGATCATTTAGACGTGATGAGTATTGATAAAGTTATTGGCGAATGAATGGGAAGAGCGATGAAATGTGAAAATTGCTTGGATGCATAAGGTGAAAAAACACTAGAGGCTGAAGTGGTTAATATGTGTGTGTAGCCCAGTTATAATTTTCCACCTCTGTCAAAGTCTAGGTTTAGTTTCTTAAGCCTAGGTATCAGTATATGTCTGGAGGAAACCGAGAACATACCAGCTCCACACGTAAAGTGTCCAGGCCATAGACTGAATAGACTGGGACTTTAGCAAGAGTGCAAGCCCCTATACCACTAGCTGTGTTGTCATTTAGCCAATTAGCTGGAAAAGATACCATGACTCACTACCTGTCACCCAAATTTGTATAGGAGCAGAGTATACAATTCGGCAGTGTTTTGCCACAATGTGAAACCGCATGTGAAAATGTATGTAATGATTTTTTTTATCGGGTAGTTGCATTTTCAGGAGGCATCTGCAATTCTGCATAGTCTTCAAAAAAAGATACAACCTGCAATACTTTTCTGCACAATGCTTGCGATTCCTTATTTAAATCACTGTCTACTGTTAAAAACAAAATCAAAAAAGCCCCACAAATGCACATATCGTGTGGGGAATTATTGTCTGGGGTTCCTGCAGACACTAGTGTGATTCCAGCATGAGGCAATCTTTCTTCAAACCAGCTGTATATGACTGCTTCGGGACCGCGCTAATTGAATTATACGCTCTATTTGGGACCTGTTGTCCCTGCCAGGGTGTATATTTCAATTAGCCTGCTGCACACTTCTGCCACTGCAGCCCACTCGCCCTGCTGTTGGTATAACAGCAGAGATCCATGAGCCAGTCAGGAGCCAATTTCATTGGCTCCTGACCCCGTGAGCAAATCTTATTGGCTCACATTGATCACAGAGTCAGAAGTCAATGAAATTTGCTCCTGACTGGCTCACAGAGCTCTGTGAGCTTCAGTGATGGGAGAGTGGCACAATTAGCGGTAGTGTTAGGTCTATGCGGTGTGATGTTGGTAGGTCTTATTTTTTGTACCCGTGGTCTCTGGTCATTAAGGGGCCAGAGACTGCTGGTACTGAAGTGGTTAACAACCCCTGAATGGTTATATAACCCATCAGAGGGCTACTGATTAAACCTGAACATGAAGTGTTTTTATGCACTTTAAGGCATGTGCAACAACATTGATGAAATAAAAAAAAATGTTTCTATTTCTTTGCAGCCATTCATTTTTTTTAGAGTAGTCTGAAAATTAAAGTTCTGGACTGATGGTCTAGGAGCCCAAATCAAGCCTCAGAATTCATTATGAGCTTCTCAATTGACTAAGTAGTAGACCTTTTATTCCATTTACAACTAAAAAGGCTCAAAAAGGTACATTGACACCTAGGGTACAATCATTCAAAATAATCTGCTTTAAATCAGTACTTACAGTTATCAGTACTGCTTAATGTATAGTTTCTCATTTATGTTTTTAATAATAATAATAATTTAGATGTATTATATGCACTTTAATAAACTATCCGAGTACCAGGAAGGTGTTGAATCAGATCAACTACTACAAAATGAAAATAGTCAATTATGTTCCTTTAATCCCGTGAACAGTGTCAGTGTTTATCAGCTGTATTATGTCAGTGTGAAAAGTTGCTGAGTTTTTTTGTCCTTTTCATTGCCAACTTGGTGGAAACCAGGGAACTCCTGCCAGCATTCCAGATTTCTATCTCGGAAACCATTTTCCTTTTTTTCTTCATCTCCAGCCAACACTTCTCAAACTGACCATTCACATATGAGGAAATTGGCAGAGCTTTAGGGCATCTGCAAGCCAGAGACGTTCTATGCTTGACTGCATCATTTTGTCTTTACAACACCAACCAACAGATCTGCAAACAAGATGCAGAAGACTATAAACTGTAGGGTTTGTTATAAAATTCATTACTGGAATGGCGGTTTATGAAAGGTAAAAAGTTCGACCACAGATTTCCTCAGTTCATAGTAGTGATTTTTGAATACTTTTGTACCTGACAGCAGACACTGCCTTTCTATAAGAAGGGAAAGCACATTATTAGCTAGCATTAAACATAATAAATGAGCTTCTGAAATCCATTCTGCATATTTTGATCAGTGGGTAAAGAGGGAGTCATTGTAAGCAAATTGTAAAAATAGTTTTTATATTCATTTCAGTTTCATCTAACAGAATCCACTGCTGCAATGGCCCAGATTATGTAATGGTCATAGAGGTAGTCTAATGCCAAAATGCTATTAAAGTGTACCCAAAGTGACATGTGACATTGGGCCTGATGCTATTCAAGGTGATAAGTAGCTTGCAGATACGAGCTACTTATCACCTTGCCATCGCACAAGGATTACCGGCAAATCCTATTGCCAGTTTCACTCGTGCGATGGCCGATCATTAGGGAGCATTACTCAGGCGAAAGATGCTTTTGCCGGGACTCTGCTATTAGCGAGAGTAATTACAGTGACTCATACACTGTAATTACATGTCGGGGACTTGCGGTGTGTGTTTTAAACGGCGGTAGGGAAATTGCTTCCAAGTATCTGTGCAGCTACGTGGGGGGTTGCACAGACTAGCGGGGGCCAGCGGGGAGCTCTGGGGTACTCCTTATTAAAGGAGACCCCTAGATGCAGCGGTGATAAAGTGCGTTAGCATGTTAAGACCTGCTTTTTGCAGGTCTAAGCTAACGCTCATGGAGGCATGTAAAGTGTAATAGAATCAATCTACCAGTGGCACATCTCCGCTTGAGTGATGGGGCTCTGCTCTGTCATCAGTCTCCCAGGGCGATCGCAGCTAGGAGACTGTTAGATGGCGAAACCGCTGTCTATTTACTGTGTACAGCGTTGCGATCTACAGCAGTGCTGTACTCGGGACAGCCGTGTGACACGGCTGTCCCCTCTGGAGGCAGGGAAGCGATTCGCTGTTTTAGGCTGAAGCCTTTGACAGCCGATCGTGCTGATTGGTAGAGATGTTGCGAACCTCCGATTTTCGGTTCGCGAACCTTCGCGGAAGATTCGGTTCGTGGAAAAGTTTGCGAACCGCAATAGACTTCAATGGGGATGCGTACTTTGAAAAATAGAAAAAATTATGCTGGCCACAAAAGTGATGGAAAAGATGTTTCAAGGGGTCTAACACCTGGAGGGGGGCATGGCGGAGAGGGATACATGCCCAAAGTCCCGGGGAAAAATCTGGATGTGACGCAAAGCAGCGTTTTAAGGGCAGAAATCACATTGAATGTTAAATTGCAGGCCTAAAGTGCTTTAAAACATCTTGCATGTGTATACATCAATCAGGGAGTGTAATTAGAGTTCTTTCTTCACACTGACGCACCAAACTCACTGTGTAATGCACCGCAGACAGCTGTTTGCGTAGTGACGGCCGTGCTGGACTGGTGCGCACTGTGGCGAGAGTGTATGCCGTGGTGGTTTTCAAGCCCATATGGTGGCCGGGCTGTGGTAGCTCAATGATAGAACAACAGTGACTGTCCAGCTGATCAAATTTGGTCTGATCACAATGAAGCAACGACCTTATTATCTTTTGTGTCCCACCCCCACCCGAGACACTCAAATAGCCGGCAGTCATTGCTTTATTGTGGTACGCAGGCTCCTTCACCGCGGCAAGGTAATGATCATGAAGGGGGATGGGCACATGTACATGCCTTTTGTTTTTTTGTTGTTGCAGCCGCCCGCAGTGCAGCCTGAAAAATTAGGCAGGCATGTACACGCACCAGAAAAATTAGTGTAGCGGCCTGCAGGAAGAGATGCTGTGTGTGGGGACTGACTTAGTCTTCGGTCATGCAGTAGCCCTCCGTGATCCATTCCTCATTCATTTTGATAAAGGTCAGGTACTGAACACTGTTGTAACTTAGGCGATTTCTCTTCTCAGTGACTATGCCTCCAGCTGCACTGAAGGTCCTTTCTGAAAGGACGCTTGCGGCAGGGCAAGAGAGAAGTTGTATGGCAAATTGGGACAGCGCTGGCCACAGGTCAAGCCTGCGCAACCAGTAGTCCAAGGGTTCATCGTCGCTTTTCGCAGTGTCTACATCCACACTCAAGGCCAGGTAGTCGGCTACCTGCCGGTCCAGGCGTTGGTGGAGAGTAGATCCGGAAGGAATATGGCGAGGAGTTGGATTAAAGAATGTCCGCATGTCCAACATCACCCTGAGATCGCTGGAGCGTCCTGTCCTTGCCTGCGTGGACTTGGGAGGAGGAGGGTTACTGCCAGTGGTACCTTGATTGCGTTGTGCAGCCACATCACCCTTAAACGCATTGGAAAGCATCATCGACAGCTTGTTCTGCAAGTGCTGCATCCTTTCCGCCTTCTGTTGAGTTGGTAACAGGTCCGCCACTTTGTGCCTGTACAGAGGGTCTAGTAGCGTGGCCACCCAGTACAGGTCATTCGCCTTGAGTTTTTTGATACGGGGGTCCCTCAACAGGCGGGACAACACGAAAGAGGCCATCTACACAAAGCTGGATGCAGACATCCTCTCCATCTCCTCTTGCTCTTCCTCAGTGACGGGACACAACTCCTCTTCCTCCCCCCAGCCACGAACAATACCACGGGAACGTGGAGCAGCAGAAGCCCCCTGTGACGGCTGCCGCGGTTGTTCTTCTTCCGCCGCCTCTTCCTCCTCCACAGAAACACCTTCCTTATCACCATCATCAGAGTCTGACTCCTCTCCTTCCCCACACGACTCCTCTTCTTCCTCCTCCTCCTCCCCCCTCTGTGATGCCGCAGGTGTTGTGGAAACATCAGGTTTGGATGTAAATCGCTCCCACGACTCCTGCTGCTGTAACTGTTCTCGTTCACGCTCCTCCACAGCTGTATCCACCACTCTAGGCACGGCACGCTCCAGGAAGTAGGCATAGGGGATCAAGTTGCTGATGGTGCCCTCAGCGCGACTCACCAGTTTGGTCACCTCCTCAAAGGGCTCCATGACCCTGCATGCATTTCGCATCAGTGTCCAGTTGTTGGGCCACAACATCCCCATCCTCCCAGACTGTGTCCTTGTACTGTAATGATACAGGTACTGGGTGACGGCTTTCTCCTAGTCTAGCAGGTGAGAGAACATCAGCAGGGTGGAATTCCAGCGAGTCTGGCTATCGCAAATTAGGCGTCTCACCGGCAAGTTGTTTCTACGCTGAATGTCTGCAAAGCATGCCATGGCCTTGTAAGAGCGCCTGAAATGCCCACACAACTTCCTGGCCTGCTTCAGGACGTCCTCTAAGCCTGGGTACTTGGACAAAAATCTTTGCACGACCAGATTCAGCACATGTGCCATGCAGGGTACGTGTGTCAGCTTTCCCAAATTCAACACAGAAATTAGATTGCTGCCATTGTCACACACCACGTTGCCGATCTCAAGATCTCAAGCTTGTGCGGGGTCAGCCATTGCTCCACCTGTTTGTTAAGAGCAGCCAGGAGAGCTGCTCCAGTGTGAATCTCCACTTTCAGGCAAGACATGTCTAACACTGCGTGACACCGTCGTACCTGGCATGCAGCATAGGCCCTGGGGTGCGAGAGCTGTGTAGCTGGAGAGGAGATCGCGGCACCAGCCAAAGAGGAAGAGGATGATGACAGCGAAGAGGTGGTAGCAGGCAGAGAGAAGGTGGCTGGAGGCCTGCCTGCAAGCCGTGGAGGTGTGACAAGTCGGTCCGCTGCGCAGCCACGTACTCCCTGCTTGCTGCCATCGGTCACCAGGTTGACCCAATGGGCTGTGTACGTAATGTAGCGGCTCTGCCCGTGCTTGGCAGACCAGGCATCCATGGTCAGGTGGACCCTTGACCCAACGCTCTTCGCAATAGATGACACCACTTGCCTCTCAACTGCACGGTACAGTTTGGGTATGGCCTTTTGTGAAAAATAATTGCAGCCTGGTATCTTCAACTGCGGTGTACCAATGGCCACAAACTTACGGAAAGCCTCTGACTCCACCAGCTTGTATGGTAATAGCTGGCGAGCTAATAGTTCCGCCACGCCAGCTGTCAGACGCCGGGCAAGAGGGTGACTGGCAGACATTTGCTTCTTACGCTCAAATATGTCCTTCACGGACAGCTGGGTACTGCTGTGGGCAGAGGAGAAGGAACCGCTCAAGGGAAGAGGCGGTGTGGAGGAGGGTGTGAAGGTGCAAGGGAGAAAGCGGATGAAGACGATGCACCTGAAGGAGGAAGAGGAGAAGGAGGGTGGCTTGTCTTTTGGGTGCTGCTTTTCCTCAGGTGTTCTTGCCATAGCTGTTTGTGCCTTCTCTCCAGGTGCCTTCGTAAGGCACTTGTCACTACGTGAGAGTTGGCCTTTCCACGGCTCAATTTTTGCTGGCAGAGACAACAGATGGCTTTGCTCCGATCTGAGACACACATGTTAAAAAATGTCCAAACCGCTGAGCCCCCTGGGATGATGGCGCTACGGTGGCATCAGCAGCTGACGTTGAAGGGCATGTTGGCTGGCTGTCCATAGCTGGCAATACATGGCGCCAGACACTGCCCCAGCTGTTTCTGAGGACGAGCTCCCTCTGCTTCTATCATGGAGTCGTCTCCTCCTACTCCTCTCTGACTCCCCCTCTGAACTGTCCCCCTGGTCATCTCCTCTACCGGGAACATACGTGGCATCCGTATAATCGTCATCATAATCCTCCTGCCCAGCTTCGATTTCCTCAGACACCTCCTCAACTGCACCAACTTCAGGTGGTTCATCATCCCCCTCCTCACACGTTACATCCATACTATCACCACCTAACTCAGACGTATGAGGTGGTGTACCTGCGCCTTCTTCTTGTTGTTGCAGTAGTGGCTGTGAATCAGTGATTTCACCACCACCAAATAACTCCTGCGAAGTGTCAAATGCAGCGGATGTGGTGCTTGTACTAGCGCTGGTGGCACTGGCTGTGGGAGATGAGGTCTTCTGTGTTAAATACTCAATCACGTCCTCACAATTTTGGGAAGTGATGGCACATGCCTTCTTCTGAGCACTGTATTTTTGGGAAAGGTCCGCATGAAATCACAGCACCATCACCTCGCACAGACCTGCCGGTACCTGGTGGCCTTCCTCTGGGTCTGCCTCTACCTCTTCCTCTACCTTGTTTGTCCATTTTGTCCATCTCGGGGGGATGCTAGGTATATGCAGTGAGCTGGGTTCACTCAACGCAACAGGTAGTTAGATGCAGTGAGGTGGGTTTACTGAACAGTAAAGGTACTTAGATGCAGTGAGGTGGGTTCACTCAACACAACAGGTAGTGAGATGCAATGAGGTGGGTTCACTGAACAGTAAAGGTACTTAGATGCAGTGAGGTGGGTTCACTCAACACAACAGGTAGTGAGATGCAGTGAGGTGGGTTCACTAAACACAACAGGTAGTGAGATGCAGTGAGGTGGGTTCACTGAACTAAAGGTACTTAGATGCAGTGAGGTGGGTTCACTCAACACAACAGGTAGTGAGATGCAGTGAGGTGGGTTCACTGAACAGTAAAGGTACTTAGATGCAGTGAGGTCGGTTCACTCAACACAACAGGTAGTTAGATGCAGTGAGCTGGGTTCACTGAACACAACAGGTAGTTAGATGCAGTGAGGTGGGTTCACTGAACAGTAAAGGTACTTAGATGCAGTGAGGTGGGTTCACTTAACACAACAGGTAGTGAGATGCAGTGAGGTGTGTTCACTGAACAGTAAAGGTACTTAGATGCAGTGAGGTGTGTTCACTGAACAGTAAAGGTACTTAGATGCAGTGAGGTGGGTTCACTCAACACAACAGGTAGTTAGATGCAATGAGCTGGGTTCACTGAACACAACAGGTAGTTCGATGCAGTGAGGTGGGTTCACTCAACACAACAGGTAGTGAGATGCAGTGAGGTGGGTTCACTGAACAGTAAAGGTACTTAGATGCAGTGAGATGGGTTTACTCAACACAACAGGTAGTTAGATGCAGTGAGCTGGGTTCACTGAACACAACAGGTAGTTAGATGCAGTGAGGTGGGTTCACGCAACACAACAGGTAGTTAGATGCAGTGAGGTGGGTTCACTGAACAGTAAAGGTACTTAGATGCAGTGAGGTGGGTTCACTCAACACAACAGGTAGTGAGATGCAGTGAGGTGGGTTCACTGAACTGTAAAGGTACTTAGATGCAGTGAGGTGGGTTCACTCAACACAACAGGTAGTTAGATTCAGTTAGATGGGTTCACTGAACAGTAAAGGTACTTGGATGCAGTGAGGTGGGCTCACTCAACACAACAGGTAGTGAGATGCAGTGAGGTGGGTTCACTGAACAGTAAAGGTACTTAGATGTAGTGAGGTGGGTTCACTGAACACAACAGGTAGTGAGATGCAGTGAGGTGGGTTCACTGAACAGTAAAGGTACTTAGATGCAGTGAGGTGGGTTCACTCAACACAACAGGTAGTTAGATGCAGTGAGCTGGGTTCCCTCAACACAAAGCTGGCTATATGCAGTGATGAGGTGGGTTAAGTAAACACAACAGGTACTGGGTATATGCAGTACTGGGTAGTACAATGTGCAGCTCCCTGTCACACACACAGGTAGTCACTGAATGTGTTGGGCTGCTGGCAGTGGCACACACACTCTATGAACTAGCAAGGCTATGCATGCAACAAAAGTGTCAGTTTGACACACAGAAAAAAAAAAGAAAAAAAAAGTACAGGATGAGCTCTGAAAAGAGCTGTTGAGGGGTGCTATAAAAGCAATAATAATCAGCCAGGAGCAAGCTAAGCAGCCAAGAACCTAACTAATCTGTCCCTAGAAGAACAAGTCTGCAGCAGCTGTCCCTAGTCTGTCTCTAGCAGGCACACGAGTGAGACTAATGGCCGCCGGAGCCTGCCTTATACAAGGGGGGGTGGGGCTCCAGGGCTTAGTGTAGCCTGAATGGCTAAAAAGTGCCTGCTGACTGTGATGCAGAGGGTCAAAGTTGACCCTCATAGTGCATTGTGGGGCGAATCGAACTTCCGCAAAAGTTCGCTTGGTCCAGGCGAACGCGAACCACCAAAGTGCGCCTGGAACCGTTCGGCAGCGAACCGCTCGCTACATCTCTACTGATTGGTTGGCGGCGGAAGGGAGGGTGAGATAAAAAATATTTAAAAAAATAAAAAAATTGTAAAAATAAACGAATATTTGTAACAAAATAAATTAACGTTGGGGGAGCTATCACAGCCCACCATCAAAAAGCTTTGTTGGTGGGCAGAAAAGGGGGGGGGGGATCACTTTTGTGCTGAGTTGTATGGCCCTGCAGCGATCCCTTGCAGTGGCCTATTTTGTAAAAAAAATGGCCTGGTCATTAGGGGACCCCATTCCTTAAAGAGACACTGAAGTCTCCTAAAAATCAGCTTTTTTTTTCAAAAACCTCTGTAACATTATTTCCCTAACTAAAACACTGCATCCCTGTGGCTGAAATCTAACTAAATCCCCCTTAACTCCCCCTACCTCTCCCCCGCAAAATCCCTGACTTTCTTGGTCATGGATTTTGCAGCTCTGCCTCCTTACATGTCAATCAGCATGTATCTCCGCCTCTCCCCCGCCCCTCTCAGTGAAGGAAGACTGAGAGGGGTGGGTGGAGGCGGCGATCTGCGCTGATAGACGTGTGGAGAGAGAGGCAGAGCTGCAGCTGAAAGCTCTGCCTCTCATAGAAGCACTCCCCGCAGTGTGCCCTGGGAAGTTTGGGGGGATTTAGTTAGTGTCCAGCCGCGGGGATGCGGCGTTTTAGTTGGGGCAATAATGTTACAGAGATTTTTGAAATAAAAAACTGATTTTTAGGAGACTTCAGAGTCTCTTTAAGTGGTTAAACTTTCCCTGGAAAAGCCTAGCACTAACTGACACCTCTGCAATATGTCACATCCTAAAATTTGGACACTCCTTAATACTAACCTTAAGCTTTTTACTGTTCTGCTGAAACTTTTACAAATAAATATCACATAAAAAGTTTCTTATTTGATTTTTTTTAAGGTCAGATGTCATGGTGCCTGAAAAAATGCTTTGGATTCAATTGTTCTAAGCATTAAAATGGCTAACCAACAAGAAGGGCATCTATGAGTACATAATGTCAGTTTCATAATACAAATGATTAAAGGGAGCCTAAACTGAAAAGGATATGGATTTTTCCTTTTAAAATAATACCAGTTGCCTGACTCTCCTGCTGATCCTGTGTCTCTAATGCTTTCAGCCCCAGCCCCTGAACAAGCATGCAGATCAGGTGCTCTGACTGAAGTCAGACTGGATTAGCTGCATGCTTGTTTCAGGTCTGTGATTCAGCCACTACTACACCCAAAGAGATCAGCAGGACTGCCAGGCAACTAGTATTGTTTAAAAGGAAACATCCCTCTCAGTTTAGGTTCCCTTTAAAGACACTTTGAGCAAAGCGCGTGGGTATGCATTTAAGCATACCCACGAATACTTAAGAATACCCCCACTTACCGTCCCTGTAGGAAAGCTCTCTGTCTCCTGGTCCATCCGGTGTAAATTACATTGGGGCTGACGACTCTCAGCAAAGTTAAGATGTGACCACGGAAGCGGTCTGTGCATGCTCCGGCCCCCGTCATCCTACACTCAGCCTATCCCTGCATGAGCAGCACGTCATTGTGCTCAGTGCAGGAGAGGTGCATCCGGGGTCACAGAGCAAGTTTGCTGAGAGTCGCCGGCCCCAGTGTAATTTACACCGGCCAGACCAGGCTGCAGAGAGCTTTACTACAAAGCGGAATATAACCCTGCATTTAAACTTTGCTCTAAAACATTATTTACAGTATATTATATGCAACCAGCATTTTTTTTTACTAGACCAGCATTGGAAGGGTTACACAGAGCTTTAAAGTTCCTGGAGAGAACTGCAGACGCATCCGAAGCTTACATAGATACATTTTGTTTACATAAATATATCTAAGTGGGGAATGTGACTCACTCTCTCTGACTGAGAAGGAGCTGGAGGACAGCCAAATAGTGTGTAACATGTATCACTTGTTACATTCTATTTAGTTAAATGTATCTATCTGAACTTCTGCATATCTCTCCACGGAACTTTAAGTCTCTGTGTTTAACCCTTCCAATGCTGGTCTAGTAAAAAAAATGCTGGTTGCATATAATATGCTGTAAATAATGTTTTAGAGCAAAGTTGAAATGCAGGGTTATATTCCGCTTTAAGTATTCGTGGGTATGCCTACAAAAGTATACCCATGCGCTGGGCTCAGCGTCCCTTTAAAGGGAACCTAAACTGAGAGGGATATATATTTTTTTCTTTTAAACAATACCAGTTGCCTGGCAGCTTTGCTGATCTCTTTAGCTGTAGTAGTGGCTGAATCACAGACCTGAAACAAGCATGCAGCTATTCCAGTCTGACTTCAGTCAGAGCACCTGATCTGCATGCTTGTTCAGGGGCTGTGGCTGCTGAAAGTATTAGAGACACAGGATCAGCAGGGGAGTCAGGCAAGTTGTATAATTGTAAAAGGAAAAATCCACATCCTTCTCAGTTTAGGTTCCCTTTAGGATGTAATGATCTGACTGACTTATGAATTTGAAGCTTCACTGATATTGGAATGTTATTTGTTTAGCTGTTATCTTCCAATATGAGCATATTCTGTTTCATATTTCATATTATATATTTTGTACATATTCTGTGAGTTGTTTGCAGTATCTAGGCTATGTGCATGCTGGGTAAAAGCAGAATCTTCCAAAGATTTAATTACTCTTAATAGAAGAACATTTCATACATATTTCAAATGGAAAGTCTACATTTCAGTTTTCATTTTTTTTTAAATTATGTTCAGTGATCTATTTTTAGTTTAGATTACAGTTCACTATGACATAAACAGCTGTGTTCAAAGCACAGATAGCATAAACTAACATAATTTCCATTTAGCTAACTGGATAAATAAATAATAATCCATTCGTCCTAAGGTAATAAACAGGAATTGAATTATGAATATACAAAATGCCTATCCTTTAGTCATCATCCCAGAGGAATTATGCAGTTAAGGACCTACCCTACTAGTAACATACCTAATTATGGAATGGAAACACTACATGCTAACATAAATATCAATAATTTAGGGCTGGAAAAGTCAAAAAGGGCATTTGAGGATTACCATTAAGGGCAAGTTAATCAGAACCACAAATCTAATGGAACATCTACTTCTAAAGCCACAATACTCATTGTAATGTTGCTTCAAGGAGGATGTTATTTACGTATATACCAGCTACTTGCAGAATTACCTGATGTATGTAAAACAAAGTGCTTGAGATGTCACTGTTGTTATTCCCACTGGTTGCATATTACTATTCTTTCTGGCTTAAAATAAAACAATTATTTTAGTAATTTCATGCAATGAAGATATGAGGAAATTTGGCACTACAGAGTGGGCTGATTTATTTGTGCAACAAGACCAGCAAATATATCACATGGATGCAACCAATCAATGGAAATTGTGAAGACTGTGCATATGCTGAAACCTGACAGCCGTTTTGCGCGGTCAGCGATTCTACAGAAACAGCTGACCACGCGAAACAGCCATCAGGCTTCATTGCCCTGCACCCACCATCGTTACCCGCCTCATGGATTGGTATGTGCACAGTCTCAACAATTTCCACCAAATGGTTGTTTCCATGTGATGTATATGCCGGTCTTGTTGCACAAACACATCAGCCCACTCAGCAGTGCTGACGTTTCCTCATATCTTCGTTGCATACTATACAGCTCTCTATGTCTGAACATGCTAGGTCAGCCATTCTGTTTGACGTGTATAGTAGCTACTACCCCCTATTTCACTGCCTGTCACTGCAGTGCCAACAGTCCTCCAATGTATTTTAATAATTTTCCCTTTTTTCCACTTTTGTTAAATATAAATGGAAATTACATGAGTGAAAACAACAATATAATCAAGTATTTTACTGGTGCTTCTGCCAATGGTACAACTTTATTGTCTCATCTATAGCATCATGCCTGAAGCAGAAAATTAACTGTTCTTGAAAGCTTACATTCCAAAACATATATAAAGGTCTGAGGCTTTATAATTTTCTATTATCGCAATTGACACCATATACCACTTTAACAAATAACTGAAAAATCGATTTACTGATGATACCTTCCCAAAATCAATCTCGTTATCAATTCAAAGCTGATCAGACATGTCAAAAATAACCGGTTCAATCCCATCAATCGAAGGGAAGTTGTATCATGTGTACTCAACGTTACATATTTCATGGCTGCCAAAGACATAATGGGGTAGGGCTAAAGGTGTAAATTTGATTTTTAAAGGTAAATCCGGTATACAATGATGTCATGCAGGACCCTCGGTGCACTTATGTTGCTAGTGTACAGGGACACTGTCCAAAGAATTAGGAGTATGGAGGACCCAGCAGGAGCTGTTCAGCGGTAGGTCGCCGGTGTCCCTGCATGTCCTGCAGCAGAAGAAAAGCACACTGCTAGGAGCTGTGGAAGAGGATCACGGAGGGTGAAGAAGAGGAATGCACAAGAAGCAGGACCATGAGCCAGGGGGAGAGGATTGCGGTGGCAGAAGCAGGTATAGTATTAAGGTGCAAGTGTACTCCAGTGTAGCGTAGTTTAGTTAAGTGCAGTGAAATGTAGTTAATAGTGTGATGTAGTTGAGTGCAGTGCAGTGTTAGTGTAACCACTTGATGACTGAGGGTTTTTTCCCCTTGTGGACCAGAGCAATTTTCACCTGTCAGTGCGCCCTTTGTTTTGCCAATAACTTAATTACTACTAATCACAGCGTAATGATCTATATTTTGTTTTTCTCACCACCAATTACTGGTAGGCTTTCTTTGGGAGGTACAGTATGCTAAGAATTATTTTATCCTAAATGCATTTTAACATGAATAATAAGAAAAACATTGAAAAAATGCATTATTTCTCAGCTTTTGGCCATTATAGTGTTAAAATAAAACACATTTTATTTGCCCATTTGTCCCGGTTATTGCAACGGTTAAAAATTTCCCTAGTACAATGTATGGCGCCAATATTTCATTTTGAAATAAAGGTGCATTTTTTCAGTTTTGCGTCCATCACTTATTACAAGCCCATAAATTAAAAATGTATAGTAATATACCGCCTTGACATCAATTTTAAAAAAGTTCTGTCCCTAAGGTAACTACTTATATTTGTTTTTATATACATTTTTTATTTTTTTTTCCCTATATCAAAAAAAAAAAGTTTGGGTACTATGGGAGGGTGTGGGAGGGAAATAGTTAATTATAAAAGTCAGTGTGGGAATTTTTATTAAATAAAAATGCATTTTGGTGTAATTTACTATTGGCCACAAGATGTCCTTAGTCATTATTTCCAATTCACGTAGGTAAGCACGTGAATCGAAAGTAATGCGTGCCAGTGTAACAGGAGGAAGATACAATGAATGCCGGCGTCTCGTAGACGCCGGTATTCATTGAAACGGGGACTTACATTTACAAATTGGACCATAGGTCCCATTCATTAACCTCCCCGCTAATTGGCGATAACGACGGTGCGCACGTGCGGGGGAAGGGGAGCGAGCATCGGCTGCACACCGCTGCAGACTTGCATTCACGGCCCTGGTGCATCCTGTGAACTTTGCAGGGCCGTGAATGTACTGCACGGCGTGCATCAAGTAGGTAATTTAGTTAAGTATAGTGTAGGGCAGAGTAGTGTAATGTAGCTTAGTTGGTAGGACAGCAGGGATAAATGTAGTGTAGTGTAACTGGTAGGGGCAACATGGATTAGTATAGTGTAGCTTGACAGTGTAGTGTAGATAGAGTTGCTTAGAGAAAGTTTTTGGGGGTAAAAGGTCCATAAAAGGCCCCTGCACTATAGATGCACCTAGGTGTAGTTATTTTTTCTCTGATTTTTCCCTCTAAACCTAGGTGCTTTTTATATGCCGGAGTGTCTTAGATTCTAAACAATTCACATCAAATAACAAAAAGAAGCATCATAACAAACTTATATTTTAAAACAGAAAGAAGATAAAGAGAAGAAAAGAGAAAGGACAAGAAGATGCATATGTTGGTGATTCAGGAATGTAGAATCTTGGGATTATAACTAATTTTGCTTTCATACAGAAAAATATAGCAAACTGATCAGGACCTGCAGTAGATTTATGGCCATCTGGCCAGTTAGGTATACTTTTTTACAACATATGGGCATACAGACAGATAACCGCTTTTTTAAGGTACACACTGATTCAAGGCTAGTAGGCGGCTTATTGTCGATTTACATAACATATTGAGCAGCAGCAAAGAAATAGTAAAAATAGGCTTAAATATGTCCTACTCTACAAAACACCATTTTAGCATTATTTTGATATTACTCTGTGGCTGGTGCTCTAAATTCTCTGTATTAGTGACTATTAAAATAAAAAATGATTGAACTAAGCTTACATTTATGAATCCTGCATTGATAACTAATGCTCAGAAATTATATCAAC
This sequence comes from Hyperolius riggenbachi, assembly GCF_040937935.1. Taxonomy (NCBI): domain Eukaryota; kingdom Metazoa; phylum Chordata; class Amphibia; order Anura; family Hyperoliidae; genus Hyperolius; species Hyperolius riggenbachi. The sequence goes on along the minus strand of NC_090646.1, from coordinate 143,320,203 downwards.
TCCTTAAACATCTCGACAAAACAATTTAATTGGGCTTAACATTTTTTTCACTCTAATTTAAAGTTGGAGTGCTAAGTCTGACCTTTGAATTTACCTGATGTGTAATAGTCATAGTAATCAGGTAATTTATTGATGCCTGTATTGACCAATTAGCCTCCAACCCTCATTTTTGCAGGTTTCAAATGAACCAGAGATATTGACTGGTTGCTATAGATAGCAAGAAATTCTTTCTTTAGAAAACTCTTCGTATAATGTATTCTTTCACTTTTAAAACCTCCTAGGTCAAAACAATGATGCCTCAGTCTTGAAGGTTTTTTTTTTCTTTAAATTCTCAGCTGACTAAAACATTATAGCATGGATGTAGTCCTGTTTATGTGATACTTCTAGTAATGTTTATGTGATATGTTACTGCTACTATTTGTACCACCAGTCTCTGCGCTATAAGCTCGAGTTTCTGTGCTTACATTTCAATATTTCGCAAACTGTCTCTCTAACCATTTCTCAGACACTCGCCCTAGAAATATGGTACATTTCAGAGTTAAACATACAGACAAAATTCAGGTCATGTAACAGATCTGGGGTTCTCTGTTTCTTGAAACCGAGTCCCTGTTCGTCTGTTGAGAGAAGGAAGACCAGGAGTGTAGTATTGTTAGAGCCCTGGGGGTTCAATTTGTGGACAATACTCACAAGGATGGGTTGCAATCCTGCAACCACCGTATGCACGTGTGGAAAATTTAGACCGTTCCCGCTCGGTCCCCCGGTCTGCTCTGGAACCAGGCGGTCGCTCTCCTCCTGTGGTCTTCTCCACTAATGGAAAAGGTCCCAATGTGGTGGAGATTGACACCTCTGTGAAAGGTGTTAGGATACTGAATCGTGGTTGTGGGGAGGCGCCCAAGATATAGGTACTAGCTGATTAAAATAATAAAATGAGGTTTCTTACCTCTAATGAAGACTCACTGGGATGGATAACAGGGAGTGTCAACAGTATAACTGTTTTTGTAATAAAGACTCCCTGTTATCCATCCCAGTGAGTCTTCATTTGTCTTCATTCTCAAACCATGCAGGGAGAATTTTTGAGAATTAAGACTTTTCCTCAACACTTTTGCCAGGAAAAAAATGTGTACAAACGTGTTTGCAAGCTGTAATACATACAGTATGTATGGTGTATATATACAGTATACATATGTATATATATATATATATATATATATATATATATATATATATATATATATATATATATTACGGCAGAACCCAAAGTCAAGCCACTTCCTCCTGCCTTTCAAAAATCTCATACTGCATGTCAGCCAGGTTCCTGAAGTTATAGTAGAAGCTCTGTCTTATCCAGGTTTAACTTCAGGAACCTGGCTGAGATGACTGAGATGGTTGAGAGGAGGATGATACCATCTCCATGGTGGTGGTGGAGAGGTCCATGGTATGGAGGTAGATCTGGGTGTCATCTGCATATAGGTGGTAGTTGTAGCCCAGGGAGGAGATCAGTTTGCTGATGGAGACGGTGTAAAGTGAGAACAGCAAGGGACCAAGAAAAGAGCATTGGGGGACCCCAACTAAGAGGGGGTGGAGGTTGAGGATGAACCATTGCAGGAAGTCTTAAAGAAACAATTTGAGAGGTAGGAGAAGAACCAAGCTAGGGCGAAGTCTTGGATAACCACAGATTGCAGGGATTGGAGGGAATCAAATGTGTCAAATACTGACGAGAGTTTGAGGGGGAGGAGGATAGAGTATTTTCTTTTGGTCTTGGTGGGAATGAGGTTGTTAATTCCATTGGTGAGAGCAGTATCAGTGGAGTGGGCTGGCAGAAATCCTGATTGTAGGGAGGTATTGCCAAGGTAATGGGTTATGGTGGACTAGGCATTCCAGGACCAGGAGTTTTGAACCAAAGGAGATGAGGGAGATAGAGCAGTAGCTGAATGGGAGTGAGGGATCGAGTGAGAGGTTTTTTTTTTAGCAAGGGAAGTACGGTACTTTAAATAATAAGAGAGGAAAAAATATAAAAAAAAATATAAAATGTTACTATAGATAAAAACCTTACATTTTATTCGGTTGTTTATCTCGTTTATCATTAAACTTAAATAGGTTTCAGGTTCATGGTGATGAAATAAATGTATATTGTTGTTGCATTGTTCTTTTTGCCTTAAACTGCAACAATATTAAAATACTTTTAATGATAAAAATTGGGAATCAGAGGTTAATGGGAAGAGTAATTAGGTATTTTATTATACAAGGGTTGTAGTCTTAAAGGTTGACATGGTTAAACAGTAATTTCTTTATACAAGCACCATGTTTAATTCCCACTGCATCCTCATTATTTTGGTACCACTATTACATCTTTTACATCTACTGATTCCACATCTCTCCCCTTTAGCTTCTCCATGAAAGTGTCGTATCATTAAAATACAGTAGCAGAGCCGGATTAAAACCATACAAGGCCCCAAGCCAGGGCACTATTTGCATGGAGTTTGTATGTTTCCTCCGTATCTGAATATCTGAATGGGGTTCCTCCAGGCACTCTGGTTTCCTCCCACATCCCAAAAACATACAGATAATTGAATTGGCTTCCCTCTAAATTGGTCCTAGACTACAATGAACATATAACTATGGAAGGGAATAGATTGTGAGCTCCTCTTAGGGACAGTTAGAGACAATACTATATATATTTTGTAAAGTGCTGAAGATGTTAGTAATAATAATATTAATAATAATAATATTAATAATAATAATAATAATAATAACAATAATAATAATAATAATAATAATAATAATAATAATAATAATAATAATAATAATAATACAAATATGGGTCTCTCAATCTTACAATAGAATACTAGGCCCTTATTCAATTCAATTTTTCTCCCAAATTTTCTTCTAGGAGATCATTTTTCATCTTCCGCTTAAAACAACATTTACATTTACGCTGCAATTTAAAAGTACCAAAAAGTAAGTGAAAAAGTTACTCTAAGTATTTTTCTTGCTGGCTAGTGCTTGAAGGGCACTTTATTAAAAAGGTGTAAACATATCAACTAAGCGAAAGCTCAGGAGAAAAAGTGAATTGCATATTGGCCCTAAATACTTTTAAGCTGGCCACTAACGGTCCAATTTCTAGCGAAAAATCGTTCGAGCGATCAGAAATTCTGATCGGATTGGTTGTAAATAATCTCCATTGGTGGACACAATCGATTATGAACGAGTGAAAAAAATGTCGCCCGAATGAATTTTCGTCGAACGAAACTTTGGATTTTCTCGGTGGTCATGATAGATAGGAAGCAATGATTGGTTAGTTGATGGTGTAGTGAACGATTTTTCGTCCGATCAGAATTTCTGATCGCTCGAACGATTTTTCACTAGAAATTGGACCGTTAGTGGCCAGCTTTAGATATATTGAAAAGAAAAGAAAATATTGCAATAAACTTCCATGGGGCCTGATTCACAAAGCGGTGCAAAGTGTTTGCACGCGAGTGAAAACCCCTTTATCACGCCTAAACTCAGTTTAGGCATGATAAGAAGAGACTCGCGCGAGTTTTGTGCGCGCGCAGCACCCGGCGCTTCGCGCGCAGCTCCCATTAAGCCCTATGGGACTTTGCGCGCGCGCGTACGCGCGGTAGCTTCGCGCGAGTTAGAGCACAAAGCAGTGATAACTTTGCTAGTGCAAAGGTTATCACGCCTAAAGTCTTTTAGGCGTGATAACTGAGTTATCACCGCTTTGTGAATCAGGCCCCATGTGTTTTATTGTGGATGACTTTTGAAGAGGTTCCAGGGGCCTAGGAGGCATTCAGTAGACTGAGAAGGTATTTTAGGCAACTGTACAGTAAACCTTGAGGGGCCTTTCACACTGGCGCAGCGTGGTGCAGCATTTTACCGCACATTGCTTGTACTGAGCTACGCTCGAAGTTCCCTATCTAATGCAAGTGCATACCTATGTTATCGTGCGGCTCCTGACCTGTGGCGGACCGGAAGTCATGTAAGCCTATGGCAACCCACGTATATTTTTAAAAACCATCACAGTTTTTTGCGTTGCGCATGCGCAGAAGCGTATTTTAGCAATGCGTGTTGCGCACATCTCTATTAGCCAACAGGAAGTGAGCCTCACTTCCTGCTTGGCTGGATGCCAGATGGGGATTACTGCATACTAACACGATGATCCTCAAAGGCCTGTATTTGGTGATGGAGCGCGGCCCCTGGCGTTAACGTCAATCTACTGTGTGAAAACAGCCTGATGAAAAAAAAAGAAACACTGCAGGTCAGTTATAGATTATGTCACGTTACTGAGACAGTCCACTGTAGCAAATCAAATTGTGCATGAAATCTTGTTACTAACACTCTATGAATCTATATTGCTGTTAGTTAGACACAAATGGTGCCTAATGCCTGCTGTCCATGATGAAAAGAGCAGGCAATGTCTAGTTAGGCAGAAACTTATCAGTTATTACAGGTATAACATTTAGCTAATGAATACCCTGGCTTACATAAATATCACCACACTGTAACTACTCTTACACGTACTGTTTAACTCTGTGGCTACTGTAAGGTAATAGATGTATCCACACCTACACAGGAGAACCACATTTATTATGGAGGGTTAAATGAATAACAACATAACAATTATCCCGCACTGCATTTTCCTGTAATGTTCTTCTCATAGTAGCTAAATGCTACCAGCACCTTTTCCTGTATGAGTGTGCACTCCAGGGAAGAACTTCTGAATATTTGCTGGCTATCACACTAATTTATTCCCTATCTCTTAGGACAATTCTCATTAAACAAGTATTAGTTAGAATTAAATAGTGATTAGACAGTGCATAACTTTATTGTCAATGCCATAACTGAATGAGCTCATAGGCCTGGCAGAGACAAAAGAGCTTTTTTTTTCTTTTTTATACAAAACATTTCCAATGCCATAATAAATATTGAACAAATGTATAAATATATCCAAGGTCAAGATATAGAACGATCGAAGCAGCTTTTTACAAGGTTGTGAGGATATAAACTACCAATTGAAAAAAGACTGTTTTGCAAAATGTACTGATCAGGAAAGAGGTAAGAGTGGTTTAGCGGTGAAGTGCCTTATTTTTATTTATTTATTTATTTGTTTTATTTATAAAGCGCCAACATATTACGCAGCGCTGGACATTAATTTAGGTTACAGACAATATTTAGGGGTGACAAACAGCAATATGACAATACAGGAATACAAGAAAACCAGATCACACAGCACAGTATGAGTACAAGGTAATGCTTAGTCAGTCACTGGATGGGAGCATGGAGTTAGGCAAGTTAGGTTCACTCAAATGCATAGCATGGGTGCACAGTAATAGAGGTGCATGATCAGGTAGGACACAAAAGGAGTGAGGACCCTGCCCAAAGGCTTACAATCTAGAGGGAGAGGTAAGGACATGAGAGGTAGGGGACCAGAGTTCGGCTGGGTTTAGAGCAATTGTGAGGGGTGGTAGGCAAGAGTGAAAAGGTGAGTTTTGAGGGCCTTCTTGAAGGTGTTGAAGGAGGGGGCTGCCCTAATGGGTGGAGGTAGGGAGTTCCATAGTGTCGGAGCGGCTCTTGAGAAGTCTTGGAGGCGTGCATGGGACTGGGTGATGCGGGGGACGGTCAGGCGAAGTTCATTGGAGGAGCGGAGTGAGCGGCTTGGTGTGTATCTCTGAGTAAGATCAGAAATGTAGGTTGGACAGGTTTTGTGGATGGATTTGTAGGTCAGACACAATATCTTGAATCTGATTCTGGACTGGATAGGAAGCCAGTGGAGGGATTCACGGAGGGGAGCCGCCCTGGTGGAGCGATGGGAGGAGTGGATAATTCTGGCAGCCGCATTCATGATGGACTGCAGTGGGGCTATTCGGGTCTTAGGGAGTCCAGACAGAAGGGCATTGCAGTAGTCGAGGCGGGAAATTATGAGGGCATGGATGAGGAGTTTGGTGGTGGCAGGGGTCAGGAAAGGGCGAATCTTACAGATGTTACGAAGGTGGAAGTTGCAGGACTTTGTGAGGTGTGCCTTACCACATGAGCTGGTAGCAAATCAATAATCCAGTTAGCCTATTTTGGTTCCTGGACGTAGTTTCTACGTCCAGGAACCATGCGCGCTACCACGCGCTCCCGCGGCCGATCGTGCGCGTGCACGCGCACTCCCAGCCGCGGATTCGGTAGCCAAGGAATCAATGTATCGGGCTATGGTGCCCGATCACTGATTCCTCTCCCCCGCTGAAAAAGCGACAGCTTCTCTCGGAAGCTGTGCTTTTTCTGGCTGTCTCCTTCCCGATGCGTCACTCTAAGCGCGTGCTACGCTTAGAGTGACGTCATGTAAACAAACTCATGGCCGCCATCTTGTGGCCAAAAAGTAATACTACACCTGAAAAAAAAAATAAAAAAAAAATTAACACACATTTACATTATAAATCTATTGTTTACCTCCCACCCTCCCAAAACTACCCAAATAAAATGTTTACTATATAAAAAAAAAACCATTACAATAAAAAAAAAAACATGTAAATATTTACCTAAGGGTCTAAACTTTTTAAATATCAATGTAAAGATGTAATATTTCTATATATTTTTTATTTTAAACTTGTAAATAGTGATAGATGCAAATGGAAAAAATGCACCTTTATTTCCAAATAAAATATTGTCGCCATACATTGTGATAGGGACATAATTTTAACGGTGTAACAACCGGGACATATGGGCAAATACAATACGTGAGTTTTAATTATGGAGGCATGTATTATTTTAAAACTATAATGGCTGAAAACTGAGAAATAATGAATTTTTCCATTTTTTTCTTATTCTTCCTGTTAAAATGCATTTACAGTAAAGTGGCTTTTAGCAAAATGTACCCCCCAAAGAAAGCCTAATTGGTGGCGGAAAAAACAAGATATAGATCAGTGCATTGTGATAAGTAGTGATAAAGTTATAGGCTAATGAATGGGAGGTGAACATTTCTCACGTGAAAACGACGGAACGCGAATGGGTTAATGTTATAATAATCACACCACTGCACACACACACACACGCCTCCTCGTCCTGTCCCAAAGGCTGTCAGTGAGGCACATGTGCAGTAGCGCAAAAGCTCTGACACAGGGACATGGGATGCAGAGACACAGGCAATTATAGTATATTGGTGCTCTTTTCCTGTTTATGTGCTTTGCATTTATGTGGTTGTAGAACTAAAGCTTTTGCACTGGGATGTTGATAGCAGTAGTGGTGGTGGTGTGTGTCATAGTGACCACCAATAGTGTAATTAAGGAGCTAGGGGCCATAGTGCAAGTTTTACATGGGGCCCCAAGCACTGTATTGATATGAAGCCTCAAAACCTACCAATGACAGCTGCAGTATCAGGCTTGGTTCACACGTGTTTTAAAAAACGTATCTGTGGGATTCGTTTTTAAAACTCTGCAGAAACGCAGGAAGCGGATCCTATGTTAAAAATAGGACCAACTTCCACTCGTGCAGAAACATGGCTCGCACACAGAACCTTGTGGCATGGAAGGAAAACGAAACTCATCAGCCCTGAGCTCCATTAAACTCCCTACAAAGCCTGAAAATTTGGGGCCGCTCAGCCTTACCGTTTGGCAGAAACCTGCACTTTTGTACCCTCAAGCCTAGGCCCCAATGAAAGCCTATGGGGGATTTTAGCTCTTTTGCACCCCCATAACTCTGGTTTGCAGGGTGGTAGGAACCCCAAGTTTGGAGTACACGTAGGTCAAGATGCTTTCTACCTTCAAGCCAATTGTTGTGAGCCTCAGACTTTACTAACGCCATGGTGGCGATTTACGTTCATCACCGGTGCCATTGCTAAAAAAACAAGCTTTTGTGACCCTAGTCTATGCCCTCTTTGGCCTAGGGGCCCCAAACTCACCAGTCCTGAGCCCGCTAAGAGTACCTACAATGCCAGAAAATTTGCCACTGCTGAGCCATCGTCTTTTGAAAAAATGTGAGATTTTTGACAATGAAATAGGAAGCCTAATGAAAGACAATGGCAAAATTCTGCATTTTTGCACCCCCATAACTCTGGTTTGCAGAGTTGTAGGGAACCCAAATTTGGAATGCAGGTACATCAATATGCCTTCTACCTTCATGCCAAATGTTGTAAGCCTCAGACTTTGCTAACGGCCATGGCAGTGATTTACGTTTGTCACCAGTACCATTGCCAAAAGACAAGATTTTCTGACCCTAGGCTATGACCTCTTTGGCCTAGGGGCCCCACACTCACCAGTCCTGAGCCCCCTAAGAGTCCATACAATGGCAGAAAATTTGCGACTGCTGAGCCATCATCCTTTGAAGATAATTGAGATTTTTGAAAGTGAAATAGGAAGCCCAATGAAAGCTAATGGCAAAATTCAGCATTTTTGCCCCCCATAACTCTGGTTGATTATCACCCGCTGACTTTAGCAGTTAATAGCAAAGGCCCCTTATATCCTAGCAACACCAAATTTGCAGGATATGTTAAATAGGTAGTGGGAAACAATATTTTTTAAAAAATGACAATTTTTTTTGTTCAGAGTGTGGGAATTTTTTTTTAAATGTCGTGGGGTCCCCCCTCCCAAGCCTCTGTAACTCCTTGTCCCCCATGCGAACGCGACATGCCGACTTTAACGGTTAATAGCTAAGCCCCCTTATGCTGGGTACACACTATGAGATTTTCTGTAGAAGAGGAATCTCCCCTCTACAGGGAGGGAGCTTCCAATGATTAGAAAAGCTGCACATTCAGAGGAGGCTGCACATGAAAAAAGGGAATTGTTGCCTATTGATGAATGAAATTTCTGTACAGTACATGAAAGAGAAGGCCTGTTGCACATGAAGAACTAACAAACAAACAAACACAGAACATTTATATTGCGCTTTTCTCCTGGCGGACTCAAAGCGCTAGAGCTGCAGCCACTAGGACGCGCTCTATAGGCAGTAGCAATGTTAGGGAGTCTTGCCCAAAATCTCCTACTGAATAGGTGCTGGCTTACTGAACAGGCAGAGCTGAGATTCGAACCCAGGTCTCCTGTGTCAGAGGCATGGTTAGAAGCAGGCCAACTGCACACTGGAAGTGAGCACTGTCAAGAAATATTTTGATAATAGTAAGTGAAAGTGAGAGTTTTTTGCATATGAAAAAATGGAAACTGGTAGACATGGAGTGTAGAAGGGATTCAGTGGTTTTTATAGGGACTAACGGCACCTAAATGAGAAGTAGAGAGACCAGGAGCCCAATGGTTCAGTAACGTTAAGTATAGGAGGATAAAAGTATATGTATGGTTCTATATGATTTTATATTCACAAACTTCTCATTTACACATTGTGTATTAAAGCGGTATTGTCACCATAAAAATCAAATTTCAACAGCAACTGGGCTGAGTGTATTATTGATAAAGATGCTAATCCTGCATTCAAAACTTGCAAAACTTTTTCTGCTGTTATGGTTTGTAGTTATCACATACTTTAGGAGCACAGGCCCTAGTGCCAAACAGTGCCAAAGAGTTGAATGCTGGGAGTTCTTTTTATCTATTGTCAGGATTGATGTAGTTACCTCTGCAGCGGGGAGTGGTGCAGCCGCCGCTCCCGCATCTGACGTCACCGCGGATCTCGCCGCGTCATCTTAGGCATTCCCTTCCGGTAGAACAGGTCTCTCCAGAGTGCATCAAAGCCGGGCAGTGCGCGCGCGCACCAGGAGACAGGACCTTTATGCTTTGAGGAGGCGGGTCAGCTGACCTGCCGGTCAGCTGACAGCAATGGGCTGGCTTTCGGGTGGAACTTTTGGAATGGGCTGTTGTATTTAAACTTTGCGGTTAAGCTCTCAGACCTTAGTCAGTTCCCAGTGTGTTTGATCCGGCAGGACCCCGGGGATTCACACATAGCTAGGAATACTATTGATAGCTGTAATATTAATATTCATTATTGTATTGATTATCTGTGTATGACTCTTTGCCTGATACTCTTGACTCCGCCCTCTGCCTCTTGATTCTGTACTCTGCCTATCTGATTGTTGCCGACCTCGGCCCGATCTCGACTCTGATATTGCCTCCTGATTTTGTGCCTTCGCTCATCTGACCTGTTGCCGACCTTTTGCCTGGTTCTCACTACGCTTTTGCCTGACGACTCTGTACTGCCTCTTGACCGACCTGTTACCGATATTGACTGTACGACCACTCTACCTAGTGATAGTCCCTACAGCCAAGGGCTATCACATAGGAGTACTCCTGTGTTACTGTGCACTAAAAAACACGTGTGATCACATTCTGATTAAAGAACTGACTATTGTGCTGTTAAGAGCTGTTACAGATCATTACATCTATAATATATTCCTCCTCTTTCATTTATCTTCCTGCCTAGCTACTTATCAGAAACACCCCTTGATTACTTGTGTTTACAAGCAAGGCTGAGGTGACTCATGATGTCAGCATTAGCTTGGCAAGATGGCCACTGCCTAGAATAGGATATTCTGCTTTTCCTTTATAAAATTCACAGGAATCATTACGTAGATAGCACAATACATCTGTTATGTAAGTAGAAGTAGTATTTATCTACTTATATATGTGTTTTTTATTTCTAGGTAAGCATGGGTGTCGCTTGTTCTTTAAAGATTTAACACCCATATATTTTGGGTGCCTCCACTTCTTAGTAGACATGGAATTAGGCCCTGTAGATGTAAGGTGGGTGTGACAGAAGACACAGCCTAGTAATGACAACAGGCCCAGGTTTACATCACAGAAGTCTATAGGCACAGAAGTTCTGGTGCCCTAAACTCTGCCCACAAAGCCTGACAGGAATGCTCACCAAACCGCTCCACAAATGTGCTGGCTGGCTTGGCTGACACCTCTCTCCTGCTTTCCCTGCTTGACATAGTTAGGCAGAGGGCTGGTCTGAGGCAGAGGCGAGAGAGGTTTCAGGGTGCAATGTAATGCACAACTCACTCAGCTATCATTCCCATATTGTGTATGAAGTAGAAAGAAATAAGAAAAGGGGATACATGGCATTGACTTAAAGCAGGGTCGGCGCTGCCATAGAGGCAAAGGGGTCAATTGCCCCGGGGCCCCGACCTCTGCAGGGGCCCCGCACTGCCGACCCTGCCAAATGCTGCGTTCTGCTCCTCTGGTCCCTGCGAGTGTAAAGCCCCGTCTACACGGGGAGATGTGAAGGCGATCCGGCAGCTTGATTAGCCACCGGATCGCCTCTTCCGCATCCCCGCGCGTACCCGCCGCGTCCCCGCTTGCCGCGCGTGCGCCGGATTTGATTCCCCGCTCGTCCCCACCAGTGCCGCTTATCTTCCGCTCGATTCCCTGCCATTGTTCCCTTTCGGGGAACGAGCAGGGAATCGGCGGTAGCAAGATCCGACCTGTCGCATTAGCGGCTCGATTGATAAGCCACATCGCCGCCTCATCTACCCGTGTAGATGAGGCTTAACAGTGGCATATACAGAGACATGCAGGCATAACGCTTGCTATGGATGCCAGGCTCTAGGGGGCGCAGAAGTGTCTGCTTCAGCTGTACTTTGGGAAAGCAAAGCAGTCTGCAGCTTTTGTGTGCGAATGTGTTTATCTCTCTCGTGGCAGCCAGCGACACCTGGAAACCATTGCAGGAGTAAGTATTGACTTCAGCAGCCTCCTTGCGCCCTCTTCTCCAGCAGTGGAGGTGAATGTATGGAGGTACAGGGCAGGCGCTGCAACCCTCAGCTTAGCAGCCTGTGTGTGTGGCCCCACCTCCCTCCTCCGAGTGCATCCCTCTTGTACTGCAGCCTAATGGGGACAGGGAAAGGAGAGACACAGACAGTCTGCACTCTGACATTCCTCTGTCAGGACTGGATAAAAGGAGAAGCAATCCATGCTTCCTGCAAAGTACCCCTCTCCTGGCTGTGGTGACAGGAATGTAAAGGTCAGAGGAATCAACAGTAATTTAACGACTGTGCTGGCATTGCTGCTTTTTGGTAAATAAGCAGCTAGTGAATGCACATCTTTGTTTTTTACTGTTAATTGCCCATTTTGCCCATTTAGATAATTATTTAGCACTGACATCTTCTCTAGAACTTTAAAGCAAACCTGTGAGATTTGCTATGTGCCCATTTAGATACCTTGTCCTACACTGTCTGGCCAGTCCAGAACCGACACCCCAGCAGCGTGGCCGCACTGCGCCTGCGTAGCATGGACCCACTCGGGCATCCGTGAAAAGAGCTGAGCCTGAGTGGATCCATTAGTCAAGCACTTGTTAACAGTTTCGTGTGGGGAAAGTGCTGGAATGGATCAGTGAGGGAGTACATGGGAAGCCTCTGGAGGATTCAGAGATTTCCCCCATCTAAGGTAGTGCTAAATTGAGCACTTTTTCACTATAGGGCAGGGAGGGCCCCACACTTCAGTTTGCCCCAGGGCCCCAGGCCCCCTTAAACCGGCCATGACTGCAAGACAGATCATTAGAGATTAAGGTTTTGGGTGGGGTTGGGGTGGGGGCCCTGGGGCACCTTTTCGTCTAATAGCAATCAGTGTATGACAGCTGGGGTGGGAGGGATGGAGGGGCGCACTTTGATGTCTCAGCCTTGGGTGCTGGAGGACCTTGTCCCGGCTCTGGGCAGAGGTACCTCCCAGTATTAGGTAGCTATATGAACCCCCAGTAGCTAGAGGTGCACCAAATATTAGGTACCCAGAGAAGTCCTCAAGTATAGGTAGTCAGAGGTGCTCTGAAATATTAGACAGATGTACACATTTAATATAATTTTGAATGGCACCGAATATGTGCACAAAATATGTGCACAAAATCGACACTGACAGACTTTGGAGAGCACCATTTCTCCTGTAGTTGAAGCTCACTATATCACTTTCTGTGCCACACACTGGAACCGCTGCTACTCCAGCTCCATCCTGCGCTTCTTCATAAAAGATCCTCCACTATTCCCCTATGTGCAGGTAATGGCAGAGACATATTCAGAGCCGGAACAAGGTCCTCCAGCACCCAAGGCTGAGACACCAAAGTGTGCCCCTCTTAACACTGTGTACAAATTGTTCAAACATCTGTAATACCTGGCATACTTGTATAATTTCTTCTCTTCCTTGTTACTATCACTATGTTCCCTATATGCACCGTGGGGTTGTCATGAAAAGTAATTTCGTTGTGTTACACAATGACAATAAAGTGAATTGAATAGAATTGAATAGGGGAATGGTAGCTGAGTGAGTTTTGCGCCCCCACCTACACTGCACCCTGAGGCTGGAGCCTCTCTCGCCTCTGCCTCGGCCCGGCCCTGGACATATTTCATGGTGGAGCAGATTTTCACACGCTTTTAACGAGCACTGAGCCACACTAAACAGTAATCTGGTACATGCGCAATAAGCCTCCTGGCCATGCTGAAAGCAAAGAGGATAGCTGCCTCTGTATGGGTCAGGTGCCTTACTGCAGATGCATGGAAATCTGCTCCATACATAAAGATGCCTCTCCCACTGCTTGGGGAGGGGCGGGAGACACCTTTTAAGGGAGCGGGTGCCTGTAGGCACAACCCTTAGTTACTCTATTGTAAATCCAAATTATAATCTGGCTCTGACTGCACCCTGGGCTTCCAACATTTGCCCCTTGAGGAGCCCTGCAGTTTACCAAATCTGCATATGTATACAACTGATAACTGTTTTTTTCATACAGGTGAAAATCGAAAAAAATTAGAATACCGTGCAAAAGTTCATTTAAGCCAGTAATTCAACTTAAAAGGTGAAACTAATATATGAAATAGACTCATTTATTACATACAAAGCAAGATATTTCAAGCCTTTATTTGTTATAGTTTTGATGATTATAGCTTACAGCTTATGAAAAGCACAAAATCAAAATCTCAGACCATTAGAATATTGTGAAAACGTTCAATATTCTAGGTTTAAAATGTCAGACTGTAATTTGCTAATTAATCCAAAAGAAGGGTTCCTGAGCCTTTATGGTCTCTCAGTCTAGTTCAGAATTACTGATAAATCAACTTTTACATGATAATCTAATTTTTCGAGTTTCACCTGTTTATATATAACTGAGAGACTATTGCTAAAAAGCACCCCTCAACAGTTCTTTTGAGAGCTAATGTTGCTCTTGTGATCTATTTTTTTTGTGTGTGTCCCACAGACACTTGCGTATACAGCCATGTCAGTCAGTCACAGCTGCTGGACCTTGGCCCCTTGGTAATTCCTACTGTGCCACTGCCTGCCCAGCACATTCAGTGACTACCTGGTCATGGTACCTGTGTGTGTGACAGCTGCACATTTGTAGTACCAATCACTGCATACCTGTTCAGTGCACCTACCTACGTGACCGCACGCAGTGTTATATTCTATACCAGTCACTGCACCTGTGACAGCAGCACATTGTATTGATACCAGTCACTGTGTACCTGTTGAGTGCACCTACGTGACCACACGCAGTATTATATACCACTACATACCTGTTCACGGTACCTGTGTGTGTGACAGCTGCACATGGTGCGCACCAGTCCAGCATGGCCATCACTACACAAACAGCTGTTTGCAGTCACTGCATACCTTTCACTGCATCTGTGTGACTGCACATTGTATTATACATGGCAGTCAGTGCATACCTTTCACTTGAATGGATGGCAGTCTTGCCCTCCATAACAGATTGTCGTTAAAGGATTTAAAGTTTATTCGTCTCATATACAGCAGGACCTTGAAAGAGTCCTCCTGTATTGTTCATTTTTGTCACTACCTCCCTTAGTCTGGACTTGCGTGCCATGCCTGCTGCCTTCCTTGGATGTGTGGTTGTAGCCGTTCCTGCTCCTTAGCCCACAGCATGTCTGCTGCCTTCCTTGGATGTGTGGTGGTAGCAGTTTCTCAGGCTCCCATTCCGGACTGGAATCGAACCCTGAGTCCCTGGCTATTACCCGTGGTCACCATGGTGCTGAGAAAGTAATATGGAAAGTTTATCAGTCACACAGTTGAATGAATGGCAGACTTGCCCTCCATAACAGATTCTTGTTAAAGGTACTGAACAGCCAGCAGAAAAAGTAATTTAAAAAAATAGATGTAAGCTTTAACAATGGTAGAGAAAGAACCATCGAACGTTGATAAGGCAGTCAGACATTACCTGATATCACTGAGGAAGAGCAATCTCGCCATGGTGCGCACCAGTCCAGCACAGCCGTCACTACACAAACAGCTGTTTGCGGTGCGTTACGCAGTCAGTTTGGTCTGTCAGTGTGAAGCAGTACTCTAATTACACTACCTGATTGATGTATACACATGCAAGATGTTTTAAACCACTTTAGGCCTCCAATTTAGCAATAAAATGTGATTTCTGCCCTTAAAACGCTGCTGTGCATCAAATCCTGATTTTCCCTAGGACTTTTGGCGTGTATCCCACTCCGCCATGCCCCCCTCCAGGTGTTAGACCCCTTGAAACATCTTTTCCATAACTTTTGTTGCCAGCATAAATGTTTATAGTTTTCAAAGTTTGCTTCCCTATTGAAGCCTATTGCGGTTCGCATAAGTTCGCGAGAACCGAACTTTTGCGGAAGTTCGCGGTCGAGGTTGGCGAACCTAAAATCGGAGGTTCAAGCCATCTCTAGACAATAGTAAGATATGGTCTTTATGGGCTTGATTCACTACAGTGTGCAAAGTGTTAGCACACCAGTGAAAAGCCACTTTGCATATGCTAACATGCTTTGCACGTGCTAACATGCGTGTCAGAGTTTGTGCGCATAAAGTTTTGCGTGCAAACGCTTCGCATGCAAAGTACGGTGAACTGCACTGACTTCAAATGATAATGATAGTTAGCATGCGAAGTCAGGGCAGATCATGCGAGTGCAATGTAAAACATTGATTATTACTGTATATATTTCATTATGCGGCGCACGTAACACATACGCTTTACAGTACTGCACATGTTAATGTAACCACCATTCATAATTACATTAACATACTCTATTTTACTGTGCGGGTGAAGCTCCATTGATTTCAAGGCTTTGCACGTGCAAACTAGGGTGCTAAGTAGTTTGCACGTGCAAAGTTATTGCTGTTTGCGTGCTAAGTTTTAGCGTGCGAACTGCGTTACACGTTACGTGCGCTAAAACTTAGCACGAAAACAGCAACAACTATGCACGTGCAAACTACTTAGCACTGTAGTTTGCACGTGCAAAGCTTTTAGGCGTGATAACTGAGTTATCACGCATTTGTTAAACAAGCCCTTTGTGTGTTTCATTTGACCTGTATAGTATATTTTCAGTGTTCGGGCATTAATCCTACTCCAGTCATTATTTCTTTGCAGTTGCAGAAACGTTACCTATAGCTGCAGGGGATGGATTTCAGAGTGATTGGATTGTGAAACATGGTTTGAGCAACTATGAAAACATGTGCTTCTGGTGGGTATAGTAACACCTTATTTACAGGGCATTCTGGATTCCAATCACAGTGCAGTGACATCTGGAGGATGGAACTGCCAGCCGAGACACCCAGCTGGCTCGATTTTTTTAGCTTGCTGACTTTGCAAAGGACTTCAGAGAGTTAGGAAATGGGCAGAAATCTCGCATCATGGGCACCTTTCACGTATTCTGCTAAGCACTAAAAGTACAATTAAAATGTAGTTTTTTTGTCTTATTTTGATTCTAATATGTTTTTTTGTTTTTCTATTGCAATGTAAGGATGGATTTTCATGCTGTCTATTCAGTAGCTGAAGGACCAAATCATCACATTTTCAGCATTGTGGTACATCGGCCCATCTGTCAGCTGAGCGGTGGCTACCAAGCTATTGAAACAAATGGACCTACGGAGACCATTTCCTGAGACTGCATATTGTTAACTTTAGAGGTTAAACCAGAATCCCCTTTAGGAGGCTTTTTGACAAAAGGAGGCTTTTGTCTGGAGTGTCATTTGGCAGTAGAATCAGCAATGAAAAATCCCTGCCCACGGCCGTCACATAGTATATAACAACATTGTGTGCTGCATGGATAATATGCTTTCTCCATTTACCCAACCTTCATTTAGTATTCATATGTAAACAAATGCCTGTTTATTGCAGTCATTAGAGATTCTCTTTTAGTAGCACTTCTGTAAAATATACAGTAAATGGCATAAACAATACCAAATAAAAGTACATGGATATAATCTGAAAATGAAGAAAGCAGATTTCCTGGAATGAATACACACACAGTGTCACCGATGCTGAACCTGCATATTGTTTTGTGTTATTCCAATGAGTTATTTAGAAGAAGAAAAAAACTGAGAGTAACATGTGAGAGCTTTGATTGTGATGTTTTAGTTTATGCAAGACTTGGGCCGCAGTGTACAGACAACTAGCTGTCTGCTGTATACCATACTAAGTCCACTATTCCGAAAAATAGGAAAATTTAAAATACACACCTATAAAATGTACATTTCTTTTAGAGTAAAATGCGCTATATAGTATTTTTTCTAAGTTGCTTTTACTTACACTACATAGTAAAAAGCTAGCAGGAACCAGGGAACTTGCCGCGCAATTGCTGACCCCCTCATTGGGAGACAGGACCAGGCAAGCCAGAACCTCCGGTAAAAACGGTGAATGGACTGCTTGACCAGATGAGGTAATACCACTCGGTAACTTTATTAAAGATCAAGACATCACACAGAGAGCTGATTTTGAGCTATGACTAAAGGGCTTACTGCTGCCTGATACATGGTAACTTTCTGTGTGATGTCTTGAACTTCAGTAAAGTGACTGGCTGCTTTTTAGAGATAGCTCAAACCTCTGATTTTCGGTTTGCGAACCTCGAACCAACTTTCGCAAACCGCAGTAGACTTCAATGGGGAGGCAAACTTTGAAAACTAGAAACATTTATGCTGGCCACAAAAAGTGATGGAAAAGATGTTTCAAGGGGTCTAACACCTGGAGGGGGGCATGGCGGAGTGGGATAAATGCCAAAAGTCCCAAGGAAAAATCTGGATTTGACGCACAGCATCGTTTTAAGGGCAGAATCACATTACATGCTAAATTGGAGACCTAAAGTGCATTAAAACATCTTGCATGTGTATACATCAATCAGGGAGTGTAATTAGAGCACTGCTTCACACTGACAGACCAAACTCACTGTGTAACGCACCGTACACAGCTGTTTGTGTAGTGACGGCCATGCTGGACTGGTGCGCACCATTTTGTCTGTGTCTCCCCCCCCCACACACCCCCGAGACACTCAAACAGCCGTCGGTCATTGCTTCATTGTGATACGCAAGCCTCTTCACCGCGGCAAGGTAACGATCACAAAGGGGAATTGACACATGTACATGCCTTTTGTTTTGTTGTTGCAGCCAGAAAAATTAGGCAGGCATGTACGCATGCCAGAAAGATTATTCTAGCGGCAGCTGCTAGCAGCGACCTTAAAAATTCAGGAATCTGCCTGGAGTCCTGGACCCTGTTGGTGGTGGCGGAGAAGGCAGTCAAGCAGCCTGCAGGCAGAGATGCTGTGTGACTTAGTCTTGGGGCAGGCAGTCACAGAGATGCTGTGTGTGGGGACTGACTTAGTCTTCGGGCGGGCAGTAGCCCTCCGGGATCCATGCCTCATTCATTTTGGTAAAGGTGAGGTACTAACCACATTTTTGACTTAGGCGACTTCTCTTCTCAGTGACAATGCCTCCAGCTGCGCTGAAGGTCCTTTCTGACAGGACGCTTGAGGCAGGGCATGACAGAAGTTGGATGGCAAATTGTGACTGCTCTGGCCACAGGTCAATCCTGTGCACCCAGTAGTCCAAGGGTTCATCGCTGCTCACAGTGTCTACATCCACACTTAAGGCCAGGTAGTCGGCTACCTGCCGGTCGAGGCGTTAGTGGAGGGTGGATCCAGAAGGGCTAGCGCGAGGCATTGGACTAAAGAATGTCTGCATGTCCGACATCACCATGAGATCGCTAGAGCGTCCTGTCCTTGCCTGCGTGGACATGGGAGAAGGATTACTGGCAGTGGTACCTTTATTCCGTTGTGCTGTGACATCACCCTTAAATGCACTGTAAAGCATAGTTGCCAGCTTGTTCTGCAAGTGCTGCATCCTTTCTGCCTTCAGGTGAGTTGGAAACATCTCCACCACTTTGTGCTTATATCGAGGGTCTAGTAGTGTTGCCACCCAGTACAGCTCATTCCCCTTGAGTTTTTTATATGGGGGGTCCCTCACCAGGCTGGACCGCATGAAAGACGGCATCTGCACAAAGTTGGATGCAGATGTACTATCCATCTCCTCTTGTTCTTCCTCAGTGATGTCAGCTAAGTTCTCCTCCTCCCCCAGCCACGAACAATACCACGGGAAAGTTGACCAGTACAAGCCCCCTGCGACACCTGCTGTGGTTGCTCTTCAGCCTCCTCCTTCTCCAAAACAGCACCTTCCTCATCATCTGACTCTTCTTCCCCACACGACTCTTCCTCCTCCTCCTCCTCTCCCCTCTGTGCTGCCGCAGGTGTTGAGGACACATCTGGTTCTGATGAGAATTGATCCCACAACTCTTCCTCCTATTCCTGTTCACGCTCCTCCACAGCTTGATCCACCACTCTATGCACGGCACGCTCCAGGAAGAAAGCATATGGGATCAAGTCACTGATGGCGCCTTCACTGCGACTCACCAGGTTTGTCACCTCCTCAAACGGGCGCATGAGCCTGCAGGCATTTTGCATAAGTGTCCAGTACTTCGGCCAGAATATCCCCATCTCCCCAGAGCATGTCATTTGACTGTAGTTGTAGAGATACTGTTTGATGGCTTTCTCCTGTTGTAACAGGCAGTTAAACATCAGGAGGGTAAAAATTCCAGCGAGTCGGGCTATTGCAAATCAAGTGTCTCACCGGCAAGTTGTTTCTCCACTGAATATCGGCAAAGCGTGCCATGGCCATGTAAGACCACCTGAAATGCCTGCACACCTTCCTGGACTGCTTTAGGACGTAAGCCTGGGTACTTAGACACAAATCTCTGAATTATGAGATTCAGCACATGTGCCATGCAGGGTACATGTGTCAACTTTCCCAAATTCAAAGCCAAAATTAGATTGCTGCCATTGTCACACACCACGTTGCCAATCTCTAGTTGGTGCGGGGTCGGCCACTGATCCACCTGTTTGTTAAGAGCAGCCAGGAAAGCTGCTCCAGTGTGACTCTCCGCTTTGAGGCAAGACATGTCTAAGATGGCGTGACACAGTCGTACCTAGCATGCAGCATAGGCCCTGGGGAGCTGGGGCTGTGTAGCTGGAGAGGAGATTGCAGCACCAGTAGAGTTAAACTGCCACTCAGCCAAGGAGGAGGAGGACGACGACAGCGAAGAGGATGTAGCAGGAGGAGAGGAGGTGGCAGGAGGCCTGCCTGCAAGCCGTGGAGGTGTCACAAGTATGTCCGCTGCACAACTACGTACTCCCTGCTTGCCAGCGGTCACCAGGTTGACCCAATGGGCTGTGTATGTAATGTACCTGCCCTGACCATGCTTGGCAGACCAGACATCCGTGGTCAGATGGACCCTTGACCCAACGCTGTGTGCCAGAGATGACACCACTTGCCTTTCAACTTTATGCTACAGTTTGGGTATTGCCTTTTTTGAGAAATAATTGCGGCCTGGTATCTTCCACTGCGATGTCCCAATGGCCACAAATTTTCGGAAGGCCTCAGAGTCCACCAGCTTGTATGGTAACAGCTGGCGAGCTAACGGTTCCGCCAAGCTAGCTGTCAGACGCCGGGCAAGGGGTGACTGGCAGACAGTGACTTCTTCCACTCAAAGATTTTCCTTCCGGACACCTGCCTGCTGCTGTGTGCAGAGGAGCAGGAACTGCTCAATAGCAGGTACTTCATCATCCTCCTCCCAACATGTTACGTCCATAGTGTCGCCTAACTCAGACATATGAGGTGGTGTAACTTGCTTAGCGCCTTCATCTTGTTGTAACAATAATGCCTGTAAATCAGTTAATTCCCCACCAAATAACTCCTGCGAAGTGTCAAATGCAGCAGATGTGGTGCTTGTAGTAGCGGTGGTTGCTGCAGAATGAGGTGTACTGTTCTGTGTTAAATAGTCAACCACGACCTGATAATCTTGGGAGTTAATGGGACATGCCTTCTTCTGAGCATTATACTTTGGTCCAGGGCCGCACAAAATCATGTTAGCATGATCTCGATCAGACCTGTTGGGTGGCCTTCCTCTGGGTCTGCCTCTGGCTCTGCCTCTGCCTGTTGTTTTGTCAGGGGGGGGGGGGGGTGAAGTGAACGGTATGCACTGACTTGACTAATACAATGTGCAGTCACATAGGTGCAGTGAACGGTATGCAGTGACTGGTATTACAATACAATGTGCAGCTGTCACACAGGTGCAGTTAACAGGTATGCATGGACTGGTATATTACACAGCGTGCGGTCACACAGGTACTGTGAACAATTATGCAATGACTAGTATTACAAATTTGCAGCTGTCACACACACAGGTACCGTGAACAGGTGCAGTGACTGGTATATAACACTGCTTGCGGTTACATAGGTAGGTAGGTAGGTAGGTAGGTGCACTGAACAGGTAGGTATGCTGTGATTGGTATTACAAATGTGCAGTTGTCACACACATAGATACCGTAAACAGCTGCAGTGACTGGTATATAACACTGCTTATGCTCACATAGGTAGGTAGGTAGGTGCACTGAACAGGTGGGTATGCAGTGATTGGTATTACAGATGTGCAGCCGTCACACACACAGGTACTGTCAACAGGTGCAGTGACACTGCGTGCGCTCAGGTAGGTAGGTAGGTGCACTGAACAGGTGGGTATGCAGTGATTGGTATTACAAATGTGTAGCTGTCACACACACAGATACTGTCAACAGGTGCAGTGACACTGTGTGTGCTCACATAGGTAGGTAGGTGCACTGAGCAGGTGGATATGCAGTGATTGGTATTACAAATGTGCAGCTGTCACACACACAGGTACCGTCAACAGGTGCAGTGACACTGTGTGCGCTCACGTAGGTAGGTAGGTAGGTAGGTAGGTGCACTGAACAGGTGGGTAAGCAGTAATTGGTATTACAAATGTGCAGCTGTCACACACACAGGTACCGTCAAGTTGCAGTGACACTGTGTGCGCTCACGTAGGTAGGTAGGTAGGTAGGTAGGTGCACTGAACAGGTGGGTAAGCAGTGATTGGTATTACAAATGTGCAGCTGTCACACACACAGTTACCATCAACAGGTGCAGTGACACTGTGTGCATTCACGTAGGTAGGTAGTTAGGTGCACTGAACAGGTGGGTATGCAGTGATTGGTATTACAAATGTGCAGCTGTCACACACACAGGTACCGTCAACAGGTGCAGTGACACTACGTGCGCTCACGTAGGTAGGTAGATAGGTGCACTGAACAGGTGGGTATGCAGTGATTGGTATTACAAATGTGCAGCTGTCACACACACAGTTAGTCACTGAATGTGCTGGGCCTGGCAGTGGCACAGTAGGAATTGCTCGCTGCTTTTGCTTGTTGTGCACAGTAGGAATTGCCAAGGGGCCAAGGTCCCAGCAGCAGCTGTGAGTGACTGACAGGGCTGTATATGCAACACAAGTGTCTGTGAGACACACACACACACACAAAATAGATCACAAGAACAACATTAGCTCTCAAAAGAGCTGCTGAGGATGAGGAGTGCTTTTTAGCAATAAGATCAGCAAGAAGGAGCAAAAACAAGAGCCTAACTAAGCTTTCCCTATGTAAGCAGCAAGGTTCTCTCCCTTCTCTAATTACTGCAGCCACACGAGTGAGTGAAATGGCTGACACTGCCTTTGTTGTATAAGGGAGGGGCTCCAGGAGGGAGTGTAGCCTGATTGGCTACCCTGTGCCTGCTGACTGTGATGTAGAGGGTCAAAGTTGACCCTAATGATGTAGTATAGGGGGCGGCTCGCATATAGTTCGCGTTCGATCGTGAACGCGAACCAGTGAAGTTTGCGCGAATAAGTTCGCGCGCGAACCGTTCAGGCCATCTCTCATGCTTTTAACCTCATTTGGTCGAAAATCGAACAGATTTTGGACTAGTCCATCTCCTCATGGGTGGTTCTTAGTATTACCTTTCATTTTTTTTTTTAAAAAAAAGCACTCCCTCGCTGGAAAAGATCTTTACAAAGATGTCAGTCAGCTTCATAAAGGTGCACAAAAACGTGGCGAGTAGAGAAGGTACTTAAGGTAACCAATCAGATTTAAGCCTGTACTAGAAAGAAGGGTACTGAGGGGTTTCTCTGGGTAATTGCTTCACTCCCCCCCCCCCCCTTTCTTTGCACCCGTCTTGATAAATTATCTTCATTGAGAGCATTTACCTGTCAGCTACTCTGATCACATTCTTTATTCATGAGCACCAACTGCTGGCAGTAAATGGTAATCATTAAATATTAATATGTAAGACCAAAAAATATGTGTGAAAAAAAATCTATAAATTCCCTACGATGCACTAAATATGATCCCTGGGTAAACTGATAACAACACAGCTTAAGTATCAAGAATACTGTAGTCATTCCGTTTTCTTGTCTATGAAGGAATATCTCACTGTGGGCTGCCAGAGCTATATATAAAAATGTACGTATCTCTTCCTCTCCTATCTGCGCTATTCAAGCTCTACCTTTTCGCTGATTTGCTGGTTCTTATCTTCTCTCTCTTCTTTAGTGTGTCTCATGAATATAGATTCAGATTAGATGAGTTCATAGCACAGCCTATATAAAGTAATTCTACTGAATATTTCTGCGATAACAATGCGCAGCAAGAGAATGGATTTATATTTCCCATTGTATGTTAGAAGTGCCTGTGGACTTTAGGCAATGGCTTCTCTTGAAAGTACATTATAGAGTATAATTAATCTTTAAAGCGCTAATTTATTCCAAATCTAAGAACACTGCATTCATGATTTAACAGACTTTCACTTATTTCTCATCATATCCATTTATATAAGTCTGTGCTATAATGAAATCCCTTCTAATCTATTTTACACTTCAAAAATAAGCCCTTCTCTTTAGAAACTTCTCAGTACAATTTTAGCCTAAGATCTAAGAAAAGAATCGTTGCTCCACACTCTTAAATCAACAATAGCCAAGACAAAAAAAAAAGAGATAAAATAAGAATAACAACAGCAATTCAAACAATGTAAAAATAACAATACCTAGTTTTAGCTTCCAGTGAATTATATATCATTGCAGAATATTTGTGGATAAATTTGGTTTCAAACGGAAAAATACTTCTGAAGAGTTTTGATTTGTTTGGTGACATGCAGGGGTGTTCGGATACCCCTTTTTAAAAATCCAAATTGATTCAGATCCGGATACATTGATATCTGGATCCGAATCAGATATCCGAATCCAAACTTTTTGGTATCCGAGTAAACTTGGATATCAGAATCAGAATCTTTATTTCGCCAAGTGCAACCGAAGTCGTACCCGGAATTGGTTGTGGTTCACATGGCATTGGCAATAGAACAAGACAGAATTGACGCTAAGACAACAATCAAAGACAGAATTGGCGGTAAGATGAACACCCGTGAAAAACAAGCAAAAGACAGGCAAGCAGTACACAAGAAAATAATCGCTGCTGTACAACATGCAATTTGCCCCTGAATAGTCCGCCCGAGGGAGTGGATTCGTCTAGCCCCGGGGATGCATAACATCACGCAGCGCCTTGAAATGAGATTGTTCTTAGAAGTGTATCAGGGTGGTGGCTGGGTTATTCAGGAATGGGCTCCCGTGTGCCACGTCCTAGAGTCTTTGAGCTGAGTGGGTCAAGAGTGCCCCTCGAGTGGCAGGAGTTCAGCAGGAGGGCTGCTTGAGGAAAAAAGGTGTCCCTTCGCCTGTTGGTTTTTGGGCGGATGGTTCTGAAGCGACGGCCCGATGGAAGGAGCCTGAAGAAACGGAAGCCTGGGTGGGTGGGGTCCAGGGAAATCTTGTCAGCCCTTTTCCTTAGTTTAGCGGTATAGAGGAGGTCTAGGGGTGGCAGAGGGGAGCCGATAACCCTTTCTGCAGAGCTGATGACTCTTTGAAGTTTATACTTATCCCTGGCAGTTGTTCCTGCATACCACACTGTAATGGCGGAGCAAAGGGTGGCTTCAATAGTGGCAGCGTAGAAACTGGACAGCAGTTTCCGTGGCATACCAAATTTTTTCAGTTGGCGTAGGAAGAACAGTCTCTGCTGAGCCTTCTTCTGGATTTTGGAGGTGTTCTGTCCCCCCTTGAAGTCACTTGTAAGTGTTGTTCCAAGGAACCTAACACTAGATTCCATGGACACCTCAGTCTCGTTGATGAGGACTGGTTGTGGCATGGGTGGGTGTCTCCTGAAGTCCAAGATTAGTTCCACTGTTTTGGCTGCATTTAGAACAAGATTTTTGGCCTCACACCATCTACAGATTTTCTCGATCTCGCTGCGATAGTCGTATTCCCCCTTCCTGCCAATGAGCCCGATGATGGTAGTGTCATCTGCGAATTTGATGACCTTTACGGAGTCAGTGGATGATGTTGGTGTACAGTGAGAACAGGAGAGGGGACAGGACGCATCCCTGTGGTGCTCCTGTGTTTGTAGTTCTCACACTGGAGAGGCAGTTGCCAAGCTTCACCTGTTGCGTCCTGTTGGAGAGGAAGTCCTTAACCCACACGCAAAGTGTGGGGTCGACTCCGAGGTGTGCAAGGTTGTCTGTCAGGATGTTTGGGCAGATCGTATTGAATGCAGAGCTAAAATACAGGAACAGGATCCTGACGTAGGAGTCTGGTCTATCGAGGTGTTCCGTGATGTACGCCAGACTGATGTTAATGGCGTCGTCTACGGATCTGTTAGCCCTGTATGCAAACTGGTGTGGATCGAGGAGAGAGTCGGTGAAGTGCTTCAGGTGGGAGAGAACCAGACGTTCGAAGATCTTCATGAAGATGGGGGTGAGGGCCACGGGTCTAAAGTTATTGTGTTCCATGAGTCCTTCCTTTTTGGGACCGGTATGATCGTGGACCTTTTGAGACAGGAGGGGACTGTGCCTGCCATCAGGGACCTATTGAATAGTGAAGTGAGCGTGGGGGCCAGCTGGTCTGCGCAGGTTCTTAAGCAAGTAGGTGACACTCCGTCCGGACCGGCTGCCTTCCTGGGGTTGAGTCTGCGGAGGTGATAGAGTACGTCTGCTTCTCGGACTGCTACTGGCACTAGGCCGTCGTGGGCCTTCGACAGAGAGGGCTCTATCGAGGGTGCTGGGTCAGCCGGCTGCTTCGGATGATGTTCGAACCTACAGTAGAACTCATTGAGTTCCTCGGCCAGTGTAGCGCTGGGGTTGCGTGCTGAGGGGATGGTTTGAAGTTTGTAGCTGCTCTAAGGCCTTTCCACACTTCGCGAGGGTTGTTTGACTGGAGGCAGTGCCCCAGCTTGTCGGAGTAGGCCCTCTTTGCAGCATGCAGTTCGCGAGTAAGGGCGTTCTTTGCCTCCCTGAACTCCTCATGGGTGCCGTGCTTGTGCGCTCCTTCCTTGATTTTCCGGAGTCGGCGCAACTTACTATTAAACCACGGCTTATTATTAGGGAAGACCTTGAAGGACTTTGAGGGGACACACATCTCCTCACAAAAACTGATGTAGGAGGTGGTGTTCTCCGCCCACTCCTCCAGGGAGAGTGCT
This sequence comes from Hyperolius riggenbachi, assembly GCF_040937935.1. Taxonomy (NCBI): domain Eukaryota; kingdom Metazoa; phylum Chordata; class Amphibia; order Anura; family Hyperoliidae; genus Hyperolius; species Hyperolius riggenbachi. The sequence goes on along the minus strand of NC_090646.1, from coordinate 143,293,649 downwards.
TCCAGGACCGACCAGTCAGTGCAGTCGAGGCAGGCCTAAAGCTCCAGCTTAGCCTCATCCGTCCACCTTTTGACAGTCTTGACAGCAGGCTTAGTGGTTTCAAGATGCCTTCTGTAGGTGGGAATCAGGTGGATTAGGCAGTGGTCGGAGTTCCCCAGTGCAGCAGCTTGAGTGGCCTTATATGCGTTGTTAATGGCCGTGTAGCAGTGGTCCAAAGTGTTGTGGTTCCTGGTGGGGCAGGAGATATGTTGCTTGTAGCGGGGCATCTCCTGTCGTAGATTTGCGCTGTTGAAGTCACCGAGGATGGCGAAGAAAGCCTCTGGGTAGGTAGTTTCCCACTGAGAAATGCTGTCGCTGAGTACACCCAGGGCATCCTTCGTATTTGCGTCGGGGGGATGTAGACCCCACTGAGCACGATGCAGTTAAACTCCCTGGGGGAATACTGTGGCCTGCAGATGATGGCTATGAACTCGACATCTGGGGTACAGACTTTCCTGAGGATGGTGGTACTGGAACACCAGGTAGTGTTTACGTAGAAGCATATTCCGCCACCTCTTTTCTTCCCGGAGCGTGTCTGGTCACGGTCTGCATGAAGGAGGACGTAGCCTGGCACCGCGATGGAGTTGTCAGGAATGCCATCGTTCAGCCAGGTCTCCGTAAAGCAGAGGACCGGGGTGCTGCTGCTGATCGAGAGCTTACTGCCAAGTAGTAGGAGCAGTTCATCGACCTTGTTGGAGAGTGAGCACACATTTCCTAGCAGGATTGCAGGGATGGGAGAGCGTAGGCCTTTCCTCTTGAGTCTCACCCTGGCTCCTGCCCTTTTCCCTCTGTGGCGGCGTTTATATAGCAAGTGTTCAGTGCCACGGACCAGGTGGGTGATGTGAGCGCTGACTGCCTTCCACAGAGGAGAGTCTGTGGGGGGGTCCCTAGCAAGGAGGGGATCCCTGGCGAAGGAGTCCCATTTTAGGAGCTCCTCTCTGGACAGGGTGAAAGAGCACTGCGTTGCCTGGGGGGGTGTTGGTCCAGGAGTTAGAGGGGGATGGTGCCTGGCACCAGGTACAGCCCAGGGATGCGGTCCGTTGGTGCGGTGGATCAGGACAATACAGCAGCACAGATCAGTTCAGCATGGCACCACAAAGTTCAGCTCTGCACAACATAGTTCAGCAAACATGGGGGTGCAATGAGCGGCAGTGCCGTGCAGCACAGCACAAGGGAGCACCTTTCAGCACAGCAATGCAGCACAGGGAAGCACTAACTCCGCCAAGCAGCCATTTCGCCTATCCGAACCCAATATCCTGAATATCCGGACGGATTCGGATATCCGGATAGAAAACCGGAAGTGACCTAAAAAATGGCTTAAAATGCTTCCAAAATTCTCTTCAAATGGCAAAAACCCCTTTCGGAGGTCTCTCTCTCTCTCTCTCTCTCTCTCTCTCTCTCTCGGCAGGCCTAGATGCCTTCGAAAGGGATTTTTGCCATTGAAGGTGATTTTGGCTTCTGCTCGGATATCTGAACTAACTATTCACCCAGATTTCGGATTTCAGATGGGAAAGCCGAGTTTGCTCGGATAGTCTATTTGGACTTTAAAAAATATCCAAATTGCTATTCAAAGTTCGGATACTGGAAAAAGTTTGGATTATCTGGGTATTTCGGATATCCGAAATCTTGCGGAGCACCACTGGTGACATTTACTTGGATCCCACAAGCCTTATGTTTATGATTTATTTCAACTAACCAAATGACGCTGCTCCATTTAGATCCAGTGCGGATCATAACATTTATCAAAGAGCAATTAATTTCTCAGCACTTTGTGTTAGTGAAAAAGGTAGCCAGGATACAATAGATAAGAACCTTGCAAAAAATAACAATCTATAACAGAAGAACATAATAAATTACTGGTGGAATTGTGTGTGAATTATATTTTGAATTTTATATGATCTTTCAATAATTATGTTGTTGGCAATACTGAGAATTTAGGCATTTTTGTTTGTTTTACCCTACTGAGTTACATAAAAACAAGGAACACCAAAAGCCCCAATAGTGTAATATGTACTGGTAAATGGTTACTAGATAGAGTAAATATTAATACTCACAAACCAGGGTTACCATTAGGCAACCACTGCAAAAGCAGGTGGGGAGATTTTCCCAACCCCACTCAGGAATAAGAAGTCGCTCTCTGTAGATGAGAAAAAGGGGGTTCAGCCCTCCACTCAGGGTGGACTTAATATTATGCAGGAGAACAGAGGCGCCAAAAGGATAAAAAGAAGCTAAATGAGCTTAAAAAAACAAATTCTTGGTAAATAGAGGAGGTAGTGGTGGACTTACCTCTTCCAAGTAGACGCAACGCGTTTTGCAGGTTTGATCCCGCTTCATCGGGCAATAACAACGGAGCAATAGCATATGTGGTCAGTAGAAGAGCCAGCCTCTGTGAGGTGCCTGGCTCCTCTACTGACCACATATGCTATTGCTCCGTTGTTATTGTCTGATGAAGTGGTATCAAACCTGCGAAACGAGTTGCATATTTGGAGGTCATAAATAAAATATATTGACTGTCTTTACTACAGTCATTGTGTGTCTACTTGGAGGAGGTAAGTCCACCACTACCTCCTCTATTTACCAAGAATTAGTTTTTTTAAGCTCATTTAGCTTCCTTTTATCCTTTTGACGCCTCTGTTCTCCTGCATACTACTGAGTTACATGATCATGTTTCAGTCCCGATGACTACAGACGCCATCTAGAGTTTATTTTGTGTGATTCATTCATAAATGGGTATCATTAGTGTGCATTCACACTGGAAGCTAATCTATTGATGTGCACTGCCCTTGTTGGACGACAATCATGTGCAAAAAGGTAGCCAAATGACATGATGAGCGACCGCTATCAGGAATTTTGCCTGATCCAGCCAGGGTATCAACTAACATGACTGTTTGACAAATATCGTGCAGTTGGCCACATGTGTACAGTGTTGTTTGAACAACATTGTTTTATTTAATGCGCACATGTTGTGCATGCTGTACTTTCAGCGGTATTTAAATTAGTTGGTCATTTGCAATATAGGTTTGTGGAAATTACAAGTCTTTTCAACAATGTCGCCGGTAAAGTTGTTTCCACGGCGCTGGTTGTCTGTTTTCTGTGACTTTTGCTGGGTGTGTGTTCAGACCTTTACACAAGTACAATGTAGCACTCTCATTTAATCAGCTAATCAAACCAAATATCACAGCCTTCTTCTTATTCTAATACTTGTCACTGGTCCACTAATAATGATCAACCTCAATAAAAATATTGTGCATAGCATGATACTGCTAAAAAGTTTTATTACAATAAAATCATATTGCACTCACATGTCCCAAATCGTATATAAGAACACTATAGCAATGAAGGAGCACCCAATGAGTGGAGTGGTGTGCTCTACCCCTGCCCCAGCACCTCCAGGGGCACACTGTCCAAATTCACAAAGTTGGGTCAGCACCACCAAAAGTATTAAATAGCTCTTTTATTCATCAGGCAGCAATTACAGACTGCTGTTTCGGGCAATCATGCCCTTTTTCAAATTGCAGAAATAGCCGTGACACGGCTATTTCTGCAATTTGAAAAAAAGGGCATTATTGCCCGAATCAGCAGTCTTTAATTGCTGACCCAACTTTGTGAATCCAAATCATATATAAGGCATAGAGTTTTACAGCACGGGCTCTCCCCCGTATGTTGGACGGTTGTCAGGTTTCCGTATCCAGGCTCAATCACGTCACCTCCGTTGTGCGCTCGGTCGGTTTGTGTGTTCCCGTGTTGTATTGCTGCTGCAGCCAGGGTCCTGTCCGCTGACACGCTAAACTCGCTTCCACATCAAGCTCTGCCCTATCTATTTCATCACCATGTGACTCATCAGGAGCATAGAGCTCAATGTGTGATGCGAGTCTGTTAAAGGATTCAGCCCCTTCCTTCCCAAGCCCGCCCTTCACTCCTACTTGCAAGCTGCCTTACATACATAGTTACATAGTTACATCGTTATTTTGGTTGAAAAAAGACATACGTCCATCGAGTTCAACCAGTACAGAGTACAACTCCAGCCCGTCGCCCACATACCCCTGTTGATCCAGAGGAAGGCGAAAAAAACCCCACAAGGCATGGTCCAATTAGCCCCAAAAGGGAAAAATTCCTTCCTGACTCCAGATGGCAATCAGATAAAATCCCTGGATCAACTTCAGAATACAAATTTAAAATAACAACCTATTCAATTCCACATAAGTTTGCATTGTAAAAACATAGAATACTATACCACCTATCTCTGTCACGCTATGTGTGCACATATACATACTATTAAAATCTGCCTATGGTAAGTCGCAGCAGCCTGCATTTGCATTAACCATTGTTTTATGCACATGCATCCTATACCATCCACAAAATACAAATTTAAAGTAACATCCTATGCAATTCCACATAATTTTGCATTACAAAAACATAGAATACTAAACCACCTGTGGAGAGTGTAAGTTGGCATTTTTTTTTGGGGGGGGGGATATAATATACTAAATGTCAGTTTATGGATTGGATTTAAATGGATAGTATATGCAAACTGTGAGCGCTACCTCTTGAGAATTGAATTTAATTGTATGTTAGAGGAGGCGACCAAGTGTATGCTGATATTCTTACAGCCGTGAGCGCATACCTCTTTTATATAAACCTCACTACATTCAGACTTGTTAAATCTCATTCTGAGCCATATCATTTGAGTAAAATTTAACTACTAAATGTATTCAAGAATATTATGTCACAATGAATGAAAACACCTGAAAATAAAATAGGGTTGCAATATCAGCCTGGAACATATTAGAAATCCATATCTAAAGCTCTAGGAGACTGTCCAGCAGATTAGACTGGGAACAGTTGTGAAACTTTAAATATTACTCAAAAGGACTGCTCATGCAAGAAGTCACAAACCAGGCTTCTATGAAGAGTCAAGTTTGTTCAAGTTATGGTAACTCCAAAGAACCATAAGTAAGGTAGCTCCAGCTGTGCACTTTTTCCTGTTCTAGAAAATTACTACAAGAATGCAGTTTCTTCAATTGTAGCTGAATCCTCAAAAGCTAATCGTTCTGACACTTACTTGACACTCTTGGATGTCCCGAAGCTTTCTTCACTGTAATCAGACCTCTCACCTTTAAAATCTTGATGATCCAGTAAATGGTTCTTTCAGATACAATATTCCTGGCGGGAATGAGAGGCATGGGAGGCAATTTCTGTGCAAAGCAACCGTGGCTGCATGAGTTTCTTTGGAGGCAACATATAAATGCAATGACTTAATATACTAGCCAGTGTACACCAGCAATAACATAATTATCATCTGCATAATAATGTCACTCAGCTAGACTATTAGTTGAAGTAGGGGAATGACTTGTGTTTATAAAGTGCCCAGGAATATCCTCAAACCTATTAGAAGTAAAGATGTTGCTTTGTAGAATTGAGGAAACATGTAATTTTGAAGCTTCCTTGTTTTTCTATGGACATTCAAAGAACTACAATTTTCTATAACCAAAGCTGAGGTCAATGTTTATGACTCCATAGTAAAAAAGACTGAGTAAAACAGTGTTTGGGGACATCATAACACATGGGTACCGAAAATAGAATGTTGGTTGGCTTGTTGGTTTGATGTTTTACTCTATGTTCACTCCCAGCAAGTCATAATAATGGAAACATCCAGAACAATTTGCTACAGAAGTTAAAATAAATAGATTTTTTCTTATGCAGTGTTTTTCTCCAGTAGAAATTAAGGATTAGAACTTTTTGGGAAGATGCATTTGGATTGGAGATTGGAAACCAAAGCTGTCCAAAAGCAACATCAGCATTCTACTCACCTAAAAATAGATAAGGTTCGAGCTCTTCCCAATATGCACAAATATATTAACCACTTGCCGACCGCACGCTTATACCGTGCGTCGGCAAAGTGGCAGCTGCAGGACCAGCGACGCAGTACTGCGTCGCCAGCTGCAGGCTGATTAATCAGGAAGCAGCCGCTCGCGCGAGCGGCTGCTTCCTGTCAAATCACGGCGGGGGGCTCCGTGAATAGCCTGCGGGCCGCCGATGGCGGCTCGCAGGCTAAATGTAAACACAAGCGGAAATAATCCGCTTTGTTTACATTTGTACGGCGCTGCTGCGCAGCAGCGCCGTAAAGCAGATCGGCGATCCCCGGCCAATCAGCGGCCGGGGATCGCCGCCATGTGACAGGGGACGTCCTGTCACTGGCTGCACAGGACGGATAGCGTCCTGTGCAGCCCGGATCACCGGGGAGGGGACAGGTAGGAGAGGGAGGGGGGAATTTCGCCGCGGAGGGGGGCTTTGAGGTGCCCCCCCCGCCAGCCACACGCAGGCAGAAGAGATCAGACCCCCCCTGCACATCATCCCCATAGGGGGGAAAAAGGGGGGGCAATCTGATCTCTCTGCCTGCACCCTGATCTGTGCTGGGGGCTGTAGAGCCCACCCAGCACAGATCACTAATAACCACGCTGGTCCTTAAGGGGGGGTAAAGGGTGGGTCATCAAGTGGTTAAAGGATGCCATTTTTTATCCCTTTAAAAAGTATTTAAAACAGCAGATAATAACACTAGATAAACCAAATACAGATGATATAGAAACAGCCTGAGCAAATTAACATGCTCACAAAGTGAAAAAGGCAGAGCAAGTTAGTACATCACAACTAGCAGGCATGCATCATGTATAGAAAACAAGAACATACGTTGGTTTAAGGTGCATACATTATTAAAAGCTATAAAAAAGCATTAAATCATTAATACACTAAAAAGTTTTCCATTACCAAAAGCTGATGATCACTTCCATTGAGATAAAATGTAAAAGATGTAAATACTATATTAAAAAAAAAGCCTTCACATCCTCTCTTCAATTATCTACATGATGTTTAGCCAACTTTGCAAAGTTGCTTCTGATGGGATTGTAAAAGTCAAACGCCCCTTCATTGGGTTTCACTGATTTATGTTCTGGCAGAGCTACACTTTCTTCAGTATGCCGATGCCTTCATTGCAGTCACTTTTATTGTACTGTAGTTATTTCTGGCGTGTCCATATGCTTTTACTCCCCGCAGTCTGTAAAGAATGTAATCATCTGACTAGTTCATATCATCAGAAGTAGCAAATCTTTACACTACTGTCATGAATGTCATTTTGATGATTTAAGGCATGTGTTTAACCATATAAAAAAGGTAAAATTAGGCTCAAGACAACAAAAGAAGGGTAAAATAGCATCTGTCTTATTTTACCTTTTCAGGAACGACCTTCATCTGGGTTAAAAGAAAGTTTCTTTTGCAGCATAAAAGAGTTCTATACATTTCCAGTAATGGGGCTTAGTTTCTTTTTCTCATTTATTTTGTTTCCAAGAACAGTAATATAGTAGTAGTTTGCAGCCAATGATTACCAACTTTTGGTTCAAATGTTTTTTTATAGGCTCAAATACTGTTTTCTCCTATTCTTGTTTTTATAATATTATAAGAGTATTATTAGAGTCAGCCTGGACTTAGAATAAAAAAGTAACAGAATTGTTGCACATACCACAACCGTGCCTACTATTCAGTGGTGGCTGCTTATTACAGTGCCTGTTAATCCCAAACAGATTCCCATTTTTCCTGCATATTTGGTAAAGAAATTGCATGTCTTCTTCTGGTGCTTTCCTCTGGCTAGCTTTAGTACCTATGCAGTAAAATGAGAAAATTGGACCAGGATCACTCCTTTTCTCCCTGCGCTACTTTAAGGCACAACAGGGCTCAGTTGGGGACATCATAACACATGAGTACTTTTTAACGGTTTATTTTTTTATAACCAAAGATGAGGCCAGTGTTTATGACTCCATAGTGTGAGGAAACGCGGAAAAACAGCCGCAAACAATCAGAGTAAGGCGGCTGTTTCAACATCTGACATGGCAGCGCAACGCGGAGAAACCGCCGCATGCCGCATAGGCAGAGCGGTGGAGTCCGCGTTGAATGTGGCGGATTCAGCGCAAGCAAGGGTACTGACAGCATGGGGGAACGCGGGGAAGCCGCCGCCTGCTCGGGAAGCAGTGCGGCGGGCCCCGTGTCCAATTAAGCGCATACATTGCAAGACATGTTTGGTGTGGCTGGGACTACTAGTCCACACAGGTTCAGAAGGGCGCGCGCGCGCGCTGAGAGGCAGAACTTATATGGCAGCCAGAAAAGGGTCAGCTGACCAAGCTGGTCAGCTGACAACTCTGCTCCATTTCATTGGTCCAGCAATTAGGGAGGGGCTGGAGAATGTTTTAGTATATATGTTGCTGGCTGTTCATTTGCTGGTTGTCTGGCGTTGCGATCACTATGTGGTAGCACTCAGACCTGAGTCAGATCCTAAAGTGTGCCGGGACCAGCTGGAGCTGTAATCCTACACTTAGCTAGATTCTGTTGATAGTTTAAAGTACTAGTTTGATTGTGATTATCTGTTACGACCTTCTGCTTGCCTGACCATTCTTCTGAACTCTGATCCTGTACCTTGCTATTCTGATACCCTGTTGCTGAACACCGGCTCACCCTTAGACTCTGCACCTGCCTCTTGATTCTGTACCTCGATAATTCTGATACCCTGTTGCCGAACCCTGCTTGTTAGTGACTCCGCATCTGCCTCCTGTATCTGTACTGTATCTGTCTGTGTGGTAACGACCTGGCTTGTCCGACCTCGAGAACCAACCTTACTGTTAGAGGCGGTTCCCAGTTCTGGTAGTGACATTTCCTCCTGAGTGTCACTCTCGCTTTGTCCTTCCTACTTCCAGCCGGACTCCTTTCCCCCCCGGGAGAGTCCAGGTCTTCAGAAGTAATTGTGCAGTACTCCTTACTGTTCTGAGGCTTGTCCTCAAAGTAACTGTTGCACCAAACACTCTTACTCTACTCAGGTGTCCAGAGGTTAGCTAGTATATCGGATTATCGGTGATACTGCAGATCATCTATAATCTGGTATATATCTGTATTCCCAGTGATACTGCAGATCACCGGTAATCAGATCCTCTCTGTGTTACACCGATCGTTACAGAACGCCAGACCAGACCAATATGGATGTACACTCTGACCGTCTGGGGGCAATTGTCTCCTCAATAGACGACATCAATCGAGTGCTGGGTGGCCATCAGACACTGATTGATTCATTATCTGGGTCTTTACAAACCCTCCGGACGGCTGTTGATGAGGTACGATCCCCTCCTAGTTCTGATATACGTATGCCAGTACCTGAGAAATTTTCTGGCCACAGATCTGACTTCCGCAATTTTAGGAGTAGAGTGTTGTCATACTTCGAGTTGAGACCCCAATCTTCAGGCACTGTGGCCCAAAGGGTCACATTTATCAAAACGTTACTTCCAGGCGATTCACAGACCTGGGCGTACAGTTTACCTGAGGGAGACTTAGCCCTGACATCAGTTGACAAATTTTTTAAAGCACAGGCAGTAATTTACGACGACCCAGATATTGCCTCGACTTCGGAGCGGAAGCTCAAGTTATTGCGTCAAGGCAAGGGTCCGGTCAAGAATTACGCCTCTGAATTTAGGAGGTGGTCAGTGACAGCCAGGTGGGACACATACGCCCTGCTAGACTGCTTCTTATCTGGGTTATCGGACGAGGTCTCTATTCTCATGTTGAGTCAGCCCGAGCCCACGACACTTGACACTTAAAGAAAAAAGGTTGCTTCTCCCTTGTCCGATTACATGGGAGAACAAGTCTGTAGCCACTGAGGCTTTTGTTGATTCTGGCTCAGCGGCTAATTTTATGAACTATGAATTCGCTCAGAAATTAGGTATTCCTCTCACCCCAGTGAAACCTCCCATCCAAGTCACGGCAGTGGACGATTCTCCCCTGCAACGGAATCATTCCCTGTCGCAGACACCAGAGGTGAAGGTCACAATAGGGGTACTGCATGGGGAACAACTACAGTTTTTTGTATTACACATGTCAACCTCCACTATCATCCTAGGCATGCCGTGGTTACAAGTCCATTCACCACACATAGATTGGGCCACTGGCCAGCTAACAACCTGGTCAGCTCATTGTTTCCAGCAGTGCTTAGGGAAGGTGACATTGGGTCAAACCAGGATTCAGGTGGAAGGTGTACCAGTCTACCAGAACAGTACTCTGAATATTCTGATGTGTTCTGTCCCAGGGCTGCTGATAAGTTACCTCCACATCGCCCTTTCGATTGCCCCATCGATCTCCGTTCTGGTTGTATGCCCCCTCGGGGCCATCTGTACAATTTATCTGGACCTGAAAAATTGGCCATGCAGGAGTATATCCGTGAGAATTTGGCCAAGGGCTTCATTCGCCCGTCCCGATCGCCGGCCGGGGCAGGCTTCTTTTTCGTAAAGAAAAAAGACGGGGCCTGCGGCCATGTATTGATTACCGGGGCCTGAATAAGATCACGGTGAAGAATCACTATCCGTTGCCAGTAATAGACGATTTATTCATGCAGGTCACCGATGCTAAGATTTTTTCGAAATTAGATTTACGGTGAGCATACAACCTGGTGCGTATAAGAAAGGGCGATGAATGGAAAACGGCCTTTAATACACCCGACGGGCACTATGAGTACCTGGTGATGCCCTTCGGGTTATGTAATGCCCCGGCCGTTTTCCAAGAACTCATCAATGAGGTCTTCAGGGAGGTATTACGGAGATTCGTTTTAGTTTACCTAGACGATATACTTATTTTTTCGAACAATCTCGCTGAGCATAGGACCCATGTCAGATTCGTACTGGACAAATTGAGGCAGAATTTACTTTACACTAAAGTGGAGAAGTGTATCTTTGAGGTTACATCTGTCGCCTTTCTGGGGTACATAATTTCCACCTCGGGCCTGTCTATGGACCCTGCCAAGGTCTCCGCTGTTCTGGAATGGCCTCAGCCGGTGGGGTTGAAGTCTTTACAGCGTTTCTTAGGCTTTGCGAATTACTATAGAAGGTTCATAAAGGGGTACTCCACAGTTATCGCACCACTCACCAGTCTCACAAAGAAAGGGGCAGATACGGCTCACTGGTCGCCTGAGGCTCTACATGCATTCTCCACTTTGAAAGAGCGGTTCTGCTCAGCACCCATACTAAGACACGTGGACACTTCTTTCCCTTTTGTTGTTGAGGTAGACGCCTCAGAGGTCGGGGTGGGGGCTATGCTGTCTCAACGCTCAGGCTTACAGGGTAGATTGCACCCGTGTGCCTATTTCTCTCGGAGGTTCTCTCCAGCAGAAAGAAACTACGATATAGGCAACAGGGAGCTCCTAGCCATTAAATTGGCCTTTGAAGAATGGCGTCATTGGTTAGAAGGAGCAGAACATACGATCACGGTTTATACCGATCACAAGAATCTGGAATACATCGAGGGGGCTAAGAGGTTAAGCCCTCGTCAAGCTCGATGGTCCCTGTTTTTCTCAAGGTTCAGATTTATAATTACGTATACTCCGGGCAGTAAGAATACTAAAGCAGATGCGCTCTCCAGGTGCTTTGAGCCAGAGACAGCACAGCCCTCCGTCCCGGAGACCATTGTCCCACAGAAATTGGTGTTAGCCACAATCGAGACTTGGGAAGACTGGAAAGAGACTTTAAGTCCTTTTCAACAGGACATCCTGGAAGGAAAACCGGATGGGGTTATGTTTATCCCATTACCATTCCGTCTCCAGATCTTGGAAATGATCCATTCACAAAAGAATGCTGGACACCCTGGGGCATCCAGAACGCAAGATCTGCTGGCCAGATGTGCTTGGTGGCCTTCTCTGGCAGCAGATTGCAAGGAGTTTGTTAGTGTCCGGTATGTGCAAAAAGCAAACCCTCCCGGCTGGCACCTGTAGGTACGTTGCAGCCTTTGCCCACCCCGAGTGAGCCATGGACCCATTTGTCCATGGATTTTGTGGCTGAACTTCCTAGGTCTGAGGGCATGTCGGTCATTTGGGTGGTAGTCGACCGCTTCAGTAAAATGGCCCATTTTGTGCCTTTGAAAGGACTTCCCTCGGCCCAGGAACTGGCCGATTTATTCATTATCCATGTTTTCCGACCGCATGGCATTCCGGAAAACATAGTGTCCGATCGGGGAGTCCAATTTGTCTCAAGATTTTGGAGGGCATTCTGTCACCAAATGGGCATGAAACTGTAATTTTCGTCGGGCTTCCACCCACAGACCAATGGTCAGACTGAGAGGGTCAACCAATCACTAGAACAGTTTTTGAGATGTTACGTTGCAGAAGCGCAGAATGATTGGGTTAAGTTTTTGCCCTACGCAGTATTCGCGCACAATAATTTAAAGAGTTCCTCCTCAGGATTTTGTCCGTTTCAGATAGTAACCGGGAAACTACCTAAGTTCTCCCCATTGCCAGTCGCCTCCACTCCGTTTCCAGCTCTGGAGGCCTGGCAAAGGTCATTCAAGGACATATGGTAGATCATAAAGAATAATTTGGAGAAGGTGTTTCAGAGTCAGAAAGGTCAAGCTGACAAGAGACGTTCCTTAGAGTGGAGATTTCAACCGGGAGACTTAGTCTGGGTGTCCACTCGCCACTTGACCTTAAAACAGCCTTCAGCCAAGTTGGGGCCCAGGTTTGTGGGTCCGTTTCGGGTAACGAGAAAGATCAATAATGTTACTTATGCCATCGATCTTCCTGCCAGCATGCGTGGCGTAAGGTCCTTCCATGTGTCCCTGCTTAAACCGGCAGTTCATGTGGGTCCCACTCCTTCTCCTCCTGTGATGATAGATGATCGACCTGAGTATGAAGTTGAGAAGGTTTTAGACTCACGCATAGTACAGAACTCAGTGCAATATTTGGTACACTGGAAGGGGTATGGCATTGAGGAGAGATCATGGGTACCTGAGGGCCGCATGCACGCAGACAAATTAAGAAAGGAATTCCACGCATTACATCCTGATAAACCTGGTAGGAGCTGTCCGGAGTCCACTCCTCAGGGGGGGGGGGGGTACTGTGAGGAAACGCGGAAAAACAGCCGCACACACTCAGAGTAAGGCGGCTGTTTCCGCATCTGACATGGCAGCGCAACGCGGAGAAACCGCCGCATGCCGCATAGGCAGAGCGGCGGAGTCCGCGTTGAATGCGGCGGATTCAGCGCAAGACAAGGGTACTGACATCATGGGGGAACGCGGGGAAGCCGCCGCCTGCTCGGAAAGCAGTGCGGCGGGCCCCGCGTCCAATTCAGCGCATACATTGCAAGACATGTTTGGTGTGGCTGGGACTACTAGTCCACACAGGTTCAGAAGGACGCACGCGCGCGCTGAGAGGCAGAATTTATATGGCAGCCAGAAAAGGGTCAGCTGACCAAGCTGGTCAGCTGACAACTCTGCTCCCTTTCATTGGTCCAGCAATTAGGGAGGGGCTGGAGAATGTTTTAGTATATATGTTGCTGGCTGTTCATTTGCTGGTTGTCTGGCGTTGCGATCACTATGTGGTAGCACTCAGACCTGAGTCAGATCCTAAAGTGTGCCGGGACCAGCTGGAGCTGTAATCCTACACTTAGCTAGATTCTGTTGATAGTTTAAAGTACTAGTTTGATTGTGATTATCTGTTATGACCTTCTGCTTGCCTGACTATTCTTCTGAACTCTGATCCTGTACCTTGCTATTCTGATACCCTGTTGCCGAACACCGGCTCACCCTTAGACTCTGCACCTGCCTCTTGATTCTGTACCTCGATAATTCTGATACCCTGTTGCCGAACCCTGCTTGTTAGTGACTCCGTATCTGCCTCCTGTATCTGTACTGTATCTGTCTGTGTGGTAACGACCTGGCTTGTCCGACCTTGAGAACCGACCTTACTGTTAGAGGCGGTTCCCAGTTCTGGTAGTGACATTTCCTCCTGAGTGTCACTCTCGGCTTTGTCCTTCCTACTTCCAGCCGGACTCCTTTCCCCCACCTGGGAGAGTCCAGGTCTTCGGAAGTAATTGTGCAGTACTCCTTACTGTTCTGAGGCTTGTCCTCAAAGTTACCGTTGCACCAAACACTCTTACTCTACTCAGGTGTCCAGAGGTTAGCTAGAATATCGGATTATCGGTGATACTGCAGATCATCTATAATCTGGTATATATCTGTATTCCCAGTGATACTGCAGATCACCAGTAATCAGATCCTCTCTGTGTTACACCGATCGTTACACATAGTAAAAAAGACTGGGTAAAACAGTCTTTGGGGACATCATAACAAACATGTTTTTCTCCAGTAAAAAAAAGGATTAGAACTTTTTGGAAAGATGCATTTTTCTAAAAAGGGGTTCCAATGGAATAAAAAAGGGGTGTAGGCATTTTGTAATACTTTGAGATAATCTGTGTACCGTATATACTCGCAAGCAAGCTGAATTTTTGACCCCCCAAAAGTGGGCCAAAAGTTGGGGGGTCGGCTTGCTTGCGAGTCATGGGTGGATAGGTGCTGTCCCTCCCCGCTCCCCCCGCGGCTGCCGCTGCTATTACCTTAAGCGGCGCCGCTTCCTCTATCCCCGTCCTCCTCCGGTAAGTAACTCATTCACAGCAGCGCGCCCCCCGCTGCTGTGATGACGCAGGAAACCATAGAGAGCGGTTCCCATAGTAACGGCATCGCCGCTACAGGAAGCCGCTCTCTATGGTTTCCTCGTCATCACAGCAGCGAGAGGCGCGCTGCTGTGAATGAGTTACCGGAGGAGGACGGGGATAGAGGAAGCGGCGCCGCCTGAGGTAATAGCAGCAGCGGCAGCCGCGGGGGAGCGGGGAGGGACAGCACCTACCCACCCATACTGGGGCACTATGCTAGCTATATGGGGCACTATACTAGCTATAATGGGGCACTATACTAGCTATAATGGGGCACTATACTAGCTATAATGGGGCACTATACTAGCTATAATGGGGCACTATACTAGCTATAATGGGGCACTATACTAGCTATACTGGGGGCACTATACTAGCTATACTGGGGGCACTATACTAGCTATACTGGGGGCACTATACTAGCTATAATGGGGCACTATGCTAGCTATATGGGGCACTATACTAGCTATAATGGGGCACTATACTAGCTATAATGGGGCACTATACTAGCTATAATGGGGCACTATACTAGCTATACTGAGCACTATACTAGCTATACTGAGCACTATACTGGCTATACTGAGCACTATACTGGCTATACTGAGCACTATACTGGCTATACTGAGCACTATACTGGCTATACTGAGCACTATACTGGCTATACTGAGCACTATACTGGCTATACTGAGCACTATACTGGCTATACTGAGCACTATACTAGCTATAATGAGCACTATACTAGCTATACTGAGCACTATACTAGCTATACTGAGCACTATACTAGCTATACTGAGCACTATACTAGCTATACTGGGGCATTTTACTAGCTATACTGAGCACTACCTACCTATACTGGGCACTATACTAGCTATACTGGGACATACTGGGGGGATCACGCGGCCAGCGTTTCCTACCCCCGGCTTACATGAGGGTCAATCATTTTTTCCCTTTTTTTGGGGTAAAAGTGGGGGGGTCGGCTTACATGCGGGTCGGCTTGCTTGCGAGTATATACGGTAATTAATATCAACAAATAATAATTTCAAATCTGAATTTATTTCTTTTTAAGGAAACTGTGGAATGAATCTGGAGAATGTGGTATTATGTGTGAATGTGGGGTGCACATTAGAAAGGGATGCTTTACACATTTTAATTGTCTTATACAATATGCACCGTGGTCATGTGTGTTCCAATACTCATGTGTGTGCACGTTAGTGCCCATTTTTACGGGTGCAGTTGTGTGCTCGCACCTCAGGGCATACTCATACTTTTCCTGTAGTGCGCCTGTATTTATTATATGTTCATTACTGTTTATGTTATATTTGATAGCATATATATATATATATATATATATATATATATATATATATATATATATATATAGGTTACAAAGCTTCGTACAAATAGACTTTTTAGTCTGGATGCAGGGTTTCTTAGGATGTTTATTTTATGCCTCCCAGATACTCCCTTTTTACCTGATGAAGCGGGTTGTGTCCAACAAAATGTGTTGATTCTTGGACTTTTTTTTAAGTGATAATCAAAAAGTATTTTTTGTTTTTAATTGACTACCTGAGTCTAAAAAAAGGAAGCAAGTTCACTACTCCTTTCTACAGTGGGATGCAAAAGTTTGGGCAACGTTGTTAATCGTCATGATTTTCCTGTATAAATCGTTGGTTGCTATGATAAAATATGTCAGTTAAATATATCATACAGGAGACACACACAGTGATATTTGAGAAGTGAAATTACGTTTATTGGATTGACAAAAAGTGTGCAATAATTGTTTAAATAAAATGTGCATGTGCATAAATTTGGGCACTGTTGTCATTTTATTGATTCCAAAACCTTTAGAACCAATTATTGGAACTAAAATTGGCTTGGTAAGCTCAGTGACCCCTGACCTACATACACAGGTGAATCCAAATATGAGTATTTAAGGGTGTCAGTTGATGACCTGAAGACAACGATTGTTCACCATCATGGTTTAGGGGAAGGATACAGAAAGCTGTCTCAGAGATTTCAGCTGTCTGTTTCCACAGTTAGGAACATATTGAGGAAATGGAAGACCACAGGCTCAGTTCAAGTTAAAGAGAATCTGTATTGTTAAAATCGCTCAAAAGTAAACATACCAGTGCGTTAGGGGACATCTCCTATTACCCTCTGTCACAATTTCGCCGCTCCCCGCCGCATTAAAAGTGGTTAAAAACAGTTTTTAAAAGTTTGTTTGTAAACAAACAAAATGGCCACCAAAACAGGAAGTAGGTTGATGTACAGTATGTCCACACATAGAAAATACATCCATACATAAGCAGGCTGTATACAGCATTCCTTTTGAATCTCAAGAGATCATTTGTGTGTTTCTTTCCCCCATGCACTGAAGTTTCAGGCTGCTCTTTTCTTCCTGCAAAGTGCAAACAGCTTTGCCCTTGTTTGTAATTCCTCAGTATGTGAAAGCCCAGCCAGCTCAGAGGACAATTTATCCAGCTTGTAAAAGATAAGAGAGAAGAGAGAAGCTGCTCTAATCCTAAATAACACACAGGCAGTATGCATAGAGGGGCCAGGAAGGGTGAGTTCATAGCAGAACCACAACACTGAAGAACTTGGCAGCCTTCCAGACACAGGCCGACAAGTCTGACAGGGGAAAGATACATTGATTTATTACAGAGACTGTCATAGTAGAAAGTGCTGCAGTTAGCCAGAACACATTAGAATAGCTTTTGGAACTTGTAGGATGATAAAAAACAGGATGCAATTTTTGTTACGGAGTCTCTTTAAGGCTCGAAGTGGCAGACCAAGAAAAATCTCAGATAAACAGAAGCGACGAATAGTGAGAACAGTCAGAGTCAACCCACAGACCAGCACCATAGACCTACAACATCATCTTGCTGCAGATGCAGTCACTGTGCATCGTTCAATCATTCATCGCACTTTACACAAGGAAATGCTGTACGCAAGAGTGATGCAGAGGTAGCCTTTTCTCCGCCCACAGCACAAACAGAGCCATTTGAGGTATGCTAAAGCACATTTGGACAAGCCAGCTTCATTTTGGAATAAGGTGCTGTGGGCTGATGAAACTAAAATTGAGTTATTTGGGCATAACAAGGGGTATTATGCATGGAGGAAAAACAACACAGCATTCCAACAAAAACACCTGCTACCTACAGTAAATAATGGTGGTTTTTCCATCATGCTGTGGGGCTGTGTGGCCAGTGCAGGGACTGGGAATATTATCAAAGTTGAGGGTTGCATGGATTCCACTCAGTATCAGCAGATTCTGGAGACCAATGTCCAGGAATCAGTGACAAAGCTGAAGCTGTGCCAGGGCTGGCTCTTTCAACAAGACAATGACGCTAAATCCTGCTCAAAATCCACTAAGGCATTCATGCAGAGGAACAAGTACAACGTTCTGGAATGGCCATCTCAGTCCACAGACCTGAATATAATTGAAAATCTGTGGGGTGAGTTAAAGAGAGCTGTCCAGGCTCGGAAGCCATCAAACCTGAATGAACTAGAGATCTTTTGTAAAGAGGAATGGTCCACAATACCTTCAACCAGAATCCAGGTTGCTCAAACTTTCGCATCGCACTGTATAAATGCCTTGTATACTTGTTGGGGCTTCTGTTATACCATTTGTATTTTTGTGAGCATCCCAGTGATGATCTAGCTGATCCCTTAATTTATAATATATACAAGTGATGGTTGCTGGACTAAATTCTTAGTCTCTTAACAAAAAGTAAGGCCACATGCGCATGAGAAGGAAAAGAAAAGCTGCTCAAAAGTTCCTTATCTTCTAATAAAGTGTCATACTCACCGGGCTCGGGGCTCTCAGCTTGCCCAGGCAGGGGTCTCCACGCGTGCGCATGGAGGAATGCTGGGCCTTGTAGTTCCTCTCGGATTCAAGATGGCTCACGGCGTGGCGCGCTGCGTGCACAAGCGCCGGTAGCAGCGCGCGCATGCGTGGAGTTGTACGCGCACACGGCGCTGCGCACAGCGCTTGCGCAGGAGTGTGTGCGCGCGGAGCATTGCGCACTGCGCATGCGCAAGTGTTAATTCTGGCGCCAGAATCAATGGCCATCAGTATTTAAGCAGCACTGCCCTTCACTGCAGTGCTGCTTGTTCTGGCAGTTTGGCTAAGTGTTCCCAGTGCATTACCTATTGATTATCTGATTTCCTGTTGTGACCCGGCTTGTGACCTCGACTACCCTTGATCTCTGCCTGTCCTGACCTTTGGCTTGTGACCTCGATAACCTGGATCTCCGCCTGCCCTGACCTTCAGCTTGTGACCCCGACCATCCTTTATTTCTGCCTGCCCTGACCTCTGGCCTTGTCTTGTGGATTACGTCTCTCAACATCAGTCCTGCACCCAGCAGTGTCCACCTGTTCTCTGAATCACTGTGGAGCTATTTCCAGCGCAACCTGGTGGGCACTAGGCAGCGAAGTGCGGCATCCCCACTAGGGGGGTGTTCCAGCATTCCCTTTAGGGGAGTGTTGGTGAAGACCCGTGGTCACTTAGACTCTGCGCTGGGGTGGTTCTATCTCAGTGGTGAGGTCAACAGCCTCCTGAACCCTAACATAAAGGGTGGCAGAGGAACTAAAAAAAAACCTTCCATTTCTGTTTGCTTTCCATTAGAGCTACATCCAAAGACTAAAAACTGCCAAACCTGTAGTGACTACAGTTAAGAAATGGACGAGTGAAGCTGTAGAAAAACTACAGAGCTGCTTTGATTTAACAAACTGGAATATATTTAAAGAATCCATCAGTGACCTAAAGGAATACACTGACGCTGTGACATCATATATTACCTTTTGTGAAGAGTCCAGCATCCCCACAAAAAAGTGCACCAGGTACAATAACGATAAACCCTGGTTTACATCACATCTTAGGAAGCTGCGCCTCGATAAAGAAAGGGGCAAGGGCATATCGTACAGGCGATAAAGTCCTCTACAAAGCTGCGAAATACAAACTGCAGAGAGCCATTACTGACGCAAAAAAAAATTATTCTAAAAAACTTGAGAAACAATGTTCCAACGCCGACTCGTTCACAATATGGAAATCTCTGCATGAAATTACCAGCTACAGAAAGAAATCTCCACATTCACTACACAACCTGCAGCTTGCAAATGAACTGAATACATTTTATTGCAGGTTTGACACTAGTAACAAAAGCCAAACACACCAAGTCAATTCACATAATTTCCATCTCTGCAACATGCAAACTGAACACTCCTCCAGCCAGCCAACGTCTCCACCCCCTGCGGTGCCTCAGCATCTACACAACACAGGAGGCCAGACGCAATCTATTGACCTGTCCCCAGATGTGCATGCTCTAACAATATGCCAATCAGATTTAAACAAACACTATGAGAGCATCTGCACCAATGGAGATGGTGACGTGCCGTGATCCACCCTGGAGTCACAGGGATAATCCGTATCAAAAGTCAGGATCCGCACCGTCTAAAATGGGTATTTATTAAAGCTCTTAAAACATTACAAAAATGTAAAAAATTGTGTGCCGGGTCACCATTGACACACGGCGTTTCGGATATGCTCCTTCTTCAGAATGGTTCCAGTACACACTACCATATTTTGTTCAGGCCTGCCCTATATATATAGTGGCAGAGGACCTGATAGAAGACTGCATCATGTCAGAGTAATTTGCATACATGCATATTCATATCAGCAATAACCAATGAGAGATTCACATTAAATATCAACAGCATGGAGGTCCACTTAACAGACACACCTGAATGTAGCATATGACTTACATATGGCTGATCAAGCTTCAGGAAGCCCTCCAACAGGATCTATACCCCAAAAAGCACTAACTTATCTATCCCAGGAAGTGTAAAAACACCTCCAATGGATTCTGTCAGTCATCGTGCCTGGTATAATAGCGGGTACAGCTGATCCAAAGCCCTGCCGATTCACCGCTGTATGTATCCTACACGGAAGTGCTCCTTCTACCCCCAGCCAATCAGCAAGTCCCCACAGCGTGAGTCTCCGTTGTGGACCTATAGAAAGGTCGCCTCCAGCGTCCGCACGTAGAGCAGGACTCCTAAGCCAATCGGCCTAGCGCCGACAACGTCCGCTCCCATGACTACGCGCAACGTCATCAGATGGAATGACGCCAGGCGTCTAAACCAATAGGCGCCCCGCCGACGGCGTCCGCACTTGGAACTGAATGCATGCGGACAGAGCAAAGCGTAAATGCGTAGACATTTTAAACCAATCAGTGCTACGCCTACAGCGTCCGCATCTAAGACGGGACAACGTAGCCTGCCATGTCCGCATAGCAACCAGCCCCAAAACAGTGCAACTGTGTGCAAGCAGGGCACAAGTGCCCCCCATCAATCACACGGGTAAACATCATATATTACGTACATTGAGCATGCCACGAGGCACAACTCAAGTATTTTACTCACGGTGGGACCATTCAGCTGTCTCACAAATGCGACCTCCCGCTGTTGTTACACAATCACCTATGTGAAATAAAACAAAACAAAACAAAACAAAATGTTAGCAAATAACACCTAATAAATGCAATAATCAAAATAAACTATTTAAATCATATTCCCTATTCAATCCTTTGGGTTCAAGAGTATCCAGTTTTTTAATCCAATAATTTTCTCGTTTTAATAGTTGTTTATGTCTATCGCCCCCCCTCCTCTGTATTGGAACTCCCTCCAAAACCTGCACCCTAAGTTGTGATAAACTATGTTGCTGGGTCACAAAATGTTCAGATACAGCCAAATCCATATTTTTGGTTCTGATATTCGATTTATGGGAGGCCATGCGATCCCGCAAGGCCTGGGTGGTCTTTCCAATGTAACCCATCCCACAGGGGCACTTCAACATATAGACAACATATCTAGATTCACAAGTAAAAAAACCACGTACTTTAAATTTGGTGCCCCTCCTGGGATGGGTAAAGGTGTCACCCCTGCAGATAAAACTGCAGAGGTGACAACCTAAACATGGAAAGGTCCCACTCCGTGCCACTGCCTGTTCTGTCTCTGGACCTATATCATTCCTTACCAAGATGTCCCGTAACGAGGGTGCTCGTTTAAATGACATAAGAGGATGATTAAGGAATTCCCGAACATGGGGTAATCCCTCTCTCAGTATTGGCCAAAACTTATTGATGATTTTAGTTATCTCATCAGAGAGAACATTGTAAGTCGTAACACATGCTATCCTTTCACTATGATCAACATTGATACTCCTTTGTCCCTTTCTCCAACATTTGCCAGTCCGCATTTTTGTACCACCTTCTAAACAAGTAATGGGATATCCCCTGGCCAGAAATTTGTATTTCATCTCTTCCAAGCGAGATGTTTTTGTTATAGGATCACTAACAATCCGTTCAATTCTTTTAAATTGCCCCTTGGGAATGTTAATTTTTACATGAGGAACATGAAAACTGGCAAAATGGAGAATGGAATTTCTGTCAGTTGGTTTAGTATAGAGATCTGTGATCAAATGATCTCCATGTCTAATCACCCAGGTATCTAAAAAACTGACCCTATCCTGGCTACTCTCAACTGTCAATTTGATGGCTGGACACGATGCATGTAAGTGATCTCTGAAGGCTTCTAGGCTCGAACGTGGCCCCGCCCACAAACAAAAGATGTCATCAATATAACGTCGCCACAACAGGGCATGTTTACAAAACAAAAAACTAGAGTAAACAAAAGCATCTTCATACAAACCCATAAACAAATTAGCATAGGACGGGGCCACGTTCGAGCCCATCGCCGTACCCCTCTGTTGTACATAAAAAGAATCTCCAAAAAGGAAATAGTTGTTTCTCAACAGTAGATCTAACAATGCCATCAAAAATGATCTTTGTTCTTTATCAAAATCAGTGCTGATAAGTAAATAATGCTCAATGGCCTCCAGACCCGCTTCATGGGGTATGGAGGTATACAAGCTGTTTACATCCATAGTTACCAATAACACCTCCTCATCAAGACCCTGTATACTAGAAATGGATTGTAAAAATTGTTGGGTATCTCTTAGATAAGAGTCCAGAGTAAGGACTATAGGATTAAGAATTTTGTCCAAAAAAATGGCTATGTTAGAAAAAATTGAATCCACCCCGGACACTATAGGGCGACCGGGGGGATTTTGAAGTCTCTTATGAATCTTTGGTAACGTGTAGATTATCGGAATCCTTGGATGTTCCTTCATTAAGAATCTCTTCAATTCTCCATCAATTAGCATATTCTCCTCTGCTCGATTCAGTAATTGTCCAATCTTGTTTTTGATTTCATTTGTAGGGTCGATAGTCACTTTCAAGTAAACTTCCTCTTCATTCAATTGGGAAAGGATTTCTTTTTTGTACAAATCAGTATTCTGTATGACCACTGCTCCGCCTTTATCGGCTGCACGGATGGTTATCGTCTTGTTCTTACTTAACTGTCTAATCGCTTTTCTTTCAACCTTGGTCACATTATTTTCAATATGCGTTAGTTTCTTAGCTTCAAAGTCCGCCTGTAATTTCCCAATATTGCTTTTAACTTGAGAAATAAACCTATCTATCACCGCATGACTGCCAGGTTGAAACATGCTCCTATTTCTCAAGCCCCACTCTCTTAGATTGATCATTTCAGTGCGGTCATCTCTTGAGGTAACAAAGGTCGGACCTATAGCAAAAAATTTTTTTAATTTAATGGTTCTAAAGAATCTGGATAGTTCCATATCCAGTTGAAAAAAGTCTGGAAAATGTGATGGGCAGAATGACAGCCCATAATTCAAAACTCTATGTTCAACCTCCGTGAGCTCGTGGTCAGAGATGTTAACTACTAAATCTACTGGTATTATTTTCGATTTCTCAATTCCATTGAGGAGCCTTCTCTCGGCTTCCTTCTCTTTCTGTTTTTGATATCTCTTTCCTCCCCTACGCTTGCACTGTCTGAATTGAGAGATTGGTCGTCTGTCGAGTGTAAAAAATCAGATGAGGACTGGTCAGTCGGATCACCAGGAGCTCGAGGTTTCGGATGCTTGTTAACTTTCTTAGGCTTAGTAGGCTTGTTCCGTCTAAAAGGGACATAAACTCCACCTCTCTGCCAGCGATAGACATAACCTGTCTGGTAATCCTGTTCATCACGATGAAATTTGTTACGTTTCACATCCTCTAAACCGACCTCATACTCCTTTATTTTTAAATCAAGATCCTGGATAAATTTGTCAAACTCAGCCTTGTCCATCATCTTTGCTAAACCAATTTTCAGGTTCGTAATTTGTTCATTAAGTTGTGGAAGTTCCTTCATGATCCTTTGGACTGTCACTAGAATGGCGTCAAAGGCTGCCTTATTCCAGATCTGCTCCCAGGTCTTACAGTACTCCTTACATTTGGGGAACAATATTGGAGAGACCTGAGCTCGTATATTCCTTGGGATCTTGCCTTCCCGATAATATTCCACCAATGCCTTAGCATGCGTATCCAGGTCTACATAACGTTTCCTCAGAGACTCCAAATCTCTTTTATTAATCTTAGGATCAGGTTTTTTCAAGAAGCCCTTTCCAGCCGGGATCAGAGCCATGATGCTAGCTGCATCTTCATTAGATAATGAAAAAGATATACTGGATGCCTTATCGCCCAAATCCTCCATCGTGCTGATTGCGTTACTCCTTGTCAATCAAACGCTATGAGAGCATCTGCACCAATGGAGATGGTGACGTGCCGTGATCCACCCTGGAGTCACAGGGATAATCCGTATCAAAAGTCAGGATCCGCACCGTCTAAAATGGGTATTTATTAAAGCTCTTAAAAAATTACAAAAATGTAAAAAATTGTGTGCCGGGTCACCATTGACACACGGCGTTTCGGATATGCTCCTTCTTCAGAATCACACCCTGAAACAAGCATGCAGCTAATTCAGTCTGACTTCAGCCAGAGCACCTGATCTGCATGCTTGTTCAGGGGCTGTGGCTAAACGTATTAGAGACACAGGATCAGCAGGCGATTCAGGCAACTGGTATTATTTTAAAAGGAAAAATCCATATCCTTCTCCGTTTAGGTTCCCTTTAAGGATTTGTAGCATAAAAGCCAACTCACATTGGCTGGGATTTGAACCTGGGTCTCACTGTGTGGTGGGCAAGCACCCTAACCACTGTACCAAAACAGTACTAACTGAAGCTGGCCTAGCATTTACCATTTATGCTCAATACAAGAGAAAAAGTAGACAAGACAAATAACATTTATATCACGCTTTTCTCCTGGCGGACTCAAAGCACCAGAGCTGCAGCCACTAGGGCATGCTCTATAGGCAGTAGCAGTGTTAGACTTGCCTAAGGTCTCCTACTGAATAGGTGCTGGCTTACTGTCTACTGTTCTCATTATTGTATTGAAATCACAATTGTATTGAAATACAATTAATTTAATATATTTAGGTAGGGCATGGCTTACATAATGTTGCCCGGTATGGAATTAATCTGATGAATGTCTAAGACTACGAATCAATGCATCAGATTGGAATTCATTAGCTAATGACATTTTAAAGAGTGATAAATATATATTTTTTTAAATTGACTACCTGAGTCTTGAAATAGGCGGTACGTTCACTACTACCTCTCTTTAATCCCTCCTCTTTAAATATACCTCGTATACTTGTTGGTGCCTCTGTTACACCCTTTGTATTACAGTGATTGTCCACCATTGATAGAGGCATATTGCCACCCTTTTCCCACATTGAGCGACTCTTTAAACCCGAGTGGTGGGCGGGGCCTGACACCCGCGCAGCAGTGTGGAGCGCTCTGGTGTCCTGGCAAACCGAGACGTACCTTGCAAAGCATGCACGCTGGGGGACCACCTAGGACTCAAGAAAACAATCCCTGGACCTGGAATACTAGGATGGGACAAGGGAGTTCGGTGTGACATACCAGCGGAAAGATACTTCACTAAAGAGGGCGGTAAAAATCTGAATAGGTAAGTCTTGCTGTGTCAGGTGAAGATTGCCATTGGTTTCGGCTGCCTGAAGCTTTGTTTGATGTGGACTGTACCCTTGATTAGGATATAGCCTAATACGACATACCAAGAACACTGCGGTTTATTCATTCTATCCACTTACACCCACAAGAGTTGCAAAGAGACTCCTGGTACCGGTACCTGGTATGAGTGGTGAGGAGGGAATGTGAGGCGCGGTGTGATTGGTAGTGTGGGAGCGCTCCATTTTTAAGTGGCTTTAGCATTATTTACTCCAGCACTTTTGTACCAATAAAGATATTTTTCACAATATACCAGATGAGTGGTGGCACCTATTTCATTATACTTTTTTAAACCCGAGTGGGGGTCGGGTCTAATCTCCCCACCTGCCTTCTCAGTGGTTGTCTTGGAGATAACCTAGACTTGTGAGTATATTTACTCTCACTTGATACCACACATACATCCTGGTACACTAAAATACTACACTATATTGGGCTCTCAGTTTTCTTCTTTTATATAATACATTATATTTGATATGTTGCATAGCATTGCACCACCACTGAATACACCACATAGGTGTGACAAAAATGTGTATACCGTATATACTCGCATTTAAGCTGACCCGCATATAAGCCAACCCTCCCCCCCCCACACACACTTTTACCAAAAAAACAGTAACAAAAAAAAATGATTGACCCCCATATAAGCCGGGGGTAGGAAATGCTTGCTGCCTTATTCCCCTAGTGTGTCTCAGTATAGATAGTATAGTGCCCAGTATGGCTAGTATAGTGCCCATTATGGGTAGGTAGTGCCCCAATATAGCTAGTATAGTGCCCAGTATAGCTAGTAAAGTGCCCCAGTATAGCTAGTAAAGTGCCCCAGTATAGCTAGTATAGTGCTCCAGTATAGCTAGTAAAGTGCACCAGTATAGCTAGTATAGTGCCCCAATAGTGCTAGTATAATACCCAGTATAGCTAGTATAGTGCCCAGTATAGCTAGTATAGTGCCCCAGTATAGCTAGTATAGTGCCCAGTATAGCTAGTATAGTGCCCAGTATAGCTATTAAAGTGCCCCAGTATAGCTAGTATAGTGCCCAGTATAGCTAGTATAGTGCCCAGTATCGCTAGTAAAGTGCCCCAGTATAGCTAGTATAGTGCCCAGTATAGCTAGTATAGTGCCCCAATATAGCTAGTATAGTGCCCCAGTATAGCTAGTATAGTGCCCAGTATAGCTAGTGTAGTGCCCATTATCGCTAGTAAAGTGCCCCAGTATCGCTAGTAAAGTTCCCCAGTATAGCTAGTACAGTACCCCAGTATAGCTAGTACAGTGCCCCAGTATCTCTAGGTAGGCCCCCCCGCCTACCCTCTCCCCGCGGCCGCCGCTGCTTTTACCTGAGCCGGCGCCGCTTCTTCTATTCCCCTCCTGTCCGGCTCGGTAATTCACAGCAGCGCTCTTCACGGCGGCTGCTGTGATGAGGCAGGAAGCAGTAGAGAGCGTGACTTCCTGTAGCGGCGGTTACTATGGGAACCGCTCTCTCTCTACTGCAGCCGCCGTGAAGAGCGCCGCTGTGAATTACGGAGCCGGACAGGAGGGGAATAGAAGAAGAAGCGGCGCCGGGTAAGGTAAATGCAGCGGTAGCGACGGCCGCTGGCGGGGGGGGGGGGGGGTAGGGGGATTTGTGGGTGGTGTGGATGAAACCTGGCGGGGGGACCACCTCCACCACCACATGACTCACATAGAAGCCGACCCCTCAACTTTTGACCCGCTTTTTGGGGGTCAAAAATTTGGCTTGTATGCGAGTATATACGGTACTTATTTATTTAATTGTTTGAAACAGTGATGGGTTGCACAGCATTACATCAGCACCAATCACACCACATAGGTGTTAAGAAAAATTGTACGCTCATTTATTTAATTGTTTAACACACTGATGTGTTGCATCAGCACTGATCGCAGAAGATACATAAACAGAATGCTACATTAATTTATTTAAAAACATGCAAAAGAGAGAGCGCTCTGAGTGACAAATAAATAAGAGCATCCACCCTGCCAAGGACAGGTCTCACCTGTTCAGAAATGGCTGCTCGTAGGACACAGCCTCTGATAGCGTTTGTCCCTTTAGGGGCCAGGGACCAGGCTCACGATCCAGCTCCAGGCGGGGAATCCGGAGGGCCACCAGGGAGTCACGGTCTCAGTTTGGACACTTCCAGGGAGGGTGTAGGCATGCCAAACGTTAGATCCTGGCGCACGCTCACCTTGCGACACCAAACGGGAGTGAGCGGCGTCTATGCGATGTCAGTAGCGTACTGAGTAGTATTGTGCGGCTAGCAGATATAACCGATGACTTGCCGCAAATAAAATAGAGAGTGGTGAGGTAGTAAGGTATAAAGGGGGGGCTTATTTATTAGTAAAAACAACGCGTTTCTCAGAGAAAACGTTCTCTGTTTCATCAGGCTAATATAAAACAAGATGGCGGCATCTCTTTTTATAGGAAATGCTAAACATTGGTTCTTTGGGATTGGCCAATCCACATTACATGGGCAGTACTATGCAAAATAGTGTGAGGTCATAAAGGTGGTGCTAATGATGTAACTTCCACTAGGTGGAGTATGTAAATGAGAAGGAGGAGTTAGAAAACTGCTTCTTTATCACAATACTATAAAGATCACTGAATAAAACAATTGAAAGTTGTATATAGCAGTAAGGTTTTTTAGAAAGGATCTTCTTAATTTAAATTACTCGATCTTAAGAGGAAAGTAATATTGAAATTTCCCAATAATCAGTCACCATAATGGGGCACCATTAATGGTTCCCTAGGGTATATATAGATAAAGAAAGGAAAGTGGTATAATGTGAATTCGCTCACAATTTCACATGGTTACAAACAAAACATGCATCATGCACACAGATCCACATGTATATGTATATGTAGCATGTGGGTTTGCCTACCAATGGCTGTACCCCACAGCCACACATACCTGTTGTTCACAATCAAATCTTCCATTATATACTTTGTAAATAAAGAGGGGAGGGAAATAAAATAGGAACCAGAACAGAAAGATTGATTGTCATCAAATATAAAGTGTATGCATTAATATCCTATATCCCTATTAAGGAATATATGGAGCCTGACCCACAAAAGAGCGCCAACTCCCAGCACGGCCACCCCCCACACGAACCCCCGCACCGCGCGACCGCATAGTACTGCCCATGTAATGTGGATTGGCCAATCCCAAAGAACCAATGTTTAGCATTTCCTATAAAAAGAGATGCCGCCATCTTGTTTTATATTAGCCTGATGAAACAGAGAACGTTTTCTCTGAGAAACGCGTTGTTTTTACTAATAAATAAGCCCCCCCTTTATACCTTACTACCTCACCACTCTCTATTTTATTTGCGGCAAGTCAGCGGTTATATCTGCTAGCCGCACAATACTACTCAGTACGCTACTGACATTGCATAGACGCCGCTCACTCCTGTTTGGTCTTGCAAGGTGAGCGTGCGCCAGGATCTAACATTTGGCCTGCCTACAGCCTCCCTGGAAGTGTCCAAACTGAGACCGTGACTTCCTGGTGGCCCTCCGGATTCCCCGCCTGGAGCTGGATCGTGAGCCTGGTCCCTGGCCCCTAAAGGGACAAACGCTATCAGAGGCTGTGTCCTACGAGCAGCCATTTCTGAACAGGTGAGACCTGTCCTTGGCAGGGTGGATGCTCTTATTTATTTGTCACTCAGAGCGCTCTCTCTTTTGCATGTTTTTACTTTCTCTAGTGGATACTGAGAGCTGCCTAAGGAGGATTGCCAGATCGCACCAACAGGGAACTGTCTACATTCCCGATTTGCATTACATTAATTTATTTAATTGTTTAAGACTTCTAGACACCTTCATGGGGGGCATTTATTTCAGATATCTTTCACATCATTATGTCAGCAATATGGTGGCATGTTTTGACAGCAGAGACTGCTGCTAGTGGGCTTAGCTGACAGTATTATTGGGAAAAGGGGAATTGAAAAGCATATCGGTGAGTCCAACCACACTTTTTCAAAGGATGCTACTCAAGATATAATGGACTTTAAAGGATCGGTATGTTACATCCACTTTAAGCAGAATTTAAAGTTCTTGTTATGCAGACTCCTTTAACTCAGGAGCAATTTTCCAACATTTTGCAGCATGCACAGCTTTGCAGCCAAATTATATAGTCCCAATCCCAGACCTCCATGATGCAGACTTCATATGCAAAAGTAGGCTCACAAACGGAAAGTTCATGCAACGTTATGCATAGCACATAATGGAGAAGCTTGTAGTAGATAATAAACGGCAGCAACATGCAGAGCAGAAGTTATTATAATCACGCATTCAAAAGCTACTTGCCTGTTAGCATGGCAGCCAGTACTGTCACTACTGCTTCACGTGTTCTTGTGTGGAAATAATACATGACATTAAAGGGAACCTAAACTGAGAAGGATAGGGCTTTTTCCTTTTAAAATATTACCAGCTGCCTGGCAGCCTACTGATCCTGTGTCTCTAATACTTTTAGTCACAGCCCCTCAACAAGCATGCAGATCAGGTGCTCTGACTGAAGTCAGACTGGATTAGCTGCATGCTTGTTTCAGGTGTGTGATTCAGCCACTGCTGCAGCCGAAGAGATCAGCAAGACTGCCAGGCAACTGGTATTGTTTAAAATGAAACATCCACATCACTCTCAGTTAAGGTTCCCTTTAATGAACAACTGTAACAAAAGGGATATGAAGGCTGCCATATTTATTTACTTTTAAGCAACACCAGTTGCCTGGCAATCCTGCTGATCCGCCGCCTCTAATATGTGTAGCCCTAGCCCCTGAACAAGCATGCAGCATATCAGGTGCTTCTGACATCATTGTCAGATCTGACAAGATTACTTGTATGCTTGTTCCTGGTTTTACTCAGACACTATTGCACCCAGATAGATCAGCAGGGCTGCCAGGCAACTGGTACTGTTTAAAAGGAGAAAAAACATGGCAGGTTGTATATTCTTCTCACTACAGTTGTCCTTTAAGTGTCGAGGTTAAATCATACTGGTGGTACCTCCGAGTGGTTGTGACATGTTCAGATATAAATACTCTTATTATTTTCATAAAGCAACACATTTTAGTTTAGTCAATGCTAACTGAGTGACCAGATGAGAAATGTAAGGATGACTAGAACATTATTCCTAGTTACAGAGTATGTCAGGTATTATAATTCCCTTCTGTTCCTTTGCTTTTACCATACACAGACTTCTCTCAGTTCTCTCTGACCACATTGCACCCAGCAATTTCATATCAAGCCTGGCTTTTTACCCTGGTTCACACCCTCTCACTGCTGACTGGTACGCCATGTAATAATTATTTATTGATATGAACATAGACACATAATTGTGAGTGTTATCTATTCATATGTCGTGAATTTAACTTTGTTGACAGCATGACCCCAGCTGTACAAATACGATTTCTTTCTAATATGTCACTGTAGAGAATTTACAGAACACTCTTTGAAATCCGCTGAAATTCAGGGATTCTGTTCACTTCTGTACCATATTTGCCAGTAATTCTTTCGCTAAACTGATAAAGTGGTATGAAGGAACGGACAAACTGTCTGGAGATAAAATGAAAAAAATGAAAGTGACAAAAAAGTAAAGGTGGATTTGATGATTTACAATCCACAATAAAGTCTCACGACTTTATTGTGGATTGGGCAAGAGAAAAAGTAGACAAGACAAATAACATTTATATCACGCTTTTCTCCTGGCGGACTCAAAGCACCAGAGCTGTAGCCACTAGGGCATGCTCTATAGGCAGTAGCAGTGTTAGACTTGCCTAAGGTCTCCTACTGAATAGGTGCTGGCTTACTGTCTACTGTTCTCTTGTATTGAGCATAAATGGTAAATGCTAGGCCAGCTTCAGTTAGTACTGTTGTGGTACAGTGGTCAGGGTGCTTGCCCACCACACAGTGAGACCCGGGTTCAAATCCCAGCCAATGTGAGTTGGCTTTTATGCTACAAATCCTTAAAGGGAACCTAAACGGAGAAGGATATGGATTTTTACTTTTAAAATAATACCAGTTGCCTGAATCGCCTGCTGATCCTGTGTCTCTAATACGTTTAGCCACAGCCCCTGAACAAGCATGCAGATCAGGTGCTCTGGCTGAAGTTAGACTGGATTAGCTGCATGCTTGTTTCAGGGTGTGATTCAGCCACTATTGCAGTCACAGAGATAAGCTGGACTGCCAGGCAACTGGTATTGTTTACAGGAAACATCCATATCACTCTCAGTTAAGGTTCCCTTTAAGCAACCTAATGTTTCTATTGCATTGAGCATAAATAGTAAATGCTAGGCCAGCTTCAGTTAGTACTGTTGTGGTACAGCGGTTAGGGTGCTTGCCCACCACACAGTTAGACCTGGGTTCGATTCCCAGCTATGGTATGTAAACTGGTTTTTGAAATAGTATAATTCCCTGACAGATGAGACCCTCCTCCCTCCGGTAGGAGGTAGAAGGGGAGGAGGGAGGAGGTAGCAGCTGTCCCTTAACTAATTAGTGTAGGCAGACAAGTGAGTGAAATAGCATAAGGACCTTGCTTGGAGGAGGGGGGGGGCAGGCCTCCAGCAATGAGAGCAGTGTGTTTGGAAATAATGTGACTGCTGACTGTGATGTAGAGGGTCAAAGTTTTGCTCAATAGAGCATTATGGGGTGAATCAAACTTCCGCAAAAGTTTGCCTGGTGCAGGCGAACGCGAACCCCCAAAGTTCGCCTGCAACAGTTCGCTACATCTCTACAAAACACTAGGAAAGCAATGGGGCCAGACACTGTCTCAGCGAAATGCTTGAAACTCTGTGCCGATCAATTAGCTCCTGTATTCACAGACATATTCAAAGCATCTCTCGAACTCTCAATTGTTCCAGCCTGTTTTAAAAGCTCAACCATTGTACCAATTCCAAAAAATTCAAAACCTACATGTTTAAATGATTACAGGCCTGTTGCCCTGACATCATTGGTCATGAAAGCATTTGAAAAACTGATAATGACTTATCTGAAATCCATCACAAATCCCCTGCTGGACTCTCTGCAATTTGCCTACAGGCCGAATAGATCCGCAGATGATGCCGTGAACATGTGTATGCATTATGTACTACAGCATCTAGAAACCCCAGGAACCTACACCAGGATTTTATTTATAGATTACAGCTCTGCATTTAATACCATAATGCCATCTCTGCTACACAGCAAGCTCTCCCAGCTACACATACCTGAATCCATCTGCAAATGGATAACCGGTTTCCTAACCAATAGGAGACAGCATGTTAGACTTGGTAAACACACATCAAGCTCTCTGTCCGTCAGTACTGGTGCACCCCAGGGCTGTGTGCTTTCCCCACTGCTCTACTCACTGTACACCAATTACTGTATCTCCACAGATCCATCTGTCAAGGTTCTGAAGTTTGCAGATGACACAACAGTAGTTGGTCTCATACAAAACGGGGACGAGTCTGCATACAGGCATGTGGTGGGACAGCTTTCCTCCTGGTGCAGTAGCAACAACTTGGAACTAAATGCTCTCAAAACCATGGAGATGATAATAGACTTTAGGAGATCTCCCCCCCAGCACCTCCCCTTAACCATAAATGGATCCACAATAACCCAGGTAGAGTCATTCAAGTTTCTTGGGTCCACAATCTCACACAACCTAAAATGGGACAACAACACTGCCACTATTGTCAAGAAAGCTCAACAGAGGATGTACCATCTATGGCAGCTGAAAAAGTTTGGCCTACCTCAACATTTAATGGTGCAGTTCTGCACTGCAATTATCGAATCCACCATAACATCATCTATGACTGTATGGTTCAGCTCCTGCTCAGCATTAGAAAAGGGGAGGCTGCAGCGCATCATCCGAACAACGGAAAGGATAATTGGCTGTAGCTTACCTTCCCTGCAGGATCTTTACGCTAGCAGGTGCAGAAAGAGAGCGACCAAAATTGCCTCTAACCCCTCTCACCCAGCTCACTCCATCTTCCAGCGCATGCCTTCAGGAGTGAGATTCCGGTCAATCGCTACCAAAACCTCCAGACGCAGGAACAGCTTTTTTCCTCAAGCGGCAGCCATACTTAATGCTGAACCACGTTAGAGCTGCTAGGACTTGATAGTAATCAGCACAGAACTGTAAATGAACAATTCTCACATTGCTTACTGCCACTATACTTGCATAAATGTCCTTGACTTGTAATATACACACTGTCTGTCCTTGTATTGTTTTTGTTTGCGTTTGTTAAGCAACTGCCAAGACAAATTCCTTGTAGGTGCAAACTTACTTGGCAAAATAAAATTGATTCTGATTCTGATTCTTTAAGTAATATAGTATTTTTTTTCTGTCAAACTATTTGCATGTCTTGCATTTGGCATTTTAATGAATGTCAGTTCATGAAATACTTGAAGAGGCTTCCTGTGTGGAAATAATAAACGACATTGAGTGTGGGGGTTAAATCATACTAGGGATACCTTAAGGGCCCTTTTCCACCAGCGCATTTGCGCTGGCTGAATCGCAAAAACGCAAACCGCTAGCGATTTTACAATCGCTACGGTTTGCTTTTTAACATAAGAATCGCGGTAGGTCATTTCCACTACCGCGATTCGCTTTTGACGGGAACGTGAACGCGCGGCGGAGCGATATTTGCCGCGATTTTGCTATGCAGTGCATAGCATAGCAAAATCGCGTCCACGAACGTCGGGGAATCGCCGGTTTTGCGATTCAGCAATCGCTAGCGTTCAGCGTGAACGCTAGCGACTGCAGGTGGAAAAGGGCCCTCAGGGTGGTTGGGACATTTTCAGATATAAATTTCTTAATATTTTCATAAAGCAACAAATCCATCCCTTCATTATTGTATTGAAATCACAAAGGTGTTGAAATACAATTAATTTAATATATTTAGGTAGGGCATGGCTTACATAATGTTGCCCGGTATGGAATTAATCTGATGAATGTCTAAGACTACGAATCAATGCATCAGATTGGAATTCATTAGCTAATGACATTTTAAAGAGTGATAAATATATATTTTTTTAAATTGACTACCTGAGTCTTGAAATAGGCGGTACGTTCACTACTACCTCTCTTTAATCCCTCCTCTTTAAATATACCTCGTATACTTGTTGGTGCCTCTGTTACACCCTTTGTATTATAGTGATTGTCCACCATTGATAGAGGCATATTGCCACCCTTTTCCCACATTGAGCGACTCTTTAAACCCGAGTGGTGGGCGGGGCCTGACACCCGCGCAGCAGTGTGGAGCGCTCTGGTGTCCTGGCAAACCGAGACGTACCTTGCAAAGCATGCACGCTGGGGGACCACCTAGGACTCAAGAAAACAATCCCTGGACCTGGAATACTAGGATGGGACAAGGGAGTTCGGTGTGACATACCAGCGGAAAGATACTTCACTAAAGAGGGCGGTAAAAATCTGAATAGGTAAGTCTTGCTGTGTCAGGTGAAGATTGCCATTGGTTTCGGCTGCCTGAAGCTTTGTTTGATGTGGACTGTACCCTTGATTAGGATATAGCCTAATACGACATACCAAGAACACTGCGGTTTATTCATTCTATCCACTTACACCCACAAGAGTTGCAAAGAGACTCCTGGTACCGGTACCTGGTATGAGTGGTGAGGAGGGAATGTGAGGCGCGGTGTGATTGGTAGTGTGGGAGCGCTCCATTTTTAAGTGGTTTTAGCATTATTTACTCCAGCACTTTTGTACCAATAAAGATATTTTTCACAATATACCAGATGAGTGGTGGCACCTATTTCATTATACTTTTTTAAACCCGAGTGGGGGTCGGGTCTAATCTCCCCACCTGCCTTCTCAGTGGTTGTCTTGGAGATAACCTAGACTTGTGAGTATATTTACTCTCACTTGATACCACACATACATCCTGGTACACTAAAATACTACACTATATTGGGCTCTCAGTTTTCTTCTTTTATATAATACATTATATTTGATATGTTGCATAGCATTGCACCACCACTGAATACACCACATAGGTGTGACAAAAATGTGTATACCGTATATACTCGCATTTAAGCTGACCCGCATATAAGCCAACCCCCCCCCCCCCCCCCCCCCCACACACACACACACACACTTTTACCAAAAAAACAGTAACAAAAAAAAATGATTGACCCCCATATAAGCCGGGGGTAGGAAATGCTTGCTGCCTTATTCCCCTAGTGTGTCTCAGTATAGATAGTATAGTGCCCAGTATGGCTAGTATAGTGCCCATTATGGGTAGGTAGTGCCCCAATATAGCTAGTATAGTGCCCAGTATAGCTAGTAAAGTGCCCCAGTATAGCTAGTAAAGTGCCCCAGTATAGCTAGTATAGTGCTCCAGTATAGCTAGTAAAGTGCACCAGTATAGCTAGTATAGTGCCCCAATAGTGCTAGTATAATACCCAGTATAGCTAGTATAGTGCCCAGTATAGCTAGTATAGTGCCCCAGTATAGCTAGTATAGTGCCCAGTATAGCTAGTATAGTGCCCAGTATAGCTATTAAAGTGCCCCAGTATAGCTAGTATAGTGCCCAGTATAGCTAGTATAGTGCCCAGTATCGCTAGTAAAGTGCCCCAGTATAGCTAGTATAGTGCCCAGTATAGCTAGTATAGTGCCCCAATATAGCTAGTATAGTGCCCCAGTATCCCTAGTATAGTGCCCAGTATAGCTAGTGTAGTGCCCATTATCGCTAGTAAAGTGCCCCAGTATCGCTAGTAAAGTTCCCCAGTATAGCTAGTACAGTACCCCAGTATAGCTAGTACAGTGCCCCAGTATCTCTAGGTAGTGCCCCCCGCCTACCCTCTCCCCGCGGCCGCCGCTGCTTTTACCTGAGCCGGCGCCGCTTCTTCTATTCCCCTCCTGTCCGGCTCGGTAATTCACAGCAGCGCTCTTCACGGCGGCTGCTGTGATGAGGCAGGAAGCAGTAGAGAGCTTGACTTCCTGTAGCGGCGGTTACTATGGGAACCGCTCTCTCTCTACTGCAGCCGCCGTGAAGAGCGCCGCTGTGAATTACGGAGCCGGACAGGAGGGGAATAGAAGAAGCGGCGCCGGGTAAGGTAAATGCAGCGGTAGCGACGGCCGCTGGCGGGGGGGGAAGGGGTAGGGGGATTTGTGGGTGGTGTGGATGAAACCTGGCGGGGGGACCACCTCCACCCACCACATGACTCACTTACAGGCCGACCCCTCAACTTTTGACCCGCTTTTTGGGGGTCAAAAATTTGGCTTGTATGCGAGTATATACGGTACTTATTTATTTAATTGTTTGAAACAGTGATGGGTTGCACAGCATTACATCAGCACCAATCACACCACATAGGTGTTAAGAAAAATTGTACGCTCATTTATTTAATTGTTTAACACACTGATGTGTTGCATCAGCACTGATCGCAGAAGATACATAAACAGAATGCTACATTAATTTATTTAAAAACATGCAAAAGAGAGAGCGCTCTGAGTGACAAATAAATAAGAGCATCCACCCTGCCAAGGACAGGTCTCACCTGTTCAGAAATGGCTGCTCGTAGGACACAGCCTCTGATAGCGTTTGTCCCTTTAGGGGCCAGGGACCAGGCTCACGATCCAGCTCCAGGCGGGGAATCCGGAGGGCCACCAGGGAGTCACGGTCTCAGTTTGGACACTTCCAGGGAGGGTGTAGGCAGGCCAAACGTTAGATCCTGGCGCACGCTCACCTTGCGAGACCAAACGGGAGTGAGCGGCGTCTATGCGATGTCAGTAGCGTACTGAGTAGTATTGTGCGGCTAGCAGATATAACCGCTGACTTGCCGCAAATAAAATAGAGAGTGGTGAGGTAGTAAGGTATAAAGGGGGGGGCTTATTTATTAGTAAAAACAACGCGTTTCTCAGAGAAAACGTTCTCTGTTTCATCAGGCTAATATAAAACAAGATGGCGGCATCTCTTTTTATAGGAAATGCTAAACATTGGTTCTTTGGGATTGGCCAATCCACATTACATGGGCAGTACTATGCAAAATAGTGTGAGGTCATAAAGGTGGTGCTAATGATGTAACTTCCACTAGGTGGAGTATGTAAATGAGAAGGAGGAGTTAGAAAACTGCTCCTTTATCACAATACTATAAAGATCACTGAATAAAACAATTGAAAGTTGTATATAGCAGTAAGGTTTTTTAGAAAGGATCTTCTTAATTTAAATTACTCGATCTTAAGAGGAAAGTAATATTGAAATTTCCCAATAATCAGTCACCATAATGGGGCACCATTAATGGTTCCCTAGGGTATATATAGATAAAGAAAGGAAAGTGGTATAATGTGAATTCGCTCACAATTTCACATGGTTACAAACAAAACATGCATCATGCACACAGATCCACATGTATATGTATATGTAGCATGTGGGTTTGCCTACCAATGGCTGTACCCCACAGCCACACATACCTGTTGTTCACAATCAAATCTTCCATTATATACTTTGTAAATAAAGAGGGGAGGGGAATAAAATAGGAACCAGAACAGAAAGATTGATTGTCATCAAATATAAAGTGTATGCATTAATATCCTATATCCCTATTAAGGAATATATGGAGCCTGACCCACAAAAGAGCGCCAACTCCCAGCACGGCCACCCCCCACACGAACCCCCGCACCGCGCGACCGCATAGTACTGCCCATGTAATGTGGATTGGCCAATCCCAAAGAACCAATGTTTAGCATTTCCTATAAAAAGAGATGCCGCCATCTTGTTTTATATTAGCCTGATGAAACAGAGAACGTTTTCTCTGAGAAACGCGTTGTTTTTACTAATAAATAAGCCCCCCCTTTATACCTTACTACCTCACCACTCTCTATTTTATTTGCGGCAAGTCAGCGGTTATATCTGCTAGCCGCACAATACTACTCAGTACGCTACTGACATTGCATAGACGCCGCTCACTCCCGTTTGGTCTTGCAAGGTGAGCGTGCGCCAGGATCTAACGTTTGGCCTGCCTACAGCCTCCCTGGAAGTGTCCAAACTGAGACCGTGACTTCCTGGTGGCCCTCCGGATTCCCCGCCTGGAACTGGATCGTGAGCCTGGTCCCTGGCCCCTAAAGGGACAAACGCTATCAGAGGCTGTGTCCTACGAGCAGCCATTTCTGAACAGGTGAGACCTGTCCTTGGCAGGGTGGATGCTCTTATTTATTTGTCACTCAGAGCGCTCTCTCTTTTGCATGTTTTTACTTTCTCTAGTGGATACTGAGAGCTGCCTAAGGAGGATTGCCAGATCGCACCAACAGGGAACTGTCTACATTCCCGATTTGCATTACATTAATTTATTTAATTGTTTAAGACTTCTAGACACCTTCATGGGGGGCATTTATTTCAGATATCTTTCACATCATTATGTCAGCAATATGGTGGCATGTTTTGACAGCAGAGACTGCTGCTAGTGGGCTTAGCTGACAGTATTATTGGGAAAAGGGGAATTGAAAAGCATATCGGTGAGTTCAACCACACTTTTTCAAAGGATGCTACTCAAGATATAATGGACTTTAAAGGATCGGTATGTTACATCCACTTTAAGCAGAATTTAAAGTTCTTGTTATGCAGACTCCTTTAACTCAGGAGCAATTTTCCAACATTTTGCAGCATGCACAGCTTTGCAGCCAAATTATATAGTCCCAATCCCAGACCTCCATGATGCAGACTTCATATGCAAAAGTAGGCTCACAAACGGAAAGTTCATGCAACGTTATGCATAGCACATAATGGAGAAGCTTGTAGTAGATAATAAACGGCAGCAACATGCAGAGCAGAAGTTATTATAATCACGCATTCAAAAGCTACTTGCCTGTTAGCATGGCAGCCAGTACTGTCACTACTGCTTCACGTGTTCTTGTGTGGAAATAATACATGACATTAAAGGGAACCTAAACTGAGAAGGATAGGGCTTTTTCCTTTTAAAATATTACCAGCTGCCTGGCAGCCTGCTGATCCTGTGTCTCTAATACTTTTAGTCACAGCCCCTCAACAAGCATGCAGATCAGGTGCTCTGACTGAAGTCAGACTGGATTAGCTGCATGCTTGTTTCAGGTGTGTGATTCAGCCACTGCTGCAGCCGAAGAGATCAGCAAGACTGCCAGGCAACTGGTATTGTTTAAAATGAAACATCCACATCACTCTCAGTTAAGGTTCCCTTTAATGAACAACTGTAACAAAAGGGATATGAAGGCTGCCATATTTATTTACTTTTAAGCAACACCAGTTGCCTGGCAATCCTGCTGATCCGCCGCCTCTAATATGTGTAGCCCTAGCCCCTGAACAAGCATGCAGCATATCAGGTGCTTCTGACATCATTGTCAGATCTGACAAGATTACTTGTATGCTTGTTCCTGGTGTTACTCAGACACTATTGCACCCAGATAGATCAGCAGGGCTGCCAGGCAACTGGTACTGTTTAAAAGGAGAAAAAACATGGCAGGTTGTATATTCTTCTCACTACAGTTGTCCTTTAAGTGTCGAGGTTAAATCATACTGGTGGTACCTCCGAGTGGTTGTGACATGTTCAGATATAAATACTCTTATTATTTTCATAAAGCAACACATTTTAGTTTAGTCAATGCTAACTGAGTGACCAGATGAGAAATGTAAGGATGACTAGAACATTATTCCTAGTTACAGAGTATGTCAGGTATTATAATTCCCTTCTGTTCCTTTGCTTTTACCATACACAGACTTCTCTCAGTTCTCTCTGACCACATTGCACCCAGCAATTTCATATCAAGCCTGGCTTTTTACCCTGGTTCACACCCTCTCACTGCTGACTGGTACGCCATGTAATAATTATTTATTGATATGAACATAGACACATAATTGTGAGTGTTATCTATTCATATGTCGTGAATTTAACTTTGTTGACAGCATGACCCCAGCTGTACAAATACGATTTCTTTCTAATATGTCACTGTAGAGAATTTACAGAACACTCTTTGAAATCCGCTGAAATTCAGGGATTCTGTTCAGTTCTGTACCATATTTGCCAGTAATTCTTTCGCTAAACTGATAAAGTGGTATGAAGGAACGGACAAACTGTCTGGAGATAAAATGAAAAAAATGAAAGTGACAAAAAAGTAAAGGTGGATTTGATGATTTACAATCCACAATAAAGTCTCACGAGTTTTAAATGTCGGGAAGACTTCTGAGGGTGGTGGTGGAACAAATGAAGTGTTAGTTCAAATGAAATAGTTTCTCTTTTCAGTTTGTACAACTTTGGATCAAGAGAGGTTTAAGATACATCACGGATTACTCCAGATGAAGACAGAGAGCAGAAATAAATCCCCTTGCTTTTAAACTACTCAAGATTCTCGAGCTTAGCTAAACGGATTCTTCCTGTAGATGAGAAAAGGAAACAAACAAATAACCGAGAAATTATATTGTCAATATGTCCATACATGCAGCACTTCACCTAGACCTGTAGTACCATTTCCCAAGCTCAATAAAAAGAAAAAGAAACTCGTAGAATAGTTAAAAGAAAACAGGTGAGTTTCAAGTTACTTACGGATATTTACAAATACTGCCTTAGTGGATATCAAGCACTAAGCCAATGCAAATATTATTATTATTATTATTATTATTATTATTATTAAAGCACCACTATGTTCTTTGGTTCTATACAGAGTAAGAAAAAAAAACATGGAGT
The DNA here is from genome assembly GCF_040937935.1 of Hyperolius riggenbachi. Taxonomy (NCBI): domain Eukaryota; kingdom Metazoa; phylum Chordata; class Amphibia; order Anura; family Hyperoliidae; genus Hyperolius; species Hyperolius riggenbachi. The sequence continues at coordinate 143,252,484 of NC_090646.1, read as the reverse complement.
ACACAGTAATACAGAAAATGGTATACTCAATAATAAATGCAAAATATAAATGTTGGTACATGATACAGGATTGGTAGACGTATTTGCTAGACGTAGTGATAGACGTAGTGCTGTAATTGCAGTAACATGATTAACAAAATATTTAGCAACTTCCAAGACACAAAAGGGTGTGAGAGACATGCCCTTGTGAGCATTTAATGTAACAGGGAGGAAAAAAGAAATTATTATACAATATGTGCACCTACAGGAAGTGTGGTTTTAGGTTATATTTAGTAAGGAATACAAATTGCCCAGTTAAAGAGGAATGAGCAAAGTCAGCATAGCCCCACCCCCCAGCTAAGTTCCAACCTTCATTCCACAATAAAATGAACATGAGGTGATAAAAAGTTGGCTTCAACCTTGTAGACTTTGAGGTTTCTTGGTCCCCTCAGGGTCCCCTCTGTTGTGCCACTGTCACCTCTCTATGTGGTTAGTATTATCATCATTGCGGGGGGTGGGGGTTGCATGCCTGTCTCTCCCAACTGAACAAACTAAATTTCAAATTTACAATAAAAAGATATGGGATATCTACCGAACAGCTCCAAGTCTCACCCACTTAATAAGATATACCAAACAACAAAATTTGCGGGGAGCCAAGGAGTTGAAAAAGTAGAAACTATTTATTAAGCCTTTTAAGTTTACGCAGCATATGTTAAAGTTAGCAATACCACCCACCCCATTAAAAACCAAAAATGACTGAATCCCCTAGTATCAGGATGGGCGCCATAATATGTTGGAGTGCACTCCGGTCATTTACTTTAGAGATTTTCTTCAGGGCCCTCTTTAATAACAAAGTCCTTTCCAGACCATGGGGATACCGGCCGGTGTCACTAAGACTCCTTAGGAACGTTGGACCTCATCACGAAGGTGCGCACCCCGGGGTTAGTTATAACCTCTGCAAATTTTACCAGCATCAGCTGGACTCACGTGACCTTTTCGGCGTTATATCCTTTTGAGGTCTCCGGTGGGTACTTCCAGCCAAGCTTCAGCCGGTTTCCCTGCGTGCCGGGTTGAGATTATTTTCTATGGCAGAGTGTCCAATAAGTCCTGTGTCGTACGGGGGGGAAGAGCGGAGGTCTTCACTTCCCAACTCGCGTAGCTTGGAGTGGACACATCTCAGCCGGAGGCCGTGCTCACGTGATGCGTTTCACCCGCCTCTGGATTTCATCAGACGTGACGTCATCGGTTTTCCGCTTCCTTTTATAGCGGGATTTCAGTCTTCTTTGTAAAAATTAAAAAGACATACTGGATCTGCCAAGCTAAAAGTTTGGACGGGTGACATCTAGTGGTGAATTATAAGAAAACTTTTTAATTCAATCCGCTATTCAGTCCATAAGGAACATTCAAATTTACTCCCCAAAATCTCTGATCATTTATACTTCCAAGCAGCAGCTGCTCAACCTGTTCTAATACAAATGTAAAGATAGCCAAAGATCTAGAGATGATGAGCAGATTCGACCAAGAGACAAATCTTTCTCTAATCAAATCTGATTAGAGAAAGATCGGTCGGCTGCCCATACACCGCAGGCTGATTCCAGATAAATTTCAACATGAAATCGCTTGGGAATTGGCCATGCCTGTTGCCTAGCCACTGCCCCCAGTGTAAAAATGCACCCCCGTGTGTGCATTTATACATTACCTGTCCTGTGTTGCCCACCATGCAGGTGCCCATCTGTCTTTGGAATCCCCTGGAGATTATTGTAGGTAGGTAGACAGATCTAGGTGCCCCAGTATAGGCTAGCTAGGTACGGGTGTCCCCCAGTATAGGCTAGGTAGGTACAGGTGTCCCCCAGTATAGGCTAAGTAGGTACAGGTGTCCCTCAGTATAGGCTAGGTAGGTACAGGTGTTGCTCAGTTTAGGCTAGGTAGGTACAGGTATCCCCTAGTATAAGTTAGTTAGGTGCATGTGTCCACCAGGATATGCTAGGTAGGTGCAGGTGTCCCCCAGGATAGGCTAGGTAGGTGCCTCCCAGGATAGGCTAGGTAGGTGTCCCCAGAATAGACTAGGTAGGTGTCCCCCAGGATAGGCTAGTTAGGGCAGGTGTTACCCAGGATAGGCTAGGTAGGTGTCCCTCAGGTTAGGCTAGTTAGGTGCATGTGTCCCCCAGGATAGGCTAGGTAGGTGTCCCCCAATATAGACAAGTTAGGTGCAGGTATCCCACAGGATAGGCTAGGTAAATGTCCCCCAGGATAGGCTAGGTAGATTTCCTCCAGGATAGACTAGTTAGGTGCAGGTGTCCCCCAGGATAGGCTAGGTAGGTGTTCCCTAGAATAGGCTAGTTAGGTGCAGGTGTCCCCAGGATAGGCTAGGTAGGTGTCCCCCAGGATAAGCTAGTTAGGTGCCCCCCAGGATAGGCTGGTAGGTACAGGTGATGCTCAGTATAGGCTAGCTAGGTACAGGAGCCCCACAGTATAAGTTAGCTAGGCACAGGGTCTCTTGTACAATGTGGCAATCAATTAGGATGTTAGTTAGAGTGGTCTCCACCCCTGATCCCCCCCAATCCCCCTATGCAGTCGCTATATACATACCCAGCCTTGTCCCAGTGATGGCTTAAGACTCCCTGCACATCCGCGGTATTCTCAGAGACGGGGAGGATCGGGACTGAATCAATACATCAGTCCTGATCCTCCCCATCGCGGAGAATACTGCGGATGTGCAGGGAATCTCAGGCATCTCTGCAGCAAGGCTGGGTATGTATATAGCGGCTGTATCAGGGGGACTAGGGGGGAATTGGGGGGTGGGGAGAACTCTAGCTAACATCGTTATTGCTGGCCACATTGTATAGAAGCCCTGCACCTAGCTAACCTATACTGTGGGGCTCCTGTACTTAAGAAACCCCCTGAGCGGCATGCCTGACAATGTGTAGGGCATACTGCTTTCTGCAAAATTTTCTCAGGAGGTTAAAGAGCACAGACAGGTGCTACTAATTTAGATTCATGAGTGGAGTAGAGGTGGACTTTTTAAAGGCAGAGTAACAGGTCAGAATTCTTACTGATTGCCAGGCGTTAAAATACCTATGTGCAACAGTGCAATACAAATAAATTCTTTAAAGAGAACCTGAGGTGTGTTTAAAGAATGTTATCTGCATACAGAGGCTGGATCTGCCTATACAGCCCAGCCTCTGTTGCTATCCCAAACCCCACTAAGGTCCCCCTGCACTCTGCAATCCCTCATAAATCACAGCCGTGCTGTGAGGCTGTGTTTACATCTGTAGTGTCAGTCTCAGCTGCTCCCCCGCCTCCTGCATAGCTCTGGTCCCTGCCCCTGTCCCTTCCCTCCAATCAGCAGGGAGGAAGGGATGCAGGCGGGGACTGGAGTTCTGCAGGAGGCGGGGAGAGCAGCAGACTGACACTATAGAGATAAACACAGCCAGCTCTGACAAGCTGTTTGTCAGCAGCGTGGCTGTGATTTATGAGGGATTGCAGAGTGCAGGGGAACCTTAGGGGGGGTTTGGGATAGCAACAGAGGCTGGGCTGTATAGGCAGATCCAGCCTCTGTATGCAGATAATATTCTTCAAACCCACCTCGGGTTCTCTTTAAACATTATACAATGTGATTTCCTGAATTATTTTTGTAAATGCTGTCTCTCACAGTGGGAATGCACCTACAATTTGAATTTCACACCCCTCCATGATTTCTAAGTGGAAAAACTCACAAAATTGCAGGGTGTTCAAATACCTTATGTTCCTCACTGTACAAATAAAAAGTTGGTTTCTTCCAGATTAAAATTGGGCATACATTACTTTTCCCTTATGTTTCTGTTGCTTACAATAGGTAGGGTAAATCTGATACAGCTGACAGCTTTTGAGTAGTCCATCTCTTCATGGGGTATTCTTAGTATGGCCTTTATTCTTTATAAAGATATTCCACGAAAATCATTTATACAAAGATTTTGGCCAGGCTCCCTTCCTGCTGCACACTTTTTTGCTAGTTGGATGGTTCAACTGCCATTCACAAAGTGCTTCTGAAAATAAATAAAATCCTGAGAATCACCCATGAGGAGATGGGCTAGTCCAAACCTGTAAAACCCCTCCCACAGTCTGATGTCATGACCTGAAAGCTTTCTGTCTGTAAACCTTGTTGCATTGTGGGAAATAACTGATTTTTTCAACTGCCACGCAAGCAACATGTCCCTCTATGCATAGAACTCTCAGTAACAACCATTATGTGCAGATTCCCTGGCAGAACTAAAGATGTCACCACTAGTGATACATTTCAGGATGTAAATCGGAGAGGAACGATTTTACAATGGGCAAACACTGTTTAAATCTCTATAAATTAATATTGTAAACAATAAGCAATTTATGTTCATTATGTATACAACAATTACTTAATTGCAAGACCATCTGTCTAGCAACCTCCAAACGTATCAGTTAGCTTTAGTGAAGTGTAAATATGCCCTTTAATGAAATGCCTTTTTTGTGTTTAATGTTTTAGAGACAATGTTTATTTTTGAGTTTAATACCACTTTAAAGTCCTCTGGTTTTGGTTATAGCAAATTTAGTTTCAGCCACAAATCCTGTTTTTTTGTTCCACTGTGAAATGTTTTTTAAAGCTATACAAGGCAGGGCTGGAAAATAAAAAAGGTCTAAATTCAGATTAACAACAGCTAGTGATATGTTTTGCCAAGATGATTTTGACGTCTATTGGTGTTATTATCTATTATTCATTTCTACTATGTTGTACACCAGCTCTAAATGGCAGTTATTTGAGATCCCACTGTACATGTTATTTGGAAGCACCAGCATTTGTGATTAAACTGTATTTCTTGTAATAGAGAGTAAATGGCCATTCATCCAAACCCAGAGGGTGTTGTAAGTGTTACACTAGTTGATAAGGGCAAATTATTCCTTTATACCTTTGCCAGCAAGCTTGGCACTCGTTTTATGAACTCTTCAACATTCTTGATTTGCTTGCTTAAGAATGCATTTTCAGTTCATTCCTCTTTGCTCATTTTTAAATGAACACGGTGTTTGAAAGCTTTTGTGCTGTAATCCTAAGGGATCAGTTGAAATAGGAATAAAGTTTCTCAATATTTTTGCCCCCTGAATATTTAATTTGCCCTATGAAGTCAATTTTCTGTAAAGCAAGAAAGATCCCTATACACTTTCCTGGGTTGTATCCAGTCCAGTAGACCAATACATTTCTTAGCACACTGATATTTTTAAAGCTGCAATATTAATTTTGATGAGCTAAAACAAGAAAAATGCACGCATGTCAGTACATCAGTATAAATGCATGTTAGTACATTACAATTTCTTTGATCCAGTGCAAAAATATACCGGGCGCTAATTCAATTTACTTTTTCTCCTAAGTTTTCTCCAAGGAGATCATTTTTCATCGTCTTTTTAAAATAACCTTTATGCCATTTTCCATGCCTACTTTATAAGACTTTTTCAGTTGCAGATTGCTGAGAAGTTATTTTAAACAGAAAATGAAAATTATCTCCAAGGAGAAAACTTAGGTGAAAAAAGTGAATAGAATAAAAATAACTGTTCATTTTCTTTAAATATTGCAATAGAAAAATATTATCTAATTGGATTGTGACTAGTTGAGCAATTCATGATCCTAGGTATGTCACTGGTTAATTAGTGCTGTTGTACAAAAAAATATATACATGTAAAACAAAACCACCCTCCTTTTAATATACATGCCCAGATAGCAGAGATGTAATATGATTTCTAATCAAATGTTACGTTTATTTATTTATTTTTGCTGAAGTTGACTTAAAGAAAATCTGTAACGAAAAAAGTTCCCCTGGGGGGTACTCACCTCGGGTGGGGGAAGGCTCCGGATCCTATGGAGGCTTCCCCCGTCCTCCTGTGTCCCACGGAGGTGGCGATAAAGTTCCCTGAACAGCGGGGATGTAAATATTTACCTTCCCGGGTCCAGCGCAGGTGCAGTATCGGCTCTCCGCCCGGAGATAGGTGGAGATAGACAAGCTCTGCAGCCTATTTCCGAGCGGAGAGCCGCACCAGCGCCCCCGATGGAGCCAGAAAAGGTAAATATTGCATAGCCTGACAAATTGTCGGCTGTGCGTTCCGTGGGCTGCAGCAAGATGCCGTGGGACAAAGGAGGAAGGGAGATGCCTCAATAGGGTCCAGAGGCTTCCCCCTACCAAGGTGAGTACCTCCCAGGAGAATTGTTTTTCGTTACAGAGTCTCTTTAACAGGCCTCTTCACTTGTACAGCTTCCCCTTAGAAAAAACTTTATTTCATTAGAAAATACAAATCATGTAGAGATTGAGCTGTACGAATGGCATGCAGTATTTCTTGCAAACAAAGCCAAACTGAGAAAATTCCTTCACAATGCAAAAAACTAGGAAACAGTAAAGCAGATTTTTTTACATTTTAAACCTGAAGTAAAAAAGAAAAAAAAGAAAAAAAAAAAGCAGATATCTTTGGAAAAGGAAGGCTTTGGGTCCGATGGATCAAAGACTGCTCTGTGCTGCTTCAGGAGGCTTTGGAAGTCTTTGGGAGCCCGAGTGTTCCCAAAGATGGGCAGTTCCATATTGCGCCTGCACAAGCGCACTCTTTTGTGCACTTGTGCTGGCCCCATATGGAGCTGCCCATCTTTGGTAGCATTCAGGCTCCCAAAGACTTCCGAAGCCTCCTGAAGTGGGAGATTCAAACTTGAGTGACATCACTGAAATTAGGGGACTGTGAGAGGAACAGGAAGGCTCTATAGGACTCAGAGACTTCCCTCTCCATAGGTGAGTATCTGTTCTGTTTTTTTATTTTACTTCAGGTTTGCTTTAAGCAAAAGAAATTATTTTAGCATCTAATTTTTACTTTTTACTTCTTCTTTCACTTTTTTTTTTTACTATCCTGCCTATATTATATACTAGCTGGACGCCCGGCGTTGCCCGGGTATGTATTTGGCTAGTGTTGGCTCTGGCCACTTTTCCTAACCCTAACACACAATTACTTAATGACCAAGTATGTGAGCTTTGCGGTCTTTGGTATCAATAATTTGCAATGAAATAAGATTAATCTAATTGGATGTGGCTCCACCCCTTTTCTGAATTTGAACCCCAATCACCCAATGGCCAACTGTACCAGGTACAGGTGATTAACAGTGCAAGAATGGCAGCAATTAAATATTCCCCTTAAAATCAATAGGTGGATTTTGATTGGCTTTTATAGGTTCCACCCACTTTTCTGAATATTAATCCCAGTCACCCAGTGACCAACTGTGCAAAGTTTGAGAACCTTTCCCTACCATTAACAGTGTAAGAATGGCTGCTGTTTACATTTGCGCAATGAAATTTGTATTTTTCTCCACCCACTTATTTCCTAACATTGTTCAGGTATGTATTTGGCTGGTGTTGGCTCCGCCTACTATTTCTAACCCCCTCACACAGTTACTCAATAACCAAGTTTGTGAGCTTTGCGGTTTTTGGCATCAATAATTTGCATTGAGATTAAACAAATCTGATTGGCTGTTTGTGGCTCCACCCCTTTGTCTGAATTTAACCCCAGTCACCCAATGACCAACTGTACCAAGTTTAAGGCTTGTGCCATTAACAGTGCAAGAATGATAGCAATTACATATTCCCTCTTGAAAATCAATAGGTGAATTTTGATTGGCTTTTGTAGGCTCCACCCACTGAATATTAATCCCAGTCACCCAGTGACCAATTGTGCAAAGTTTGAGAACCCTACCATTAAAAGTGTAAGAATTGCTGCAGTTTACATTGTCTCAGTGAAATTTGCATTTGTCCCCGCCTACTGATGACCCAGCATTGCCCGTTTATGTATTTTGCAGGTGCCGGCTGCGCCCACTTTTCCTAGCCCCAACACACAATTAATCAATTACTCAATGACCAAGTTTGTGAGCTTTGCTGTCTTTGGCATCAATAACCTGCATTAAAATGAAACAACTCATATTGGCTGTTTGTGGCTACACCCCCTTTTATAAATTTAAACCCCAGTCACCCAATGATCAACTGTACCAGGTTTGAGGCTTCTGCCATTAACAGTGCAAGAATGGCAGCAATGAAATATTCCCCTGAAAAATCAATAGGTAATTTTTGATTGCCTTTTGTAGGCTCCACCCACTTTTCTGAATATTAACCCCAGTCACCCAGTAACCAACTGTGCAAAGTTTGAGAACCCTACCATTAACAGTGTAAGAATGGCTGCTGTTTACATTTTCCCAGTAAAATTTTTATTTGTCTCCGTCCACTTATGACCCGGCGTTGCCCGCTTATGTATTTGGCTGGTGTTGGCAGTGCCCGTTTTTCTAACCCTAACGCACAATTAATCAATTACTCAATTACCAAGTTTGTGAGCTTTGCGATGTTTGGCATCAATAATTTGCATTGGAATATAACAAATCTAATTGGTTGTTTGTGGCTCCATCCCCTTTCTGAAATTGAACCCTAGTCACCCAATGATCAACTGTACCAGGTTTGAGGCTTGTGCCATTAACAGTCCAAGAATGGCAGCAATGTAAATATTCCCCTTGAAAATCAATAGGTTAATTTTGATTGGCTTTTATAGACTCCACCCACTTTTCTGAATATTAATCCCAGTCACCCAGTAACCAACTGTGCAAAGTTTGAGAACCCTACCATTAACAGTGTAAGAATGGCTGCTGTTTACATTTTCCCAGTAAAATTTGTATTTGTCTCCGCCCACTCATGACCCGGCGTTGCCCATTTATGTATTTGGCTGGTGTTGGCTGTGCCTACTTTTTTAACCCTAACACACAATTAATCAATTACCAAGTTTGTGACCTTTGCGGTGTTTGGCATCAATAATTTACATTGAAATGAAACAAATTTAATTGGCTATTTGTGGCTCCACCCCCTTTCTGAAATTGAACCCTAGTCACCCAATGATCAACTGTACCAGGTTTGAGGCTTGTACCATTAACAGTGCAAGAATGGCAGCAATGTAAATATTCCCCTTGAAAATCAATAGGTTAATTTTGATTGGCTTTAATAGACTCCACCCACCTTTCTGAATATTAATCCCATTCACCCAGTAACCAACTGTGCAAAGTTTGAGAACCCTGCAGTTTACATTTTCCAGTGAAACTTGTATTTGTCTCCGTCCCCTTTTTGGTTATGGGAATAAAAAGTATCCTATACTTTATTCCAGGTAATGTATTAGGTATGTGTGTGCCAAATTTCATTCAAATCCGTTCAGCCATTTTTGCGTGATCGAGTAACAAACATCCAAATATCCAAGCATCCAAACATCCAAACATCCAAACATCCAAACTTTCCCATTTATTATCCAGTTCGGCCTATCTGGACGAGCTTCCTCGTCCAGATAGGCACTGCTGCTGCCGCCGCCTCGTGCACGTGATCGGGCGCGCCCCCGCGCACGCTCCCGCTGCCCGCCGCTAGCCCCCTGATCAGTGAATGGGAATGTAATTCCCATTCACTGATCTATCTTCCCAGCAGAAATACCGACGCTTTCTCTCCGGAGAGCGCGGTATTTCTGCCCCCAGGAAACATCTCCCCTGCTTTTAAGTTCCTGGATGCGAGATCGTTCGCATCCAGGACTTTTTTCACTGTGGCCATATTGTGGCCAAATAGTAAACTGCACCACAATACATTTTTAATAAAAAAAAAATATTTTACATTTAAAATTAACAGTTTCCCTCCCACACCAAAAATTACCCACATACACTTATTTTATTAAAAATAAAAAATACAATTAAAAAAAAACAAAAACAACATAAATAGTTACCCAAGGGTCTGAACTTTTTAAATATGCATGTCAAGAGAATATGTTATTATATTATTTAAAATTATAAGCTTATAAATAGTGATGGACGCAAATTGAAAAAATGCACCTTTATTTCTAAATGAAATATCGGCACCATAAATTGTGATAGTGAAATCGTTTAAATGGTGTAATAACCGGGACAGATGGGCAATTAAAATACATGAGTTTTAATTACAGTAGCGTATATTATTTTCAAACTATAATGGCCAAAAGCTGAGAAATAATGAATTTTTTTCATTTCTTTCTTATTCTTCCTGTTAAAATGCATTTACAGTAAAGTGGCTCTTAGCAAAATGTACCCCCCAAAGAAAGCCTAATTGGTGGCGGAAAAAACAAGATATAGATCAATTCATTGTGATAAGTAGCAATAAAGTTATAGGCGAATGAATGGGAGGTGAATGTTGCTCGGATGCATGAGATTTTCGGACTGCGGTGCTGAACCGGTTAAATTAGTAGGATTCTACATAACAAAATTACAAAGGTGGTGTTCAACCAATGACACATTAGCCAACATTACACACGGCCTCAATTCACTAAGCTTTATCGAACGCTTTATCGAATCTTTGATAATTTACCTCATGAGTAAAATCTAATTTTGAATTCACTAAGGTGTGATAGATTTATCAAATGTTTTATTGATAAAACGTTTAACAAATATATAACACTTTAGTGAATTCAAAATTAGATTTTACTCATGAGGTAAATTATCAAATGTTCGGTAACGTGTTTGATAAAGCTTAGTGAATTGAGGCCAATTTGTACAATTAACAAAATACACTAGTGCACTGCCTTTGTACTTTTCTTTATGAATTAATTTACAATATTCCCTAGCTGTGGAACATACATTGTATAGTGATTGGCCACCTTAAAAATGTAACATTTCACGGTTACTCTGTCATTTTGTTCCTAAATCACTTTGGAATCCCTAATTTGGTTTGAACATAAAAAATTGCCTGTCAGGTTGCTTGATGATGTATGGTATTTAATTGTAACAAATTGTCCATGATTAATTCAATAAGAATTTTAATGAAATGCACTTAGTAACTTTGTAACTGTTAATCACTCCAGGTGGTTAAGCAAAATGGCATGGTTAAGACCATAAAGCCCTTACTCAGGCAATGTGTTAATTAACTTCCACATTAATGAAAAGATGACTTCAATTTTGAAAGACAAAAGAAAAACTAAAGCTTTGCATTCTACGTATCCACCGTGAAAAGGAATTAAAAAAATAAAAAATAAAAGGTTAGCATATATATTAAGGAGACTAAATAGTTCACTGTCACAAGGTCATGTTTTTTTTTCTAAATTGCTATTGGGAAATTAAGGGTGTGTGGTGTGGGAACACCAAGGACCGTCAGGGTGATCCACCACCCATGTCAAGAACCGAGAAAGCAGATGTGACCTGAGCCCAACCACAATTGTGGATTCATTCCTTTTATTATGCAGTGTACACAATGCAGATAAGTGCAACATTTTGGGCGGGATCCCTTTCTCCAGTGCGGGACTTGAGAAAGGGCTCCCGTCCGAAACGTCATGCTTGTCTGCACTGCATTATGTACACCACATAATAAAAGGGATCAATCCACAATTGTGGTTGAGCTCATGTCGTATCTGCTTTCTTGTTTTAAGAGTCTAGTCTCTCTGGAAAAATCTGACATTGTAAGGTGACAATGCCTTTCACAACTGAAACACCTTATTTCCTAAAAAAAATATCCCACTTATGTTCATCTGGCGTTAATCCATTAGATTTCAGAAAGCTGCATGCAGCTGAGGTTTCTGTTCCTACAAATTCAGTTGGATGCTGAACATTTTATCTGCTCTTATATGAGTCTCCTACATTGTTTTCAATGAGCTCAATAAAAATAATGTTTAAAGGGTCACACATCTTCACTGAAAAATGACAGCGACTGTCATTAATATACAAACCTTTTCTAATATAATGTTATTAAAATGACTGCCTGCAGTCAGGAATGATTTCTTATTACTGCTGCATATTTGTTTGATAATGGAATTTTAAAGGGGTTCTGTGGGGGTTCCTGAGGAGAAAAACTGCCACTTACCTGGGGCTTCAATCAGCCCCCTGCAGCGGTAATGTCCCATGCCGTCCTGCTCCCATCCGCCGTTCCCCGCAGCCGGCACCGGGCTATTATTCGTCTGTCACACAGACGAACAATGCACGTTGCCGCGCCTCCGCTCGTGTCATTTGAGGCTTACTGCGCAGGCGCAGTACAACGGAGCCTTGTACTGCGCTTGCGCAGTAAGCTTCCGATGACGCAGGCGGAAGCGAGCGGGTGCGCAGCCACTGTATCGCAGCCGCAGTTGAATCCCATGCCGCGCTAGACCGGGGCCGGCGGCGGAGAACGGCAGATGGGAGGACGCCGCCGTGGGACATTACCGCTGCAGGGGGCTGATAGACGCCCAAGGTAAGTGTCTGGTTTCTTCCTCAGAAACCCCTAACAGAACTCCTTTAAGGAACAAGTTAGACCCCAGTATAAAAGATTCAAAGTATTTTGGAATTTGTTATTTTATTATTGTTACCTTTGTCACTGTAATTATCAATTCAGTATTTTGTACTGATTTTTTGTTTTGTACCAACTCTGTATTTTATATATTGGAGTATACCAGCGCTGGGCAAACTATGGCCTGCAGACCGTATCTGGCCTGCCTGCACTGTTACTCTGGCACGCCGACAGGCGGCTGGATTCCTCTCCCACCCTGCGGGCGGCAGGGGATTTGACCCTCCCCCCGATCACTGATTTCCATGTTGCGTCTCCATGGCAACAGGTCATAACATGATGTGACGTTGGGACGTGCCAGCATATTACACGCTGGCAGCCAGCGTATTACACATTGGCAGCCAGCGTATAATACGCTGGCATGTCCCGAAGTCACATTATGTGGTATCCTGTTGCCATGGAGATGTCTATTCAGGGATGGAGGGGGGTTGGAATTTATGGAATGCGTTGCACAATCCACAGCATGCATCCCGGGCTGCTTAAAGTTTGCCCAGTCCTGGTGTATACCATTGTCTGTATCATTTTGTACTCCAGGTTTGTTTTTTACTTTGTAAGGAACCACACAATATGTTGGCTCTTAATAAATCAATAATGATAATTATAATAGTAATAATAAAATAATATAAAGACACATATGGATCAATTGTAAGACAATATAAAACCAATGTCCATGTTAAGGTGGCCATACACTGGCCGATTTGTCATCAGATCGACCAACAGATAGATCCCTCTCTGATCGAATCTGTGACAGCGGGGATACGCACCGCCAGATCAAGTAATGTATTGCCGCTAGTGTCGGTCGTCGGACATTCGAACGCTGCTATCGATGCACTCCCGACCCGCCCGCGATTGAGCGAAATCTTCCGCACGGACAGATGGAAATTGATCGTTCGGTCAGCGTTTGCGCAGCGATTTTACCTCAGATTCGATCACAGTGAAAATCGTTAGGTGTATGGGCTCCTTTAGAAACAATGCCCTTATTGCTTTTTGTCTGTTGGTGGCAGTATTAAGTCTAGCTTCCTTGGACTTCTGCTCCCCACCAGCAGATGGCACCATCCTGTCAGGAGACAGCCTTTGTATTGGCTCTTTGGACTCATCATGCACCAGGTGTGCTTTCTCTACTGAAAAGCTATGTAAGAATTCAGCATTAACAGAACTTTTTTTCTACTTGGTCTGAGTCTCTTAAAATCCCTGGACAAGATCTTTCCCTATACTTTGTTAATATGTTGCCGAACCTGCATTCTGCCACGACCTTGTTCCTTGCCTGCTGCCTTCAATAATGTGCTGGTTGTATATACTGGTAAATATTTGTACAGATTGTTATTTTTTTTTACAAATAAACCTGTTTGTCCCTTGACTCCTAACATTAGTGCAAGCCTGCTTTGTGAATGGAGGAACCCCCCCCCCCCCCCCACACACACACACACACACACACACTTCACAAGTTACCTAACAAATGCTAAAAGCATTAGAAAAATATTTTAAATCAACCTGTTTTGCAGTTATATGTGTTTAAACTTTAAAAGAAAATGGCCTCAATTCACTAAGATCATGCTGGAGATAATAAGGCAAGAGAAAACTTACCTCCACATAAGAGAGAGTTATCTTATCTCTTCATTCCTTAACCACTTTACCCCCGCGCGTACGTATTTCTCCGCCCCTTTTTACATCCTTTAACAACCAGGGACGGAGAAATACGTACTTTCCGCGTTCCCGACGCTGTCCGCGCTCCCGCTCGTAAACAACGCTCGCCCAGAGATCAATGAACGGGAAAATCCATTCCCGTTCGTTGATCTAAGCCCCGCAATGATCCGCTGCTCTCCTATGGGCAGCGCGATCATTGTGAGAAAAAACTCACGTGTCCAGCCTCCTTATACTTCCTCCAAGCTTCCGGAAGGAAGCTTGGAGGTCGCATTAAAACAAAAAGTTACTGTGGCCATCTTGTGGCCAAATAGTAAACTACACCCTACACATTTTTCACATACAAATAAATGACTTTTACACATAAAATTAACTCATTACCTCCCACACTCCCCATTTTTTTTTTTTTTTGTAATTAAAAAAAAATTAAAAAATTTACAATTAAAAAAAATACATAAATAGTTACCTTAGGGACTGAACTTTTTAAATATTTATGTCAAGAGGGTATAACACTGTTACTTTATAAACTATGGGCTTGTAATTAGGGATGGACGCAAAAATGAAAAAAATGCACCTTTATTTCCAAATAAAATATTGGCGCCAAACATTGTGATAGGGACATAATTTAAATGGTTTTATAACCGGGACAAAAAGGCAAATACATTTCATGGGTTTTAATTACAGTAGCATGCATTATTTAAAAACTATAATGGCCGAAAACTGAAAAATAATTATTTTTTTCCCCACATTTTTCCTATTTTCCGATTAAAACACATTTAGAAAAAAATAATTCTTGCCATAATGTCCCACCTAAAGAAATCCTAATTGGTGGCGGAAAAAACAAGATATAGTTCATTTCATTGCGATAAGTAATGATAAAGTTATAGACGAATGAATGGAAGGAGCGCTGAAAGGTGAAAATTGCTCTGGTGCTCAGGGGGTAAAACCCCTCAGTGGTGAAGTGGTTAAGTTACCTCCTCTGTAGTTAAGTTACCTCCTCTGTAGTTATTTTACCTCCTCTGTAGTTAATTTACCTCCTCTGTAGTTAATTTCACATGCAGTTAATAAACAGCCTGTCTTTAACTCTGGAGTTATTTTAAGGATTGAAGAGTTAACTTAAAGACAGAAGAGTTAACTTTAGGTTTGTCTGAGGTAAAATGTTTCCTGAATACTACATGCCTTATCACCATGGTAACAACTCTAGAAGAGTTATTAAAGACAGGAGAAAAGCTTAGTGAATTGAGGCCAATATCTTTATTTCTGCCTTAATTTACCCCCAGCTCCTCCTATGAAATCTCTTGTGCCTGATCACTCCCCTTCCTAGTTGTGGTGAGCCATGCCTTCTTCCATGAGCCTGATAGCAGAGTGGCATAGCTTTATGGCCCAGTGCACATCAAAAACCTCTAGCAGATCTGCAAAATGCTAGAGGTTTTTGTAGCAGATTTCAGAGCGATTCTAAGCATGTTTAGAGAGGTTTTCTACACATGCCTAGCGTTTTTTGGAGTGTTTTTGTGTAACACATTTCAAATATTGTTACAGTAAAAGCTGTTACTGAACAGCTTCTGTAACAAAAATGCCTGAAAAACCGCTCTGATTTAGATATTTCAGCTAAAAATAGCGCTAATAGATTTGGCCGCGGCTATATTTCTAATGTTAATTATCGTTTTTGTAAATGTACAATTAATTTTGCATATGTTTGGGCGCAAGTGCCTAAAATCAATATTTTATGTAAATTGATAAAGTAAACTCGGTAATATTCCTAATTTAGTTGTGGAATTGGTAATATCGCTAATTTAACGTTTATGATAATATATCAGAACAAATATCATAACGATAAATAAAGAAAAATGATGTGAGTCATAATGATAACTTAAAAAGTGTGTTGGTGTAATAATGGTAAATGAACTTGTTTAATGATGGATTGTAAGCAAATTCTGTCCAAATACAGATAATTTTGTAATTACGAAAATATAACATTCACTGTACGGATGTAATAACGATATTTGACCTTTCTATTTTACGATAATATATGAAGTATTTACGATAATTTAGGGTTAGACACCACCAGGGGAGTGGTTAGGGTTAGGCAGGCACCACCAGAGGAGTTTTAGGGGTAGGCACCATCAGGGGGTGGTTAGGGTTAGGCAACACCAGGGGAGTTTTAGGGTTAGGCACCACCAGGGGAGTTTTAGGGTTAGACACTACCAGGGGAGTTTTATGGGTAGGCACCACCAGGGAGTGGTTAGGATTAGGCACCACCAGTGAGTGGTTAGGATTAGGCACCACCAGGGGTCTAGGGGTTAGGGATAGGTACATTCTATTTTGATTTGCTGTTACATATTGCAGCTTTTAGCATCTCACAAAGCTGCACCTCATACATTATACCTCTGACAGGAGTTATAAAAAACTGTGAACTCATTTATTTGATTGTATAAGACACTGACGTGTTGCATAACATTTCACCACCACTGAATTCATCACATAGGTGGTGCGAAAAATTGTTTGCTTAGTTTCTTAACTGCGTAAGACTCTGATGTGTTGCATGGCATGGCACCACCTCTAATTGCACCACATAAGTGTTGCTAAAAATTGTATGTTCATTTATTGAATTGTTCTCAATCTTAGTGTAACGATCGGTGTCAGCACACAGAGAGTATCTGATTATTGATGATCTGCTGAATCACCAAGAATACAGATGTATACCTGATTATGGATGGTCTGCAGAGTCACCAATAATACAAGTATGACTAACCTCTGGACACCTAATGGAGTGTAAGTGCTTAGTGCAACTGTAAGGCTATCTCCTGTGGAGTGAGAGACACAGATACTACTGCAGCCAGTGATTCCCTGATGGATTGGGAATAAGACTGTACTGCAGCCAAGAATTCCCAGATGGATTGGGAATCAGACTGTACTGCTGCCAGTGGACTCCTATGGGGTAGAGGCCACTGGCTGAACTGCAGGAAGGACTCTCTGAGGAGCAGAAGGTCCTTGCAGCTAACTGACACCTGGTGGATTAGTGTCATGGGTAGCACAGACAGAATGATCACTCGAGGGATGAGTGACACTGAGAAGGGTCAGACAGGCCAGGTCGGCAACACACGAGCAGACAAGGTACAGAGACAGAAGGCTGATTCAGTAACCGGGTACAGGCAAGGTTGGCAACTGGTAGACAGATAGACAGAGGTACCGAATCAGAAAGCAAGAGAGAGGTCAACAGAGCCAGAGGTCATAACAGATATCAAACACAATCCTAGTCTGAGGTGTGAGGTCCTTGGTCTTGACACCCAGGAACTAGTCTAAAGAATAACACAGTCTCCTATGCTTGGGTGTGAGGTCCTTGGTCTCAACACCCTGGAACTGGTCTAAAGTATAACACAGTAATGACACAGTAATCCTATGCTTGGGTGTGAGGTCCTTGGTCTCAACACCCTGGAACTGGTCTAAAGTATAACACAGTAATAACACAGTAATCCTATGCTTGTGTGAGGATCCACGTGTCTGCCTGCGCAGACAGGCAGCCTTTTGACCACTGTTCAGGTCTGCATTCTGCAGGTCTCTGGAAGAGAGACCTTTTGTCAGTTGTGCAGCTTGCTGCTGAGGAATTTGCATACGTTTGTCATGCAGATTGCCTAGCCACATCATTTGTGGGCTTGCTCTATAAAGAGCTATGTTTCCCACAGTAAGTTGCTGGCCATAAGAGTTAGTCCTGTGTAACACTCGCCTGGAGTGTCAGCCTTGCTCTTTGTTTAAAGATTAGCCTAGAGTAATTCATGGGACTGCACTAGGCAGGTTTCCCTAGCGCAGTTAGGATTGCTTATCTGTTTTGTTTGTCTGTTGCGATTGTCCTGTCCCAGCAGTGGTCGACAGGAAATTGTTCTGTGTGTCTGGGTGATAACCTGAACAGCGGTTGTTACTGGTAGCCCCTTCTGATCTGTTTCCCTGGATCGCACCAGCCTCTTGCGCTAGTGCTGTGGATCCTTCTGTTCTGCTACTCTGTATGTGGATCACACTAGCATCTTGTGCTAGCGCTGTGGATCCTTCTGTTCTGTCTTCCTGGATCGCACTAGCCACTTTCGCTAGTGCTGTGGATCCTATCGCTCGCTTATTCCTGTTTTCGTGTGTCTGTCTTGTCTGCTACGAACGCTTGCTGGAGGCTCGGTGAGGTAACTGTTAAGCAAGCACTCGCGTCCTCTGTTTCATGTTTGTCTATTGGTGGTTAGTTAGGCGTGCTTGTCTCTGTTGTGCTTATTATGCGGGGACCGCGCATAAACGCGTGCACTGTTGCGAATGAGTGCAGTGTTCGCGTTTAGCTAGCGTTTTTTTATTTTCCGTATCTTCTCATTGTATGATTTGCTGTGCCTTTGCTACTCTCGTGCTCTGCCTTGCTGTAGCCTTGTGTCACCTCTGGCAATCGCCTCTCTCGCGATTGCGTTCCTACTTCATATCTGCTGTTGTGTATGCACCGTCGCGGGTTGGCAACTAGTTTGGTGCACACACATACAATCTGTCTCTGTGCTCATTCTCTTCCACAATCACTTCTCAGGCGATTGCGTTCTCACTCGGTTTCCTTGTTGTGTGTCTGCCGTCGCAGGTGGCGGCTAGATTGGTGGACATACATACATTCCTCATCTGTGCTTATTCGGTCTTGTGTCTCTGTTAGCAATCGCCATCTCTGGCGATTGCCTTCTCACTTTGTCTTCATGGTTGTGTGTTTATCGTCGCAGGGTGGCGACTAGTTTGGTGAACACGCATACTCTCTGTCGCTTTGATCTCTCTCTTTCAGGGCTATCTTGCCCTGCGTTTCTTCCCTTCGTGCAATTCCTGTCTGGCATGTGTGGCAGGGCAGAGGAGCTGTTCCTCTGCACTCCACAGCTCCCCTTGTCGACAGGAATTTCCCTCTACAGGTGCATTGCACCTTTTGCTGGGTTCCCGCAAATTATACGCTTGTGGAGGATTTCCGCAGTGTCAGCGCACGTCTTGTGCGCTGATCACGGAGAGAATTCCACAATCGTTACAGCTTGGGTGTGAGGTCCTTGGTCTCAACACCCTGGAACTGATCTAAAGTATAACACAGTGATGACAAAGTAAACATTAAGAGTGGAATCTGGCTAAGTGTGAATTCCCAGTTCCAACTGGTTCTAACACACTGTAGGACCTGACTGAGGTCTAAGTGCTCACACGTAAGTATTCGCAACGGCAGACAACCAGCACCTGACAAGCAAGATCTATATATACTACAGCGCTCCGCAGTGCCGCCCCCAGCCACTCAGCCAATCAGGAGTTCCGCTGGAATCAGCTGATTGTCCTGATCAGCTGATACCTCTCCTGCTGGCATAAAGGTCCTGTCTTCTGGCGCGCGCGCGTAGCTCTCCATCTGTGTGCATTAGAAGGCCCAGGCAAACCAGACACATGTTGCTGTATGGAAATCGCCGGTCTGAACCCGGAGACAGCCGCCCCGCCGCCAGACTGCGCGGCGGCATCTCCGCTATTCATTACACTTAGGTCCATGGCCTAATCATTTAACTGCCTTCTATACGTTGTCCCTTTTTTACAACAAAAGAAAAGGTGCCTTCCTTGGGGACCAATCAATCATGAATTAATCACCAATACTCCATAATATTGTACAAAGTAGCACAAATGTATTAGAGACTTATCCAACAAACAAATTTAAAAAAAATTAAAACACACCTCTGAATCAGAGCGTAATCGGAAATCCCCCACAGGCTGAACAAATATGGAAGTGAACTGTGTGAATAGCATGAACAACTATTGCTCTTCAAAATACATCTAGGAAAACCACTATGGGCTTGATTTACTAAGCAGTGCTAACCTATTTAGCACGTCTAAAGTCTTAAGGCGTGCTAACCAGGGTGCTAAGTAGGTTAGCACCAGTTTTCTCAATCAGATCGTGCGCTAAGTACCGCGTGCAAAGTCATATGCGCGTGCTAAGTCCCATAGGCTTTAGTGGACACTTCGCGCGGAGCGCCCTGCGCTCTGTGCAGTGCGCGCGCAAAACTATGCGCGCAGTACTTTGCGCACGATCACTTCTTCTCACATTTCCACTGAGTTTAGACGTGCTAAGGGCCAGTGCTAAAGTTAGCAACGTTTTGTAAATCAAGCCCAATATATATATATAATATATATATATATATATATATATATATATATATATATATATATATATATATATATATATATATATATATATATATAATTAAATTGCCCGTATGTACAGTTATAAATGACAGTGCAAAAATAATCACTCACGTGATCACGTGATCAAGAAAAAAGTGCTAAGTGCTCATGACAATATATAAAACTTCATCTGTGAAACAACAATACTTGGTAAAAAGCTATAAATGGTACGGCAATATACAGGACAAATATGAATTCTATAATTCTATATTAATTCTATATATATATTAACCTCCCTGGCGGTAAGCCCGTGCTGAGCACGGGCTATGCCGCCGGGAGGCACCGCTCAGGCCCCGCTGGGCCGATTTACATAATTTTTTTTTTGCTGCACGCAGCTAGCACTTTGCTAGCTGCGTGCAGTGCCCGATCGCCGCCGCTACCCGCCGATCCGCCACTATACGCGTCGCCGCAGCCGCCCCCCCCCCCCAGACCCCGTGCGCTGCCTGGCCAATCAGTGGCAGGCAGCGCCGTGGGGTGGATCGGAGTCCCCTTTGACGTCACGACGTCGATGACGTCGGTGACGTCATCCCGCCCCGTCGCCATGGCAACGGGGGAAGCCCTCCAGGAGATCCTGTTCTTTGAACGGGATCTCCTGATCTCCGATCGCCGGCGGCGATCGGAGGGGCTGGGGGGATGCCGCTGAGCAGCGGCTATCATGTAGCGAGACCTCGTCTCGCTACATGAAAAAAAAAATAAAAAAAACAAAACGTATTTGCTGCCCCCTGGCGGATTTTGCCAAACCGCCAGGAGGGTTAATATAATAATTCTATACTTTGTCCATCACATAACAATTCAATTTGCCTGCTGTCACTTTAACTGCAATTTTCTGAAAAACCACACAGTCCTTTGGAACTTTTTTCCATTTGTTGCCAGTGTTCTCTTACCGATACCTAGAAAATGTGGTGGTTCTAATATGGCTTTGTTATTAACATGTAAAGTGGGCCTATTGACTTAAATGGAATTTGTGAATTAGCTTTGATGAAAACTAGTTGTACCACCCAAAGTTTGAGGATTTTTTGTGAGACTGCCAGAGGCGTTCAATTAATAAAGGTCTGCACACCTGAATATATATATCAAGACAATAGTATGCGTGGATGCTCAGTCGGTAAAACGGACCAGACAAGGTCCTACCATACTAGAAACCAAAAATTGACCAGCACACCAAAAGTAGTTTGCAATCAAATAATGTATTATGAAAAAAATAAGTCGAAGAATACAGTACAGGATATAGCACAGGTTCTGTGGCTATATAGATAACAATGTTTAAGGCAACAACATATATATAGCAGCTCTATACAGTGGACAAACACAGTATATAATGATCAGGATCACTCTTAGATATAAGGCAAGGACAAGTGCATACAGTAGGCAGCGGGAAGGCAATACAAACACTGGCATGCAAAAAGCCAGATCAAGCAAAGAAGATATGCACAAATGTCCAGTACTGAGTCAGGCAGGGCAATATACAGAAAACAGTTTCAAGTACACTTAACCTCCCTGTCAGTGCATTTCTGTCTGGATTTATGGGTCTAAAAGCAGTACATTTTTTTCAAGAATTTTAGTCCTCCAATTCTTAAGTCTTAACTCACCAAAATACATCAGAATAAAGGCCTGGTAGACATCCTCCTTATAAATGAGACTGGAACACAAAATTGTTGAAATAATTAAATGTATGAATAAGCTCAAAAAATAGTGAAACTGTACAAATAAGGCACCAGACTATACAGTGTGTACATATATGCCTAATACACCTCCCGCGTATGGTATATTTTGAAACAGGAAATAGCACAGTACATGTGATTCCTTTTGGACTTTATTCCCTTTGCCATTAGGCAGAGGTCTGTGCAGGCTGCAGGCAGAGAGTAGTCAAAATCCAGGCAAAGATCGGTAACAGTAAGGCACTGAGCTCAGAAGCAGTTTTGAACCAAATGGCTATATTGTTAACATCATGTGCTTTCAAATGAACTTACTGTATCTGCCATGGTCCAGATGGGGGATAGAGATAAACTTTCGCGACCCGCAATAGACTTCAATGGGGAGGCGAACTTAAAAATTTAGAGAAATTTCTGCTGACTGGAAAAATGATAAAAAAGATGTTTCAAGGGGTCTAATACCTGGAGGAAGACATGGTTGAGTAAAATACACATCAAAAGTCCCAGAAAAAAAAATCTGGATTTAATACAAAGCAGTGTTTTAAGGTCAGAAATCTCATTGAATGTTCAATTGCAGGCATACACTGCTTTATGACATCAGGAATACCTCCGGGAGGAGGGTTTCATCTTCCAGGGAATTGTAGTATTTCAAAAGCCAGCTTACATACCGTGGCTGGGAATTGAACCCAGGCTGGGAATTGAACCCAGGTCTCAGTGTGTGGTAGATAACTCACTTAACCACTATACCACCACCAACACTACATGCTGAAGCCAGCCTAGCATGTACCATTATGATCAATCCAAAATAAAAATTAGATTGCTTAAGGATTTGTAGCATGTCAAAAGACAACTCACATTGGCTGGGAATTGAACCCAGGCTGGGCTGGGAATTGAACCCAGGTCTCAGTGTGTGGTACGTAACTCACTTAACCACTACACCAACACTACATGCTGAAGCCAGCCTAGCATGTACCATTATGATCAATCCAAGAGAAAAATTAGCTTGCTTAATCCACGGAATTGTACTATTTCAAAAGCCAGCTTACGTACTGTGGCTGGGAATTGAACCCAGGTCTCAGTGTGTGGTAGGTAACTCACTTAACCACTATACCACCAACAACACTACATGCTGAAGCCAGCCTAGCATGTACCATTATGATATATCAAAGATAAAAATTAGCTTGCTTAATCCACAGAATTGTGCTATTTCAAAAGCCAGCTTACATACCGTGGCTGTGAGTTGAACCCAGGTCTCAGTGTGTGGTAGGTAACTCACTTAACCACTATACCACCAACAACACGACATGCTGAAGCCAGCCTAGCATGTACCATTATGATATATCAAAGAGAAAAATTAGCTTGCTTAATCCACAGAATTGTACTATTTCAAAAGCCAGCTTACATACCATGGCTGGGAATTGAACCCAGGTCTCAGTGTGTGGTAGGTAACTCACTTAACCACTATACCACCAACAACACTACATGCTGTAGCCAGCCTAGCATTTACCATTGTGAAAAAAGGCTTTGTTAAAAAAGGCTCTGTAGCCCTTTCCTGACTTGTGAGCAGCTACAATGCGCAGCTGCAGGGCCTCACTGAGCTCCTTTGTCTTAGCCATGACTGTCCACAAACTAACTGCAGAGAGCTGCTGTTTTTCCCCAGTTGAGTTGATTAAAACAGCTGTTCCTAATAAATCAGGGTAATCATGATGCTTTAGAACAGCTTGGACTATTTGGAATGGTTTAGAACTTTGTATTTACCCACAGACTGTGACAGTTTGTAAGGGGTATGAATAATTTTGGACTAGACACTTTTTGCTCAAATGTAAATAAAAGCTGAGATTTGTTTTTTTTTTACATTAATGCATCTTGTACATCGTCTTATTATCTTTTGGAAGTCACCTATGTCATTTTTTGTCCAAAAATGAGTTGCTGGTTAAATAAAAGTAACTTTAAGACAAAATTTGGCAGGGGCATGACTAATTATGGGCAGCACTGTGTATATATATATATATATATATATATATATATATATATATATATATATATATATATATATATTATTTTTTTTTTTTTACTTATATATGTTATAGGCAAAGTATGAAATTCAGGCACTCTATAGAATAGTACACTTGGGAGGAAATTACTCGGCACCCAGTAAGTGGAGATGAAGGGCCCAGCCCGCACATACAAAAAGCAAACATGTACTGTAGATAACTCCACCCAAAATCACTTGTATGAAAGTGGCTTGGTCAGCTCAGGGGCATGCAGATGGTAAAAATGCAGAGCAAGGACTTCAGATCACGCGACTCGAGCAAGCGACACACCGGTGCGCAAAACGGCTGTTGTGCCGTCCTACATCCCCTGGTCACTGTCTCCCCTACCCACCCTTCACCACCCGGTATTGCAGGTCAGAATTATCTTGCAAAACTTGTATGTATGAAGTTGTCTTGCATCCTGGACATGGCGGCTGACTGAATTAAAGCCTTAAAGGGACAGTGCCTGGACTCAATTTTTTGTTCTTAGCATTCTATAGAATGCCTGACCATTTTAGGCAAAGTACTAAATGTCTGTTTTTGTTACATACTTTGCCTAGGCATTTGATAGAATGCCTAGGCATTCTATAGAATGCCTAAGACAGGTTCAGCAAAGTGCAAAATGGGATATTGGAGAGAGGTATTTTAATGTCTGACGATGAATGAACATTGACATTTGTCTGTGCCTCTGCTTTGCTTTGTCAGTCTCACCAATGGCTGGTCTCTTCTTTAGTCTCTGCCTCTATTTTCTCACAAAATCATGCTTATTTCTTGCCTCAAGTAGAGCATTGTATCATGACTCTAAACTTTTTTTTTTTTTTGCTGCATCATAGCTTTTCAGGCTCCTTCCCCTAACTAGCCTTCAACTACCAAAACCCAACTGCCATCCCCCCCCCCCCCTTCCCCTGTACATGATGTCCAGCTTTTCTCTCCTCTTTCCTGCTCATGTGCTCCCCTCCTGGCAGTACCTGAAGGCTCCTTCACAGCAGCGCTTTCCACAAACAGTAATAATCAGCATGCATGCACCCATCATCATTATCACTAGCCTCCTCACTGACACAGCATAGGTATTGCAACTGTTACAGTCAAAGTGTGAAAAAAGCAGGCATTCTATAGAGAATCGGGTATTCTACATTTTACCTGAACAACTTCAGGCATTCTATAGAATGCCTAGGCAAAGTACGTAACGAAACACACATTTCGTACTAATCGCTTCAGCCATTCTATAGAATGCCTGATTTCGTACTTTGCCTGTAACATATATAACTGTAACTGTTTTGACACTTCAAATTCATTGCCATGTAACCACTTATTTCTCATAAATAAGGGATGACTCATAGAGTATAAAATAACTGCTAAATTATTTACAGGTATACCTAGCAATATCTTTCTACAAAGCTTTTTCTCAAATAAAAAAAAGTGGAAGAATATATTTTTTTCTTTGTTGTTATGAGCAAAACCTTCAATAAAATATTTCTTTAACACATAGCTCAGTAGGAAGGTACATAGCTGAAGTGCTCTTTTATTGATTCTGGATAAAATCAAGGTGTAGAACATAAACTGAAAAATGCACCAAACTTCAAATTAAAATTTTAAAAACAGAATCTTGACTTTTATGCTACAACTAAAATACAGTTTTTGAGCAGCAACGACAGACTTTAATTGATTGTTGTAGGCTGCTTTTATGTCAACCTTTGCCTAACATTTATGTTTTAAGTTGAAGAATTTCTTTATAAATCAAGTCATGGCATCTTGAACAGGACAGGGTAGATCAGTGAGTTGTGAGATCCTTTCCTATTAGATGACAAAAATATGTATTTGGATGGAGTGATATATTATTTATAGGTTTACCGTGGAGGCAAGTGAATCCTAGAGAAGGAATATGACATGCATTGTAGCATGAAATTATATAGACTACTGTACAGTATTGCTGAAAATGTCTAACTTACAATATAGTGGGCTCATTATGCCAGAAGGGTATCATGTAATCACCTTTACAAATTCAACTTTTTGTTTTAAACATTGATGTAGAACTGAATGATCAACTTTTGTTTATAGCTGTGCACCAGACACAGTTATGAAAATAACCACAATTCACGAAACAGAGGATGATTCATACAGCTTGATTCCTCTTTTCCTCTTGATTCCTTTATTTACTTTTTTTTACCTTATCTATAAAAAACATATTCAGCACTTACAACTCCTTGTTCCATATAAATTCAGCAATGAATTCCCCATGTTATTGTTGCTAACGTTTTACTTGTTGGGTTAAAAGGTGTTATATAGAAAAGGTGAGAGACAGATAAGGAGAGAAAATTCATGAGATAAGTTGTGGGAATCAGCCCCATAATCTTCTTACACGAAGTATGTTTCCTCTACACTCTATAATATTAGGTTGATGCCAAACAACCAATAATGTGAACCTTATGCCACATACCATACAGTATATTGCAATTTGAAGTTATGTTTTTATGCAAGTCCTCCCTTCTGTCACTACATTATGACATGAAGAATAGGGATGGCTGAACTTGTTTACCAGTGAATGGTTCATGGTGAATAACAACCATTCCCTATTAATTTTTACTGCAACTTTACGATTTCAAAATTTGCATTCCCATTTAATACTGAAGTCAATGGCCGTCGACTTTACCAGCTAATAGCAAAGGCCTTTAATTAATTCACCAATTTAGAGGGTATGTTAAGGAGAACAATGGGAACATGAAACATTTTTTACAAGCAGACCTTGTAGTTTTTGAGAACATCTATTTTGAGTACCTTAAATAAAAAAACGTTTTTCTTTTCACCAAAACTCCTTGTGAGTCTCCCTTTTGTTCCTAAATCACAGGACCATAATACCTCTTAGATACTAGTTTACGTTTTGGGTGCCTCCAACACCTGTTTCAGTCTATCCCTTGCACCCTACATCAGTAGGGTACTCACCCTGCAAGCCCTCCTTTGCGGGGAGAATATAATTTTGGAGCCGCGACCATAATCTCTTCTGAAAGGCCGAGTGTGGACGGTACTTCCCTACATGCCCATACAGGTGGTTGCCTCTGGAAGCAACACACCCTTGTAAGTATATTTTCACTTTCACATTATACTACCTCCACCAGGCGATATTACAGGACGCTCCAGCGCTCTCGTGGTGATGTCGGACATGCGGACATTCTTTAGTCCAATGCCTCGCCTTAGCCCTTCCGGATCCACCCTCCCGCAACGCCTGGACCGGTAGCCGACTACCTGGCCTTAAGTGTGGATGTAGACACTGTGAGCAGTGATGAACCCTTGGACTACTGGGTGCGCAGGCTTAACCTGTGGCCAGAGCTGTCACAATTTGCCATCCAACTTCTGTCTTGCCCTGCCTCAAGCTGCGTGTACATGCCTGCCTAATTTTTCTGGCTGAGCTAGTCATTGAGCTACCACAACCATATGGGCTTGAAAACTGCCACGGCCTGCATTCTTTCCATGGTGCGCACCAGTCCAGCATGGCCGTCACTACACAAGCAGCTGTTTGCGGTGCGTTACACAGTGAGTTTTGTGTGTCAGTGTGAAGCAGTACTCTCATTACACTCCCTGATTGATGTATACACATGCAAGATGTTTGAAAGCACTTTAGGCCTGCAATTTAGCATTCAATGTGATTTCTGCCCTTAAAACGCTGCTTTGCGCCAAATCCAGTTTTTTCCCCTGGATTTTTGGCGTCTATCCCACTCATCCATGCAAAAAACTCAGATGTTAGTCCCCTTGAAACATATTTTCCATCACTTTTGTGGCCAGCTTAAGTGTTTCTAGTTTTCAATAGACTTCAAAGTTCCCCTCCCCATTGAAGTCTATTGCGGTTTGCGGAAGTTTGCATGAACCAAAGTTTTGCGGAAGTTCGCGGTTCGTGAACCGAAAATTGGAGGTTCAAGCCATCTCTAGTGGTGCTCTGCCTCCTGAAGTCAATGAACATCTCAAAAGTTTTGGTAGTATTGAGAACCAGCTTGTTCTCCGTGCACCAGTGGCAGATTATTTCCACCTCCTGTCTGTAGGCCTGCTCATCATTTTTGCTTATGAAGCTGACAATAGTGATGTCATCGGCGAATTTTATGACCTCAACAGAGTTTGCCATGGATGTGCAGTTGTTTGTATAGAGTGAGAACAGGAAGGGTGACAGGACACAGCCTTGAGGGGCACCATTGTTGGTAGTTCTAGGTCTGGAGGAGATGTTGCCCAGCTTCACAGTTTGGGACCTGTCTGTTAAGAAGTCCGTGATCCACCAGCGGAGGGTGGGGTGGACGTCAAGTTCCACAAGATTGTCATACAGTATATGTGGACTGATGGTGTTGAAAGCCGAGCTGAAATCCAGGAGGAGCATTCTGGCGTATGAGTTTGGTCTGTCCAGATGGCCCGGGATGTACTCCAGGCAGATATTGATCGCGTCATTAGTGGACCTATTAGCTCTGTATGCAAATTGAAACGGATCCAGTCGGTGCAGTGTGGAGTCTTTGAGAAAAGAAAGGATCACTCTCTCAAAGGTTTTCATGATGATGGATGTGAGGGCAACTGGTCTGAAGTTATTTAGGTCTGAGACTCCTTGCTTTTTGGGAACAGGGATACTGGTGGACTTTTTAAAGCATGTAGGAACCTTGCCCTCACATAGAGACTTGGAGTATATGGAGGTAAGCACAGGGGTCAGCTGCCGTTAGCAGGTTTTAAGGCAGGCTGGGGACACACCATTAGGGCCTGAGGCTTTTCTGGCGTTCAGCGTGCACAGGTAGCGCAAGACCTCAGTGTTCACTGTTGGAGGGGGAGAGTTCGTGCTTGCAGAGAGAAGGGCAGAGGGTATTGGATGCCTCTGTGGTTCTGTTGTTTCCTCGAACCGGCAGTAGAAATTGCTGAGTTACTCGGCTAGCTCAACGCTTGGTGTCCCCACTCTCTTTAACCCCTTGTTACTCATACAAGCTGGGATAGCCAGATTGTGAGTCTGAGCTGGTGGGGCTCCACAGACTGAGCTATACCAGCCCACATGGGATATACCAGCTGTTTCTTGCAATGTACATTAACAAAAACAAAAAAACAAACAAATGCTGTATATATCAACCACCCTTTCTGTGTGCAGGAACATCCTTCCCATTCCATGTGAAGCCCCCTCTTCAATGTGTAATATCTCCTGGACAGCAGCTCCCCTCTTTCATATGTTCTCCCTGTTTGTAGGCCCCAATTCTGTTTGCAGCCTCCTCTTCCATATGTAAACAAGAGTCACTGGGGTTAAAGTTTGCTTTGGATTGATGCGATCTGGTGACATTTTCTATCCACTGGTGCAGCTATATGACTCAAATGAAGCAAAAAATGACAAAATAAAAGCGCTCACAGTATATACTGTATATGGCAGGCTGCCATTAGGACAGGTTTCACCTGGTTCTTTAGGGCTGCTCAAGTGAGAGACAGCATGACTGTCCCTAGAGAACTAGATGAGACCTGTTCTAACGGCAAGCGGCCATATACAGCACACTGTGAGCACTTTTCTTTTGTCATTCACTCTTCCATATGTAGCAACCATCTTCCATGTCCAGATGTCATCTCCTTAGTTAAAGAGTAACTTTCGGGCATAAAATCAAAAATCAATTCTTTATTTTTATCTGGTAAATAAGTAATAAGGATGCTAACAAGGCAATCCAAAAGTTAAAAATCACTCTTATTTTTCTTCTCCATAACACATCATTCCTTAGTTTCCCTGGCTCTTGTCTGGTACATCTGCCAGACAAAGGAAGTTGCAGGGCATGCTGGGTTTTCTTTTTTTCTTCTTTACTTTCCCCTCAGACTTAACTAATGCAGCCTGATTGCCTGAAACCTCTTTCCCTCCTGTTTTCCCCTCCCACACCTCTGTTCCTCTCTGATTGGCCAATATTTCTCAATGCACTTTCTACTGCAGAGCAGGGTGGGAGTGTCTGAAGACTGGAAAGGGGACGGGCAATGATACACAGACAGAGTAAGGGAGGAAATGATGTCAGGATTGGCTTCAAGATAGACACAGACAAAATGGAAAATCCTAAGAAGGATTTTCTCTTTTCACTATAGAAAAATCACTTAGCTCAAAATGTGGACAGTGCAATACATATGTTATGTAAGTAGAGCAAGTATTTATCTACTTATATATGTGTTTTTTTCTAAGATAGTATGGCTGACAGCACCACTTTCACAACCTACTTAGACCATGGTCCATGTGGGCTTGTCAGAAATCCAGCCCTGGTTACTGTACAAAAGAGCACAAAGTTGTTGGAGGTGGGACGAAGGGATGGTCGGAAAAAAATATTTTTGATTCGACAGAAATTCTGATTTCCGCCAATGCCAATTACTGATTTTCAGATTTCCCATTTTCCAACTTCCAAGTTCTGATTTCCGTGAAGTCTTTTTTTTTTTTTGTCATTTTTTCTTTTTGCATTCTCTGATTGGCCAAATACTTCTGAGTTGACTCGGAAGTATTGGGCCAGTCAGAGAATGCAGGATTTTACTGCGGTAATCAGAATACCACAGACATTTTAGGCCAATCACAAGACTCAGGAATACTCAGTCTTTTGATTGGTCTAAAATGATTGTAGCAATTCGATTTTCACAAAAAAATTCAACATTCTCTGAACGGTCCAATACTTCCGAATTCTGTGAGTGGTCTATAATTACAGTAAATTGGATTTCTGCGGAAATCCGGTTTCCGTTCGAAAATGCAGAGATTTCGAATTAACATACCTAGGATAACGTCAGAAATAATATGATGCTTTGCGTTAGCGAGTACAATCATACTGCTTCTCAGATGCTCCTCTTTGTTTTCTGCATTCATGAACATGACGAAACATCTATCTGAAGTTGTTTGTCTTCCTTTTAAGCATAGTTGTACTTAAATAAGCTTTTCCTGTTATGAATGATTAGGTAAGATTATATTATGTCATTTGACTGTATCTCTGTCTTTGATTTATATAGAAGTGGTAACTGGAAGCAGTGTCTGCACAGCATAAAAATTTATCAACTGTCATAGACAATTACTGTTTTACAATGCCAGAAAGCTCCTGATGCAGAGGGTGGATGGTTAACTATGTGATATATGTATCTCCTTTGTACTTAACATATACATCATTCACTAAGGGTTTCATCACAATATTAATATTAAATTAATTTCTCTGCTGTGAACATTTCCCTGTAATTAGCTGAATTAAATAGTAATTATATTTGTCATTCAACAGAGTCTCTTGACCATAAGCAGAAATGTACTATTACAGCGCTTTCTATTTTCACATAAGTTTATTTGATTTCAGAATGATTTTAACATTTTATTCAACAGATTTAAAGAACTTGAAATACTTTTTTTTAAATGATCTTTAACCCTCCTGGCGGTTAATTTTTTTTGCCAAAATGGCAAAAATCCTTTTTTTTTTAATTTTTTTTTTTGTGTTTCATGTAAAGCTACCAGAGTGGTAGCTACATGAAACACCACTAGAGGGCGCATGTGTCCCTCTAGTGCGATCGTCGCCGGCATCAATAGCAAACAGGGGAACGCGTATATAACGCGCTCCCCTGTTTGGCTTCTCCTGTCGCCATGGCGACGATCGGAATGACGTCATGGACGTCAGCCGACGTCCTGACGTCAGACACCTCCGATCCAGCCCATAGCGCTGCCCGGAACTCATTGGTCCGGGCAGCGCAGGGCTCTGGCGGGGGGGGGGGCCCTCTTGCGCCGCTGCGTACGGGCGATCGCCGCTGCGTACGGGCGATCGCCGCAGAGCGGCGGCGATCAAGCTGTACGCGCGGCTAGCAAAGTGCTAGCTGCGCGTACAGCATTTTAAATGGAGCAAATCGCTCCATCAGGGGCTGAGATATCTTCCTGCGCGGCATAGCCTGAGCTCAGCTCGGGCTTACCGCCAGGAAGGTTAAAGACTTTATGTGGGAAGTCCTGAAATAAAAGGTAAATGTTGCTTTAAACGGAATTTCAGCCAAGCATTAAAACTTGCACAAAAGGTGGATCACCAGGCCGCCTCAGAATGGCCTCCAAGCAGAGGTGCGCTGAGCCCCCCCAGAAACTGCAAACGCACCTTGAACCCAAACAGAGGCTCTGCATATACACCAAAAGCAAAGCTGTTAAGTGGGAGCAGCTGACCAAAAATGAATTAAATTAGTACATGGCAAGGAAATGAACAGCGCTACTTAAAAACAGATATGTGCCTACCTGCAAGAGAATGCAAGCCCCACTTGTGGGATAAAATACACACCTAGCATACACATGACCTGTCTACCACTGAAGGATGTTGGTTTCCTGTAACAGCTTGCCTGCAACTTGTTAAGTACTCGTCCCTCCCACTGCGGAGAAGTCATCCTTGATGGGAGGGGACCTAACACTGACTAAATCCTAACCTATGTACAGTATATGCATAGCCTGGGTGCGGCCGACTGGTAGACAGCCTTGGTAATTCCTACTGTGTGTGTCACTTCCAGGCCCAGCACATTCACTGACTACCTGTGTGTGTGTCAGGTGCACATCGTAATACCCATCACTGCATATATCTACCTACCTATTGTTCACTGTGCACCCACCCACCTACGTGAGTGCACGCAGTGTCACTGTGCCTGTCCGGTACCTGTCTGTGTGTGACAGGTGCACATTGTAATACCCACCTCATATACCTACCTGTTGTTCACTGTGCACCCACCCACCTACGTGAGCATACACAGTGTCACTGTGCCTGTCGGGTACC
This sequence comes from Hyperolius riggenbachi, assembly GCF_040937935.1. Lineage (NCBI taxonomy): Eukaryota > Metazoa > Chordata > Amphibia > Anura > Hyperoliidae > Hyperolius > Hyperolius riggenbachi. The sequence goes on along the minus strand of NC_090646.1, from coordinate 143,219,938 downwards.
TGTCTGTGTGTGACAGGTGCACATTGTAATACCTACCCACTGCATATACCTACCTGTTGTTCACTGTGCACACACCCACCTACGTGAGCGCACGCAGTGTCACTGTGCCTGTCCGGTACCTGTCTGTGTGTGACAGGTGCACATTGTAATACCTACTGCATATACCTACCTTTTGTTCACTGTGCACCCACCCACCTACGTGAGCGCACCCAGTGTCACTGTGCCTGTCTGGTACCTGTCTGTGTGTGACAGGTGCACATTGTAATACCCACTGCATATACCTACCTGTTGTTCACTGTGCACCCACCCACCTTTGTGAGCGCACTCAGTGTCACTCTGCCTGTCCGGTACCTGTCTGTGTGTGACAGGTGCACATTGTACTACCCACTGCATATACCTACCTGCTGTTGTTCACTGTGTACCCACCCACCTACATGAGCGCACGCAGTGTCATTGTGCCTGTCCGGTACCTGTCTGTGTGTGACAGGTGCACATTGTAATACCCACTGCATATACCTACCTGTTGTTCACTGTGCACACACCCACCTATGTGAGTGAATGCAGTGTCACTGTGCCTGTCCGGTACCTGTCTGTGTGTGACAGGTGCACAATGTAATACCCACTGCATATACCTACCTGTTGTTCACTGTGCACCCACCCACCTACGTGAGCACACGCAGTGTCACTGTGCCTGTCCGACACCTGTCTGTGTGTGACAGGTGCACATTGTAATACCCACTGCATATACCTACCTGCTGTTGTTCACTGTGCACCCACCCACCTACATGAGAGCACGCTGTGTCACTGTGCCTGTCCGATACCTGTCTGTGTGTGACAGGTGCACAGTGTAATACCCACTGCATATACCTACCTGCTGATGTTCACTTCAGTGCACCCACCTACCTACGTGAGCGCACGCAGTGTCACTGTGCCTGTCCGGTATCTGTCTGTGTGTGACAGGTGCACATTGTAATACCCACTGCATATACCTACCTGTTGTTCACTGTGCACCCACCCACCTACGTGAGTGCACGCAGTGTCACTGTGCCTGTCCGATAACCTGTCTGTGTGTGACAGGTGCACATTGTACTACCCACTGCATATACCTGCCTGTTTCTCACTGTGCACCCACCCACCTACGTGAGCGCACGCAGTGAGATATACCACTCCGTGCATACCTGTTAACTGCACCTGTGTGACTGCACATTGTATTATTAAAGTCAGTACATACCTTTCACTTCCGAGTAAGGCGGGCAACTGTCACTTTAAATCGCTTTTATTCCATCTTCATGCCGCATATTGTACATACATATGGATAACACTTGTTAATTAACAAGTGTTATCCATATGTATGTACAATATGCGGCATGAAGATGGAATAAAAGCAATTTAAAGTGACAGTTGCCCGGCTTACTCTGATGTACAGTATTTAAGTCTGTTCCTTCCATGTGATTTATACTGGTTGCACGTCCCTTTGGCTTCTTTGCTGTATGCCCAGTACAAAGGTGTTCTGGTGTCAAGTTTATGCCTCTGTATGAGGCTGATGCAGGCTACTGGTCTTTCCCCCTCCAGGACTTTGTGATTGAGTGCCGAGTGGTATATTCCCCTACAGCGTACTAGAGATACCTTTCACTTCATCCCCCCCAATATGGACAAAATGGACAAAGCAGGTAGAGGCAGAGGTAGAAGCAGACCCAGAGGAAAGCCACCCGGCAGGTCTGTGCGAGGTCATGTTGATGTGATTTTGTGTGGCCCTGGCCCAAAGTACAGTGCTCAGAAGAAGGCATGTCCCATCAACTCCCAAGATTGTCAGGACGTGGTTGACTATTTAACACAGAACACTTCATCTTCCGCAGCCACCAGCGCTACTACAAGCACCAAAGCCTCTTCGCAGGAGTTAATTGGTGGGGAATTAACTGATTCACAGCCATTATTGTTACAGCCAGATGAAGGCGCTAAGCAAGTTACACCACCTCATATGTCTGAGTTAGGCAGCGACACTATGGACGTAACGTGTGAGGATGATGAAGTACCTGCTGTTGGTGCAGTTTTGGAGGTGTCTGAGGCAAGCGATGCTGGGCAGGATGATTATGATAATGATGATGATACAGATACCACGTGGGATCCTAAGAAACAAGATGACCAAGGGGACAGTTCAGAGGGGGAGCCAGAGAGGAGTAGGAGGAGATGAGTTGCTGAAAGAAGCAGGGGGAGCTCGTCGTCAGAAACAGCTGGTGGCAGTGTCCGGCAGTGTACCTCTGAGGCCTTCCATAAATTTGTGGCCATTGGGACACCGCAGTGGAAGATACCAGGCCACAATTATTTCTCTAAAAAGGCGATACCCAAACTGTACCGTGAAGTTGAGCGGCAAGTGGTGTCATCTCTGGCACACAGCGTTGGGTCAAGGGTCCACCTGACCATGGATGCCTGGTCTGCCAAGCACAGTCAGGGCAGGTACATTACTTACACAGCCCATTGGCACAACCTGGGGACCGATGGCAAGCAGGGAGTACGTGGCTGTGCAGCGGACCAACTTGTGACACCTCCGCGGCTTGCAGGCAGGGCTCCTGCCACCTCCTCTCCTTCTCCTCCTACTCCTCCTGCTCCATCCTCTTCGCTATCGACCTACTCCTTCTTGGCTGAATGGCAGTTCAACTCTACTGGTGCTGCAATCTCCTCTCCAGCTACACAGCCTTATCTCCCCAGGGCCTATGCTGCATGCCAGGTACAATGGTGTCACGCCAACGGTGACATGTCTTGCCTCAAAGCGGAGAGTCATATTGGACCAGCTTTTCTGGCTGCTCTTAACAAACAGGTGGATCAGTGGCTGACCCCGCACCAGCTGGAGATCGGTAACATGGTGTGTGACAACGGCAGCAATTTCATTTCCACTTTGAATTTAGGAAATCTGACACATGTACCCTGCATGGCACATGTGCTGAATCTAGTCATTCAAAGATTTTTGTCAAAGTACCCAGGCTTAGAGGACGTCCTGAAGCAGGCCAGGAAGTTGTGTGGGCATTTCAGGCGGTCTTACATGGCCATGGCATGCTTTACGGACATTCAGCGGAGAAACAACTTGATATGTTATAGCCCGACTCACTGGAATTTGACCCTGGTCATGTTCTCTCACCTGCTAGAACAGGAGAAAGCCCTCACCCAGTATCTGTACAATTACAGTAAAAGGACACAATCTGGGGAGGTGGGGATGTTCTGTCCCAACAACTGGACACTGATGCGAAATGCATGCAGGCTCATGCTGCCGTTTGAGGAGGTGACCAACCTGGTGAGTCGCAGTGAAGGCACCATCAGCGACTTGATCCCGTACGCTTACTTCCTGGAGCGTGCCGTGCATAGAGTGGTGGATCAAGCTGTGGAGGATCGTGAAGAGGAACCGTTATGGGAGGAATAGTTGTGGAAGCAATTTTCATCAGAACCAGATGTTTCCTCAACACCCGCGGCAGCACAGAGGGGGGAGGAGGAGGAGGAAGAGTCATGTGGGGAGGAGGAGTCAGACTCGGATGATGAGGTGTTTCTTTGGAGGAGGAGGAGGAGGAGGCGGCGGCAGAAGAACAACCGCAGCAGGTGTCGCAGGGGGCTGGTGCAGCTCAACGTTCCCGTTGTATTGTTCGTGGCTGGGGGAGAGGAGGAGGACTTACCTGACGTCACTGAGGGAGAGCAAGAGGAGATGGAGAGTACGTCTGGATCCAACTTTGTGCAGATGGCGTCTTTCATGCTGTCCAGCCTGTTGAGGGACCCCCGTATAAAAAACTCAAGGGGAATGAGCTGTACTGGGTGGCCACGCTACTAGACCCTCGGTATAGGCACAAAGTGGCGGACATGTTACCAACTCACCAGAAGGCAGAAAGGATGCAGCACATGCAGAACAAGCTGGCAACTATGCTTTACAATGCATTTAAGGGTGATGTCACAGCACAATGAAATAAAGTTACCACTGCCAGTAATCCTTCTCCCATGTCCACGCAGGCAAGGACAGGACGCTCCAGTAATCACCTGGTGATGTCGGACATGTGGACATTCTTTAGTCCAAAGCCTCGCCTTAGCCCTTCCCTATCCACCCTCCACCAACGCCTCGAATTGCAGGTAGCTGACTACCTGGCCTTAACCTTCCTGGCGGTAAGCCAGAGCTGAGCTCGGGCTATGCCGCGCAGGAGGATTTCTCAGGCCCTGCTGGGCCGATTTGCATAATTTTTTTTTGACACGCAGCTAGCACTTTGCTAGCTGCGTGTTACCTGCGATCGCCGCTGCTCCACACCGATTTGCCGCTACCCGCCGCGCCGCGCCCTTCCCCCAGACCCCATGCGCTGCCTGGCCAATCAGTGCCAGGCAGCGCTGAGGGGTGGATCGGGACTCCCTTTGACATCACAACGTCGATGACATCGGTGACGTTATCCCGCCCGTCGCCATGGCGACGGGGGAAGCCCTAATGGAAATCCCGTTCAGAACGGGATGTCCAGACAGGCTTGATCGCCGAAGGCGATCGAAGAGGGTGAGAGGATGCCGCTGCACAGCGGCTGTCATGTTGCTATCGCTAGGCTAGCTACATAATTTTAAAAGAAAATTAAAAAAAAATAGTGCTGCGCTGCCCCCTGGTGGTTTTAATTGACCGCCAGGAGGGTTAAGTGTGGATGTATACAATGTGAGCAGCGATGAACCCTTGGACTACTGGGTGCGCAGACTTGACCTGTGGCCAGAGCTGTCACAATTTGCCATCCAACTTCTGTCTTGCCCTGCCTCAAGCGTCCTGTCAGAAAGGACCTTCAGCGCAGCTGCAGGCATTGTCACTGAGAAGAGAAGTCGCCTAAGTCACAGTGTTCAGTACCTCACCTTTATCAAAATGAATGAGCCGAGGCATGGATCCCAGAGGGCTACTGCCCGCCCGAAGACTAAGTCAGTCCCCACACACAGCATCTCTGCCTGCACGCCGTGTGACTAAGTCGCTCCCCACACAGCACCTCTGCCCACAGGAAGCTTGACTGCTAGCAGCGGCTGCTATAATAATTTTTCTGGTGCATGTACATGCCTGCCTAATTTTTCTGGCTGCACTGCAGCTGCAACAACAAAACAAATGGCATGCACATGTGCCCATTCCCCTTCGTGATCATTACCTTGTCGTGGTGAAGGGGCTTGCATATCACAGTGAAGCAATGACCAACGGCTATATGAGTGTCTCGGGGGTGGAGGTGGGGGGGGGTGGGGGCGGGCACACCCAAGATAATAAGGTCATTGCTTTATTGTGGACAGACCAAATTTGATTAGCTGGACAGTCACTGTTGCTCTATCATTGAGCTACCACAGCCCGGCGACCATATGGGCTTGAAAACCGCGACGGCCTGCACTCTCGCCATGGTGCGCACCAGTCCAGCATGGCCATAACTACACAAACAGCTGTTTGCGGTGCGTTACACAGTGAGTTGTTTGTGTCAGTGTGAAGCAGTACACTAATTACACTCCCTGATTGATGTACACAAATGCAAGATGTTTTAAAGCACTTTAGGCCTGCAATTTACATTACTGTAAATAAAATTTGAAATATATAGATTTTAATATGATGTTGCCTTCAAGTTATTTGTTGCAAAAGTTGTTAATAGTATTGCCATGTAAGGACATGTACTGGGGAATAGTCAGATCTCTTCAAACACTTGCTGGACAGCTCCTTGCACAATACATAGGGGACAGATGCACAATACATAGGGGATGTACAACTATGGAAGAAATACAATAATAAGCCCACTCTTGGGCCATACTATGACATAAGGGTTTTTGATAGCAGTGCATACACCACCTGTAGACTTCTCTTTGGAACTACAGGCAGCTGCACATTTTTGCCACAGTGGTCGTATGCTGCCTGACCCTGGCATGCATATCTGAGTGGGCAGCATTGCTTGCTAGACATTGCATGTAGCAGTGTTCTGCTGCACAGTAATGGGTCTGCTGCAGTTACGTGTGGTTACAAATGACACCATTCTCTTGCATTACATAGTAAATGAATGGTGCTTATTCCTGGTAGATCGTTTGCTGAGCCATGCTGTAAGCAAGCCGTTCAGCCAACAGCCATCTGTCTCAAAGAGGTTTGAATCTTGAGAACAGTGAAGAGCAAGGAAAAACATAAGTGTTCTCTTGAGCCTCTGACGGAAAGTTGTTTTTTTTTTTTTTTAATTTCAGCAATTAGGTTTAATACACAGGAGACAATCTACAGGCAGTCTTCAGGATGATCGATCAACAGGAAAGCCAGACCAATGAGCACATGTGCACAGTGGCTATGGCATCCGGAACAGTTAAAAATGACGCACAACGCTGACAGTATAAAAACAGCACTGCATTAATTTACATTATAAAACGATATTTATCGTTTTATAGGTAAAAAATTGAGGTTAAAAATTTCTGTAGGCAGCGGGAATTGGGGAGAGATCATAGGCATACATTTCATTGTCCCGGACGGCAACCGCTCCTTCACTTCTTCTGTTAGTTTGCTGTAGTCCTGCATCCAGCCAATCACCATGTGACTTCAGTCCCCACATGGTGATTGGCTGGATGCAGGACTCCTGCAAACCAACTAGTAAGTGAAGGAGCAATCTCCGGCCGGGACAAGGTAATGTATGCCTATGCACACATCCTCCCTCCACCTAATCTTACTCCCTCCACCCCGCTGCCTAACACCAGTGTCCCACTGCCTCCTCCACCCCACCCCCCTGACCCCTGCTGCCTCACTAGCCCCTCTGCATTTTTCAATGGCGCACGGTTTCGCTGATAAATGTATATATGTATTTACATTAAGACGGTAAACTGTGTTTTATGATACATATATTGGTGGAACAGTGCACCATTTTTCACCTTGCGCCATTTTTAGCTGGATGCATGTCATCTGAGCTTTTGTCCTCCATGGGCTTGATTCACTAACCGGCACTAAGTGTTAGCGCCGGTGTGAAAAGCCATTTTTTGCCCCTAGTGCGCGCAAAGCTACTTTGCGTGCAGCCCCACTCACTGCGCGCACAGCGCGGGTGCGCCTATTTTAGTGTGTGGTGCGATCATACCATCGTACCCGCTGCCCCTTAAACGTTGCACCCGGTGCCCTTATCATGGGGCAGTCTTACTAAAGTCTTACCAGTCTTACTAAACATAAAAATAGGATTGCAGAACATATGTCGAAGGTGGTGGTGGTGGTGGTGGGGGGGGTGTACATATTGTATCTGCTGTAAAGAAAAGTAATAAGAGACAATACTAGTAGTTAGCTTATCTAGTAATTCCTTTCCCTGGAGGGAAGTATTTTAAGTGCAAAATGTTTTCTACTTGGCAGCAGTCCAGAAGATGTTGCAGTAATGTGCAGAATTAATAAAAACATTGTCAGATTTAATTAATTCTTCCTATATTGAACAAATTGATAGCTGCTAGTACAATATCGAGTAATGAGATTCCTTTACAGCTGCTCTTCACTCTCACTGAGCCTGCCAAAAAAATGATGTTAATATACGTGAGCCATATAGTATGACAAATTCTAGGTTTTTATTGTAAATGTTTATATATATATATATATATATATATATATATATATATATATATATATATATATACATACATATATATATATATATATATATATATATATATATATATATATATATATATATATATATATATATATATATATTTCTAGTTCAGCTCCATGGGAAAGACCTATGCATACAGTCACTATGGGTGCACAGTGGTTTTTTTTTTTTCAAAGGGGCCAATATTAGAGAGCATATTGTAGGACATCACCGGCTTTCCTAATTGGTCCTCATGCTTTGGTACCAAGAAGAAGAACAACAACACACAAAGAGAAGTTTCTAGTCCCCTGCCCATTTAACCTATACACCCAAATAAACAGGAGACCACATGGTTATAATCATCATTTTATACAACTGGTCCCAGAGATAGTTTGCATGAAAACATTAATTCATAGTTCATAAAACTTTCTCCATTTTCTAATACAAGTGGCCATAAAATCAGTTACAACCGCACAGGACTGCTGTTAAACACAAGCAGTTTCCACGCACACCTCTCAGTCAGATATACTCACCGGATCTGGCCTTTATTCCAAATGTGTCTTTGTGAAATTAAAAAGTGCCCATGAGTATGTATTGCTTCTAAAATCCAATGAAGTTAGTTTTGCCAATTTATATTCTGTCCAGGTGACTAAGTGGCCCTATGTATGGTCCTCCTCAGTTAATCAAGTTCTACCTCACACCACTGTTTTAAAATCAAAGTAAAGGTTTACATACACCTCTCCATCTGCCACCAGTTCAGCCATCAAATAGATCCCTCCCTGATCAAATCAGATCAGAGACAGATCTATTGCCTGCCAACACACTGTAGACAGATTTCAAATAGATTTCAGCATGCAATCTATTGGAAATTGTCCCCTAGCAACTGCCTACTGGGCTGCCCCCCATGTATTGTGTGCCCCTCCACCAGGCCTGTGGTGAATATTGCATGATATACCTGCCTGAATTACTACAAATATGAATGCTCAGCTGTGACACTGGAGCAACTCCTCACCTCCTGGTCCTCCTCCTGTGTTTAGCATCTTTTTGAATTCTCACCTCGAGTGCCTGTACCATGTGACATCGGCTACATGAGGCAGTGTCATGTCTTACAGGCGCTCGTAGTGGCAGTTCAAAATAATCCCGGACACAGGAGGAGGCCAAGAGTCTCCCTGACATGAAAGGTGAGCTTGCTACACTGACCATGGCCTCAAGGGATACACATACACTTTGGGAGACCAGCTGGGGGTCTGTCAGGTCCATCATTCATAAGGTATTCAAACATCATTTGACCGAGATTTTCTAGCACGTTGGATCGATCCTTTTGACTGATTTCAGCTAAGATTAAAACTATTGATCAGGTGCCCATGTTGTGGAATCAATATTTTCCAGATTCGATAATTATGATCAGATGCTGATGCTAAAAATCGAGTTATGTATGGGCACTCTTAGATGTCTCACAGCAAAGCCTACCAGTATGGTGGTTGCAGTGTCACATAACTAGTAGCCACAGAAGGGCAATACTGCAAATATTTACCATCTCATCTTCAGTCTCAGATAAGGCACAAAAGATTGGGCATCTATGATGGGCTTCCACAATAGTTAGTACTATAATAAAAGGTTAACTTGCCACATTCAAACCTACTCTTTCACTGGAAGTAAGTAATTTTCTTAATCTACTTTTAGCATTCATATTGTGACACCTCCTCTCCTAGTGAGTTGATGGCTAGAGGGTAAACAAAAAACACCAGCGGAACCTGGCCCTTGTGAGATTACAATCTAGTAGTGGGTTGGCACTAGGTAGAAGACAAAAGGGCTAGTGGATAAGAGAGTGAGCCTCAACATCTGATTTAGATGTGACGTATAGTTTTTTAAACTTACATAAACTCACATACTGCACTGTATGCTTACATACAAGTCTCCTTTTTTGGAATGCCCTCTTCAAAGACACAGTTAGGCAGCCTTTTAGTTCCAACAGCCAGAGATCATGCAGGTTCATGGTAAATCATGGAAGCCCAGAAGTAATGTCACAGCTCCTTTAGTGACTTAAAATGTGCAGCAGCATCAGTCAACTGCTTCAGAAATTTAAATAGTACAGGCAATAAACACAGAGAAAAACTTTTTTTGCTGCTGTATTACAGACTCTGAAACATATACGGCCTACTGAAGGAATTCTGATGCAAAGGCCTCAGCAAATATTGATTTAAGATTTTTTTTCTGGTTTCTGCTCTTTATGAGAACCTAATTGACTAATAAAAACTAACTATAACATTATTTTTTAAACTAATTTATACCTTACAACATTGCTTCTCAGATATCTTTAAGCCAGCATGGCTGGCAGCATGGACAGGCATGGGCAGTGAAGTTGGTAGCAATATCTTGAAAATTACACAAACATGTCACTTCCCAACTGGTCATTCAAATTACTGGATTTCGTATCCACACTGGAGAGAATAACTGCAATTTCTGCAACATCTGAAAGGAGTATGTATGTTCTCCCTGTGTTTACGGGGGTTTCCTCTGGGTGCTCTGGTTTCTTTCCACATCCAAAAAACGACATGTTAAGCACACCTCAAAAGCATACAGATAAGTTCATTTGCTTCTTACTAAAAACCGGCCCTAGACTATGATGGACATATGACTATGGTAGGGATTAGATTGTGAGCCCGTCTGAGGGACAGTTAATAGGCGAGACTATATACTCTGCAAAGCACTGCAAAAGATGTTGGTACTATATACTGTAAATACTAAATATGAATCATTATAACAATACACTTTTAGCTGCTGAAGTTAGAAGATTATTGGTTAAAAACATCAGTATGTTTAGATGAAGAACATTTCACTTGTTAATCAGATATGTGTGCTTTTATAAAGTTTTGTTATTTGAAGTAAAACACTTTTTAATTCAGTGTTGTGTTTTTGAGATTCTTTTTTTTTTTTTTTTTTTTTTTTAGGCTTGTACTCACAACCATGGGTGGGAGGAGAAAAGGCTCCTGGTAATAACTCATGTGTGTGATTACTCCTATGTGCATATAATTTCATTACCTGTCATATCTGGCCCCTCTTGAGCATTTTACATGTTTATTTCAAGATTGCAGAGTTGAAATCTGCTATAATCAAGACAAATTAGCAATTTCACTAACATGAACAACAACACTACTCATCTCTACTGCTTGGGGGCATTATTATTTTAATATTGATCAACAATTGGCAGAGGCGAGGAAAATCAATGTGTATTTGAGCTGAGCACAGAGTTTATTTATAACTGCTCAAATGATCCATCAAACCCTTTTGCTTATTAAGGTCTGTACTAAATTTGGATGAACAGAGTTCTTTTCATTTGTTACATCTTGTATTTACGATATATTAATGTTATGCATTTATATGTTGCTAACATCTTCCACACCTCCACACAAAGTCACAGAGATGAATTAAGATGAATTGGTGCCCTAGGCAAGGTAGTAGATTTGGAGCCCCCTTGAGGCCATTTTGGTAAGCTGAAGTATACTGCAATACTCCTTACTAGAAATCCTAAACACACACGGCCTGTATGTATACTGCAGTACTCCTTACTAGATAGCCTAAACACACACAGCCTGTATGTATACTGCAGTACTCCTTACTAGATAGCCTAAACACACACAGCCTGTATGTATACTGCAGTACTCCTTACTAGATAACCTAAATACACACGGCCTGTATGTACTCCTTACTAGATAGCCTAAACACACACGGCCTGTATGTATACTGCAGTACTCCTTACTAGATAGCCTAAACACACACGGCCTGTATGTATACTGCAGTACTCCTTACTAGATAGCTTAAACACACACGGCCTGTATGTATACGGCAGTACTCCTTACTAGATAACCTAAACACACACGGCCTGTATGTATACTGCAGTACTCCTTACTAGATAACCTAAACACACACGGCCTGTATGTATACTGAAGTACTCCTTACTAGATAGCCTAAACACACACTGCCTGTATGTATACTGCAGTACTCCTTACTAGATAACCTAAATACACACGGCCTGTATGTATACTGCATACTTCCCCGCCTTGTTTCCACCCATTCTTTTAGACTGTAAGCTCAACTTTTAATAAACAATTAAAACTTCAGGTACGGCCTGTATTGCCTATGTGGTTTACGTAACATGTGACGTAGGAGATACAAATATGTCAGAACACCCCATTAGGATTAATACAGCCTCAGTATTAGCAGGATGTCTACCCCTTTAAATCACATAAAAATTAATACATATTCATACACAACCCCACCCTGCACCTAACCGGACATGTTTCACCCCCATAACTACTGGAGGCTTCATCAGAGGACAATCACAGTACAGTAGTGCAAACGTACAAAACATACAGATAAAATATATTTATATTATCATTTGTATCAATGTAGCATAGCCTCATGCCCATATATATAAGCCAAACGTCTCACCTTTCCTGCTGGCTCCTATACAGTGAGCAGGCTGTTCATGGCAGTGCCATTTCCTCTGATGAAGCTTCCAGTAGTTATGGGGGTGAAACATGTCAGGCTAGGTGGAGGGTAGTGTTGTGTATGAATATGTATTCATTTTTATGTGATTTAAAGGGGGTAGACATCCTGCTAATACTGAGGCTATATCCTAATAGGGTGTTCTGATATATTTTTACCTTCTATGTCAAATGTTAAGTAATCCTCAAAGTTTTAATTGTTTATTAAAAGTTAAGTTTTATAGCTCCCTACAACAAGCATAAATAGTGTTTTGTATGTTTTTAGCATAGTGTTTAGAGATTGTAAAGTCGCAAGGGCAGGGCTCTCTCATGCTTCTGTGTCTTGGAATTTGTTATTTATTTCATAGCTTGCATTTTGTTATACATTTTCATCATTTGTCATTGTAATCACCAATTCTGTATTTTGGACCAGTGTCCATATTTGATGCATATCATTGTCTGTAAAATGATGTACCCCTTGTACTTTGTACAGCGCCCCGGAATATGTTGTCGCTTTATAGATCAACTAGCTGATTGCCCGGCGTTGCCCGGGTATGTATTTGGCTGGTGTTGGCTCCGCCCATTTTTTCTAGCCCTAACACACAATTACTCAATGACCAAGTTTGTGAGCTTTGCGGTCTTTGGTATCAATAATTTGCATTGAAATTAAAAAAATCTGATTGGGTGTTTGTGGCTCCACCCCCCTTTCTGAATTTGAACCCCAGTCACCCAATGACCAACTGTACCCGGTTTAAGGCCTGTGCCATTAACAGTGCAAGAATGGTAGCAATTAAATATTCCCCTTGAAAAGCAATAGGCGAAGTTTGATTCACTTTTGTAGGCTTTACCCACTTTTCTGAATATTAATCTCAGTCACCCAGTGACCAACTGTGCAAAGTTTGAGAACCCTGCCATTAACAGTGTAAGAATGGCTGCAGTTTACATTTTCCCAGGGAAATTAGTATTTGTCTCCCCCCACTGATGACCCGGCATTGCCTGTGTATGTATTTGACTGGTGTTGGCTCCGCCTACTTTCTAAACCTAACGCACAAACACTCAATAACCGAGTTTGTGAGCTTTGGGGTCCTTGGCATCAATAATTTGTATATTCCCATGAAATGAAACAAATCAGATTGGCTGTTTGCGGCTTCACCCCCTCTCCAGCATTTGAACCCCAGTCACCCAATGATCAACTGTAGCAGGTATGAAGCATCTGCTATTAGCAGTGTAAAAATGGCAGCAATTTAAATATTCCCCTTGAAAATCAACAGGTGAATTTTGATTGGCTATTATAGGCTCCACCCACTTCCCTGAATATTAATCTCAGTCACCCAGTGACCATCTGGGCAAAGTTTGAGAACCCTGCCATTAACAGTGTAAGAATGGCTGCAGTTTATATTTTCCCAGTGAAATTTGGTTTTGGTTCCGCCCACTTTTTGTAACCTGGACACACAGTCACTCAATGACTAATTTTGTGAGCTTTGGGGTCCTTGGCATCGATAATGTGTACTTTCCCATGAAATGAAACAAATCTGATTGACTGTTTGTGGCTCTGTCCCCTTTTCTGATTTTGAACCCCAGTGACCCAATGATCAACTGTACTAGGTTTGAGGCTTGTGCCATTAACAGTGCAAGAATGGCAGCAATTTTAGAAGTGCAAGAATAGCAGCAGTATAAATATTCCCCTTGAAAATCAATAGGTTAATTTTGATTGGCTGTTGTAGGCTCCTCCCATTTTCTTGAAACTTAATCGCATTCACCCAGTGACCAACTGTGGCAAGTTTGAGAACCCTGCGATTAACAGTCTAAGAATGGCTGCAGTTTACATTTTCCTTGAAAAGCGATAAGTGATTTTTGATTGGCATATTTAGGCTCCACCCACTTTTCTGAATATTAATCCCAGTGACCCAGTAACCAGCTGTGCAAAGTTTGAGAACCCTGCCATTAACAGTGAGGAAAGGCTGCTGCAGTTTACAATTTCCCTGAAAAATCTGTCTTTTTTTGTAACCTTGACACACAGTCACTCAATGATCAAGTTTGTGAGCTTTTGGGTTCCTGGCATCAAAATTCTGCTAATGGAAGCAGTTAATCCAGCAAATAAATCTGATTGACAGTGTTTGGCTCCGCCCCTTTACTGAATTTGAACCCCAGACACTTAACGACCGACTGTAGCAGGTTTGAGGCCTCTGCCATTAACAGTGTAAGAATGGCTGCAGTTTCAATATTCCCCTTGAAAATCAATAGGTGAATTTTGATTGGCTCTTGTAGGCTCCACCTACTTTTCCGAATATTAATCCCTATCACCCAGTGACCAACTGTGTGAAGTTTGAGAACCCTGCCATTAACAGTGTAAGAAAAGCTGCAGTTTATATTTTCCAATGTAAAAAGTTAGTTATTTTTGGCTCCGCCCACTATTTCTAACCTTAACATACAGTCACTCAATGACCAAGTTTATGAGCTTTGGGGTCCTTGGCATAAATAAGTTGCATTTTACCATTGAAATTAAACAAATCGGATTGGCTGTATTTGGCCCGCTCCCTTCACAATTTAAACCCCAGTCTCCCAGTGACTGACTGTACCAGATTTGAGGTCTCTGCCATTAAGAGTGTATGAATGGCAGCAATGTAAATATTCCCCTTGAAAATCAAAAGGTGAATTTTGATTGGCTGCTGTAGGCTCCACCCACATTTCCTGAATATTAGTCCCAGTCACCCAGTGGCCAACTGTGTCACGTTTGAGAACTCTGCCAATAAGAGAACGGCTGAAATCAATCTAACAAATCTGATTGGCTGTTTGTGGCTTTAGTGAATTTGGACCCCAGTCACCCAATGACTGACTGTATCAGGTTTGAGGCCTCTGTCATTAACAGTGTAAGAATGGTAGCAATGTAAATATTCCCTTTGAAAATCAATAGGTCAATTTTGATTGGCGATGTAGGCTCCACCCACATTTCTGAATATTCATCCCAGTCACCCAGTGGCTAATTGTGTAAAGTTTGGGAACCCTGCCATGTTAAAAATTTAGTTGTTGGCACCGGCCACTTTTTCTAACCTTGACATACAGTCACTCAGTTATCATGTTTATCAGCTTTGGGGTCCTTGGTATCAATACTTTGTATATTCCCATTGAAAAATAAACAAATATGGCTGATTGTGGCTCCGCCCCCTTTCTGAATTTGAACCCTAATCCCCCCAATGACTGACTGTATCAGGTTTAAGGCATTTGCTATTAACAGTATAAGAATGGTAGCAGCTTAAATAATTCAGTTGAAAATCAAAATGTGAATTTTTATTGGCTGTTGTAGCCTCCACCCACCTTCCAAAATCTTAATCTCATTCACCCAGTGACCAACTGTGCAAAGTTTGAGAGCCCTGCCATTAACAGTGTAAGAATGACTGCAGTTTATATTTTCCAGTGAAATTAGTTTTTAGCTCCGCCCACTTTTTGTAACCAGGACACACACAGTCACCCAGTGACCAAGTTTGTGAGCTTTCAGGTTCCTGGCATCAAAAATGTGTGAATGGAAGCAGTTTATCCACCTAGGAAATCTGATTGGCTGTATGTGGCCCCACCCTTTTAGTGAATTTGGACCCCAGTCACCCAATGACCAACTGTAGCAAGTTTGAAGCCTCTGCCATTAACAGTGTAAGAATAGCAGCAGTATAAATATTCCCCTTGAAAATCAATAGGTTAATTTTGATTGGCTGTTGTAGGCTCCTCCCATTTTCTTGAAACTTAATCGCATTCACCGAGTGACCAACTGTGGCAAGTTTGAGAACCCTGCGATTAACAGTCTAAGAATGGCTGCAGTTTACATTTTCCCATTTCAAATGAATGGCTGAAATTTGATTGGCTGTGTTATGCTCCTCCCACTTTTCCTGGATTTGTAACCTCGGTCACCAAGTCACCAACTGTGCCAAGTGTGGGGACTCTGGCTTGATTACTGTGAGAATGGCAGCCTTTTAAATTCTTTCCATTGACTTGAATGGGTGAAATCTGATTGGCTGTTTGTAGCTCCGCCCAGGTGTGCAGGGGGGGCGCGATACCCCCAGAACATATCATCCCACCCAGGTAGTAAGGGATCTGCATACCAAGTTTCGTTCAAATCGGTCTAGGCGTTTTCGCGTGATCGCGGCACATACATACACACACACACACACACATACACACATACGATTTTATATATATAGATAATAATAATAACTTTTTTTTTGGGGTGGGGGGGGGAGGGGGGATCAATTAATTTACCAATACATTTTCAGAATTTGGGTGGATACTGAAGTACATAGAGCGGACCCAAACATACACAGGGGGCTTGATTCAAAAAGCGGTGCTAACAGTTAGCACGCTGGTGAAAAGCCCTTTAATATTATTATTATTATTTAGTATTTATATAGCGCCGACATATTACGCAGCGCTGTACAGTGTATATATATTGTCTTGTCACTAACTGTCCCTCAAAGGAGCTCACAATCTAATCCCTACCATTGTCATATGTCTATATTATGTAGTGTAAGTACTGTAGTCCAGGGCCAATTTTTAGGGGGAGCCAATTAACTTATCTGTATGTTTTAGGAACTCAGTTTAGGCATGATAAGTTTAGGTGTGATAAGTTTAGGTGTGATAAGTTTAGGCGTGATAACTATAGCACCAACTGGGTTAGCACCGCAGTGCACAGCTGATCAAAAGTTTTGCGCTAGCAAAGTCTGGTGCACTTTGCATAGAGTTTAATGGCGCTGCTTTGCATGCGGGACTTTGCGCACGATCTAAACTTATCTAAACTTATCACGCCTAAACTTATCACGCCTAAACTTATCTCGCCTAAACTTATCACACCTAAACTGGCTTTTCACCAGCGTGGTGCAATGGTTATCACGCCTAAAGTCTCTAACTAGGTTAGCACCGCTTTGTGAATCGAGCCCAGGGAGTGTATACACACTCCATGCAGGTGGTTCCTGGCCAAGACTGGAGCACACTCACCCAAGTGTTGCAATACCAAAAATGCTACCCACATTATTTATCAATGTATTTATTTATTTAAAACCATGGGCTCGATTCACAAAGCGGTGCTAGCCCAGTTAGAGACTTTAGGCATGATAACCATTGCACCACGCTGGTGAAAAGCCAGTTTAGGCGTGATAAGTTTAGGCATGATAAGTTTAGGCGTGATAAGTTTAGGCTTGATAAGTTTAGATAGGTTTAGATCGCACGCAAAGTCCCGCACGCAAAGCAGCGCCATTAAACTTTATGTGAAGTGCACCAGACTTTGCTAGCGCAAAACTTTTGATCAGCTGTGCACTGCGGTGCTAACCCAGTTGGTGCTTAAACTTATCACGCCCAAACTTATCACACCTAAACTTATCATGCCTAAACTTATCACACCTAAACTTATCACACCTAAACTTATCATGCCTAAACTGAGTTTAGGCGTGATAAAGGGCTTTTCACCAGCGTGTTAACTGTTAGCACCGCTTTGTGAATCAGGCCCCATGTGTGCTATTCTGATGTTTTATAAATGCAAAAAATAACAACAACCATTATTAATTACTTTGACTATAATAGTGTCTAAAAAAAGATCACTTTGTCTAAGCTACATCAATACTTTATGGACTAATATCTCAGTGAAGATACATACATTAAATTTAATTACTAGGCTCTGCTTTTTCTTCTCTAGAAGCATTAGAAGTGATATTTTATCAATATGTTAACATAACCAAAGGACAGCAGATTATACCGAGCTGCTCAATGTTTACAACTGAAACAGAATGTCAGGCGGATCCTCTGACAGGTCAGTGTTTGTTTGTTTTTTTTAATTAACAGGCAATTATCTAATAAATATCGCCTCTTTACATTAATTTGTGTTGTGGGAAATAAGATGTGGTGTTTTATGCACTGAAATTAATTTCCTTTCAATGAGTTGGGAAATATGTGATCGCTCAATTATTTTTTTATAAACTTCCATGTTTACAAAATAACAGCTTCTTTTCATACTCATTTACTAACAGGTTATGCTTGCAAAAGGTAGTATTTCTATAGTTTCTCTCAAATAGATAAAGACGGAGTTACCAAGCAAGTTTGTGCCTGAATCTAGTGCAGATCAGGCTGATGCTTCCTGTTTAACTTTTCGGAACGCTAAGGGTGTTTCTGTGCCATTTTGACATGCTTGCCCAAATTTCACAGCAGCCATTTAGTGAACATCAATGACAGATTTGTGACAGTATGAACAGACTGAACAGGTGCACCTGCAAGAAGTGGTCAAGGGCACTTCATTTTTTGACACAATGAACATTGAGGGGTTAGATTTATGATTCAAGCTGTTCTTATGTGCTAAATCTGTCACATGCATATATTCCAAAACTGGAGCCGCATGTGACAGATTTACTGCATCAAAACCCCTCAATGCATCCTCCCCAGCCCCCCTCACAGCTCATGGTGCCCTCAAACTCTTCTTATAGGTGTGCGTGTTTTTGGTTTAACATTTTGTTGCGAATACAGCATTCAAAGATCTTACCCAGAACTATTTTATTCTTGCAAATCCTGCTGAGGGCTCTTTCACACAAGGAGCTGATCCGTCCATTTTGATAAATACCGGTAGCTCCTAGAATGCAGTAAGCGGGGTAATATGAAAGTCTATTGACTTTCATGTTACCTTTCACATTAGACAAAGTTTTCCGGAGCATTATGTTGTAACGCATCTGGGAGCTTTTCATCATGCAGCACATGCATAGCGTCGCTGATCAGCATCGAACCGCAACTTCCCGACATCACGCTGTAGGTTATAACGCATGTAGGGAATCAGGTTCATGCACGCATTGCCTAGTGTGAAAGAGCCCTGAAGGGCTTCTCATTGTGAAGACTGCTGTTCAGTAATGCAACTGAAGTGTCCAGAAGATTGGCTAACTACTGGACACTCACGATTGCCTCAACTCTCTATAGACATTTCTTTACATTATCATTATTATTATGTTATAATGCTGTCACATTTCTCACTGTACTTTAAAGGTACATTAAAGAGAATCAAAAGCTTAAAAATGAATTTTCATAAAACAACTTCTGTCAGGAACCGGCCCGCGGCACGCCTGCGTATACGGTTCCCGACTGCGGGTTTGACCAGATTAAGCGGGGAACAGCCTTATTTAAGCTACAAACAAGGCTGGAACCCCTCAAACACTTCCCACTGCCACCACTAGCGTTGCTAGACACGTCCCCTCAGCTGTCGAGGGCTCAACACGCAATCTGCGTTTTCGTATTTGGGTCATCTTTGCGCTTAGGCCGAATACGAGAACGCCACGCACCCACACACACAGTACAGTTGTACAGTAACACAGCACAATCAGACACTGACTTGTAATGCAAGTTACACTGTCGTGCAGCAAAACCACTAACAGTCGTTCCGAACGATACTGTTAGCTACTCGCACTGGCGTTTCGTACGTTGGGTCAGCTGCGCGCTTTAGGCCCACGTATGACAAACGCCCCCACACACAATGCAATTACAATTTCATATGGTAGTGTTGCTCAAGCATACAATTAGGCACGGACTTATACACAGCTACACTGCAGTCTCCTCTAGGCTATGAGTGTTAGTTTAGTACGGCAGAAGTCATGCTTATTAAATAATAATTTAATATTCCAGAAAAACATGGAACAATGCAGAACAGAATATATACAAAAGATTTCAAAAACCAAAGTAAAAAAGTTACAAAATTAAGAGTTACAAAGATACACACAAAAGCGATTTGCTTACCAAATACAGGGATCCGGATAGAAGAATCTTGGACTTTTGTGGACGGACACAGTTCTGGCTTTGACCAGGAGCCCCTTAGCTTGGGCCGGGAGACCAGCTGCCGCTACCGTCAGAAGAGAACTGATTTGAGGTAGCTGTCCCCTGGTTTTTATAATGAAATATTCGCCCCGAGGCTGTAAGCCTGTGTGGACGGGGGGAAGCTAGATTTAATTACATCCTCAGTCATAATTGGATTTCCAGAGATCCAACATCCACTATAGTACACACACCCAACAAAAGACTTCCTTAGCCCAATTTCCCCAGGTTACAATGTCTATACATCAAGAGATTGTTAAGTGAGGCTTTTCAACTCCACCAATAATTCAATTTCCACAGGTCTAGTCCATACATAACGCGCGTCATATCCTTTCCTGTGATATGCCACTTCAAACCTTTCCTTGTCTCAGTTTTCAGATCATCAAAAAGGTTTCCCCCCCCCCCCTCCAGGTGACAATTGATTAAGGCTTCCTCCACCTTCCAGCACGCTTGCCAGATGTAAATTCTAAAGTTTTTTGTTAGCCTTTGAAGTTCCCTGACTCTGTCTGGATTTGTATAATGGGACAATGGGACTTCTAATTAGCTCCCTGCCCCCAGAGGAACTGAGGGTAATTGTATTCCACACTGTCATACAGACAAGTACAGCTTCCCCAAAGCCAGATGACCACCCATACATACGCATCTGAAGTACATAGCAGACAGGAAAATGAAAATATTATCCTTACATCATAAGCACCCCAATATATTCCTGACAACTTCAGTGATAAAAATATATAGATATATGATAAAAATAAATACTAATTCTTACCGCAAGGTAATGCATTCTATTCATTAGCTCTGAAGCTGCGCCCCCTGTCTCAATTTCGCCCCTGGCGATTTCCCCTGGCCAGCGCGCACAGCATTTTGGGATTGCTGATGTCACTGGCAAGCCCAGCTATTGACTCCGGCCCATGAATGGCTTCATTTGCATGGTAAAAACCTGCATCACCTCATCAGCGAGAGACACGGAGGAGCGGCAGAGACCAGGAACACAGGCTGAAGCAGCTGCATAGCGGGGAGAGACAGGCTGAAACAGGGACCAGGCAGAGAGCCTGATGGCTGCACAGCAGGGAGAGATAGAGGATTCAGGCCTGGTGTACACCAAAACCCGCTAGCAGATCCGCAAAATGCTAGCTGATTTTGAAACACTTTTTCTTATTTTTCTGTAGCGTTTCACCTAGCATTTTGCAGTTTTGGAAAGTGTTTTTGGTGTAGTAGATTTGATATATTGTTACAGTAAAGCTGTTACTGAACAGCTTCTGTAACAAAAAAGCCTGCAAAACCGCTCTGAACTGCCATTTTTCAGAGCAGATTGCGTTTTTCCTATACTTAACATTGGAGGCAAAAACGCCTCCGCAATCCAAAAAATGCCTCACCCCGGGAGTATGCGTTTCAGCAAAATGCCTCCCGCTCTGGTGTGAACCACCCCATTGAGATACATTGACCAAGCGTATCCGCAGACGCAAGCGGCTGCAAAAACACCAAAAAAACCCGCTCGGTGTGCCCCAGCCCTTAGAGGTGGCTGCAGGAGGATGATGTCATCAGGCCTTCCTATCTGCATGGGATTTCCCGGCATATTTACATGAAGGGGAGGGCAGAAGACTGGAAGGAAGGACAAATACTGGAGGGGAGGCACAAAGCTGAGAGGTGTACTGTCCCTGGCTTCAACATGAGAAGCAAGATGGTGGTGCTACAGCAGATACATATGTGGGTCTATTCTATCCACTATGATATACCAGATGTAAACTTTATATGTTTATCTAACTGTACACAGTGCCTAGACTGCATATATGTATTGCCATTCAAACCTTTTTTTGGCTGTAGGTAGTCTTTAAGTAAATCAAATCAACAACAATCCCTCCACAGTTTTCACAGCTTAAAGTGGACCTGAACTCATGCACAGGACAGAAGGAAAACATAGAGAAATGCACCCTGTATGTATTTAGCGAGTTTAGCCTGTTTAATCCCCACTCATCTGTGACTAATCACAATTGGAATTTGATCTCAAAGCTGTGTCAGCACAGGAATCTCAGGGCACATTTCTCTATGTTTTCCTTCTGTCCTGGGGAAAGAGTTCAGATCCACTTTAAGTTTTTTTTTATTATTTATTTTTATTGTTGATATCATAAATAGAGATGGCCCGAACCTCCGATTTTGCGAACTTCAGCAAAAGTTTGGTTTGTGCGAACTTTTAAGGACCGCAATAGACTTCAATGGGGAGGCGAACTTTGAAAACTAGAAACACTTATGCTGGCCAGAAAAGTGATGGAAAAGATGTTTCAAGGGGTCTAACACCTGGAGGGGGGCATGGCGGAGTGGGATACACGCCAAAAGTCCCAGGGAAAAATCAGGATTTGATGCACAGCAGCGTTTTAAGGGCAGAAATCACATTTTATTGCTAAATTGGAGGCCTAAAGTGCTTTAAAACATCTTGCATGTGTATACATCAATCAGGTAGTGTAATAAGAGTACTGCTTCACACTGACAGACCAAACTGACTGTGTAACACACCGCAAACAGCTGTTTGTGCAGTGACGGCCGTGCTGGACTGGTGCGCACCATGGCGAGATTGCTCTTCCTCAGTGATATCAGGTATTGTCTGACTGCCTTATCAACTTTTGATGGTTCTTTCTCTACCAATGTTAAAGCTTACATCTATTTTTTTAAATAATATTTTCTGCTGGCCGTTCAGTACCTGTAACGAGAATCTGTTATGGAGGGCAAGTCTGCCATTGTGAGTGACAATGGGTGATGGCCGGGGAATCAGGGTTTTCGATTCCGGTTCAGAGTGGAAGCCTGAGAACCAGCTACCACCACCACACATCCAAGTAAGGACCCATTTGCTGTAAAAGTAATGTACCTGCCCTGACCGTGCTCTGCAGACCAGGCATCTGTGGTCAGATGGACCCTTGACCCAGCGCTGTGTGCCAGAGATGACACCACTTGCCTTTAACGAGAATCTGTTATGGAGGGCAAGTCTGCCATTCATTCAACTGTGTGAAACTTTCGATGGTACTTTCTCAGTAGCATGGTGACCACGGGTAATGGCCGGGGAATCCTGGTTCGATTCCGGTCCGGAGTGGGAGCCTAGGAAATGGCTACCACCACCACACATCCAAGGAAGGCAGCAGGCACACTGTGGGCAAACAATCAGGAATGGCTACCACACATCCAAGGAAGGCAGCAGGCATGGCATGCACGTCCCGAGGTAGTGACCAAAAATAACAATACAGGAGGACTTTCTAGGCCCTGCTGTATATGACACTGATCGACTTTACTACCTGTAATGAGAATCTGTTATGGAGGGCAAGTCTGCCATCCATTCAAGTGAAAGGTATGCACTGACTGCCATGTATAATACAATGTGCAGTCACAGATGCAGTGAAAGGTATGCAGTGACTGCAAACAGCTGTTTGTGTAGTGACGGCCATGATGGACTAGTGCGCACCATGACGAGAGTGCAGATGATGGCGGCTTTCCAGCCCATATGGTCGCCGGGCTGAGGTAGCTGAATGACAGAACAGTGATTGTCCAGCTGATCAAATTTGGTCTGTCCACAATGAAGCAATGACCTTATTATCGTGGGTGTGCCCCCCTACACCGGGACACACATATAGTTGGTGGTCATTGCTTCATTGTGATACGTAAGCCCCTTCACCGCGTCAAGGTAATGATCACGAAGGGGATTTGTACATGCCTTTTGTTTTGTTGTTGCAGCTGCAGTGCAGCAAGAAAAATTAGGCAGGCATGTACATGCACCAGAAAAATTATTATAGCGGCCGCTGCTAGCAGCGGCCATAAAAATTCTAGAATCCTCCTGGAGTCCTGGACCCTGTTGGTGGTGGCGGAGAAGGCAGTCAAGCGGCCTGTGGGCAGAGGTGCTGTGTGGGGAGCAACTTAGTCTTGGGGCAGGCAGTCACACGGCATGCAGGCAGAGATGCTGTGTGTGGGGAATGACTTAGTCTTGGGGCAGGCAGTAGCCCTCCGGGATCCATGCCTCATTCATTTTGATAAAGGTGAGAACACTTTTGTGACTTAGGTAACTTCTCCTCTCAGTGACAATGCCTCCAGCTGGGCTGAAGGTCCTTTCTGACAGGATGCTTGAGGCAGGGCAAGACAGAAGTTGGATGGCAAATTGTGACAGCTCTGGCCACAGGTCAAGCCTGCGCACCCAGTAGTCCATCGCTGCTCATACTGTCGATGGTTCTTTCTCTACCATTGTTAAAGGAAGAGCATGGCCGGGGAGTCAGAGTTCAATTCCGGCCCGGAGTTGGAGCCTGAGAAACGGCTACCACCACACATCCAAGGAAGGCAGCAGGCATGGCATGCAAGTCCCGAGGTAGTGACAACAAATAACAATACAGGAGGACTTTCGAGGCCCTGCTGTATATGACACTACTAATCGACTTTACTACCTTTAACGAGAATCTGGTATGGAGGGCAAGTCTGCCATCCATTCAAGTGAAAGGTATGCACTGACTGCCAGGTATAATACAACGTGCAGTCACAGATGCAGTGAAAAGCATGCAGTGACTGGTATTACAATACAATGTGCACCTGTCACACAGGTGCAGTTAACAGGTATGCTCGGATAGGTATATTACACAGTGTGCATTCACATAGGTACTGTGAACAATTATGCAATGACTGGTATTACAAATGTGCACCTGTCTCACACACACACAGGTACCAGACAGACACAGTGACACTGCGTGCGCTCACGTAGGTAGGTGGGTGCACTGAAGTGAACAACAGGTAGTAGGTATATGCAGTGATGGGTATTGCAATGTGCACCTGTCACACACAGATAGGTACCGGACAGGCACAGTGACACTGCGTGTGCTCACATTGGTAGGTGGGTGCACAGTGAACAACAGGTAGTAGGTATATGCAGTGATGGGTATTACAATGTGCACCTGTCACACACACAGGTAATCACTGAATGTGCTGGGCCTGGCAGTGGCACACACAGTAGAAATTACCAAGGCTGTCTATGCAACACAAGTGTCGGACACACACACACACACACAAAATAGATCACAAGAACTAGATTAGCTCTCAAAAGACCTGTTGAGGGGTGCTTTTTTAGCAATAAGAATGAGCAAGGAGCAAGCTAAGAAGCTTGGAGTGAGTCCAATGTCTGACGCAGCCTGCCTTTTATAGGGGGGGGGGGGCTCCAGGAGGGAGTGTAGCCTAATTGGCTACAATGTGCCTGCTGACTGTGATGTAGAGGGTCAAAGTTGACCCTCATGATGCACTATGGGGGCGAACTAAACTTCTGAAAAAGTTTGCGGTTCTCTGCGATTGCAAACCACGGAAGTTCGCCGGCGAACCGTTTGGGCCATCTCTAATCATAAAACGTTAGTGTGGGGGACCATCAGTACTATTCCCCGTAATTAATGTACTCTAGCTTATAGCTCAAAGGCTTATGCCAATAAAACATTATTCTTGTTTAGAAAGAAGATACACACCAAGATAAGAAAAATAAATTAGGAAAAGATAATTAGATAGAACAGCTCATTGCCTAACACCAACATTTACAGATCAGTAGGATAAAATAAAGTTTAGAGTTCTCATTATGCAGTTTTAGCATTCATCACAGTTTTGTCTTAGTTCATATCGGAGCTGGAATAGACAAAAAGACTTGTATAAACTAATAGGTATTTTGATAAACTATGTCACGGTTTGTTTAGCTTTAATGAAAAGAAGAAAAAGTATAATGTTTGTAATTATAAAATCCTTCAGAGTTGTGTTTCATGAAACTATAAATAAGAAAGGTCCTCACTGAGCTTGGATGCAATAAAGCTTGTATTTAACAGAAAATTACAACTTTTGCCTGATTTCCATGACTCTTACACCTACACAATTACTGTAGGGATGTTGTTATTGAAAATTTCTTTTAGAGGTAGAATGGGAGGGGTGGACACTGCTCAAGTCAGAATACATTTTTTTCATTGCAAATCCACTTTATAAAACTAAATACTGTACATGAGTGTTGCACAAATAGTACAACAGAACCATGTGTAAGAGTTGACGATGCCGACTTAGACTCACTGGTGTAACAAAACACCCTATGACTAATGCCACCATGGGGAGGCTTGGAGGCTACTGGGGGCCAATTCTATGTCCATATCCCTAATATCTATGGAGAGTAGTACTGCAGTCAGTGTGCTATTAGTTGTTAGAGTAGTAGTACTACTGAGTTAGCTTTCTACAGGACTGCTGTGCTGTGAGCAGTGGCAGTGTGACAGTTAGTGTGCACTAGTGTCTTCTCCTCTGCTGTCTGACTGTCACTCGGCACTTGGCACGTGTCACGTGGCATGTGTCACTTGCCATGTGTCATGTGGCACTTGCCACGTGTCACTTGCCACGTGTCACGTGGCACTTGCCACTTGTCACGTGGCACTTGCCAAGTGTCACATGGCACTTGCCACGTAACACATGGCAAGTGACACGTGACACGTGGCAAGTGCCACGTGGAAAGTGACACTTGGCAAGTGCCACGTGACACTTGGCAAGTCCAACGTGACATGTGCTAAGTGCCAATTGCAACGTGCCACATCCGGCATGCTCCTGGCACACATTACACTTGCTGCTGCATTGCCCTGCTCCTGCTGCCTGTGCAGCTCCCACCGCCAGGCCAGGGTGCCACAGGCCACTGATACCACCTATATTTAACCCAAAACACAATTGCTGTGTAATTTTTTGGAGGTGTCTTGGCTGAAAACTGTCATGTCCCAGTTGTGCGGTTGGACTTTGGACACAATGGGCTTGATTCACAAAGCAGTGCTAACTGTTTAGCATGGCTAAACAGTTAGCACGTGAAGTGCCTTTCGAGGACTTTTGCGCACGCAAAGTGCCGCGATTCACGTGATCGCGGACTCTTGCACGCGCAATTTGCTGCAATTTGCGCGCACAAAAGTCTGCGATCGTGCGAATTGCGGCACTTTGCGCACGCAAAAGTCCATGAAAGGCACTTCACGTGCTAACTGTTTAGCACACCCGTGCTAAACAGTTAGCACCGCTTTGTGAGTCAAGCCCTATGTGGGCTGCACGACCGCTTTCTGGAACCTAGGCCTAATGATAATTGACAGCCATTTTTTTTGGGGGGGGGGGGGATTTTAAGTCCCCACATCATCAATTAGTGTTCCCCTTTACAAAATAATGATGCTACATGCCTCATATACCCTAAAAAATGTTTTTAAAGCAATTTAAAGGTCACTTCCGTTTTTTCTATCCAGATATCCGAATTTGCCGATATCCCGGATACTAAGGTTGGATATCCGATTCGGATGGAAAATTTTGAACTCGGATTTTGAAAAGGGGTATTCGAGCAGCACTACTGTGCAATGTGTGTATGGGTCTCTATGCAGTCTGTGGGTGTGTCTGTGCAATGTGTGTGTATGGGTCTCTATGCAGTGTGTGGGTGTGTCTGTGCAATGTGTGTATGGGTCTCTATGCAGAGTGTGAGTGTGTCTGTGCAATGTGTGTATGGGTCTCTATGCAGAGTGTGAGTGTGTCTGTGCAATTTGTGTATGGGTCTCTATGCAGAGTGTGAGTTTGTCTGTGCAATGTGTGTATGGGTCTCTATGCAGTGTGTGGGTGTGTCTGTGCAATGTGTGTATGGGTCTCTATGCAGTGTGTGAGTGTGTCTGTGCAATTTGTGTATGGGTCTCTATGCAGTGTGTGGGTGTGTCTGTGCAATGTGTGTATGGGTTTCTGTGCAGTGTGTGGGTGCGTCTGTGCAATGTGTGTATGGGTCTCTATGCAGTGTGGGTGTGTCTGTGCAATGTGTGTATGGGTCTCTATGCAGTGTGTGAGTGTGTCTGTGCAATGTGTGTATGGGCCTCTGTGCAGTGTATGAGTGTGTCTGTGCAATGTGTGTATGGGCCTCTGTGCAGTGTGTGGGTGTTGATGTGCTATGTGTGTATGGGTCTCTATGCAGTGTGTGAGTGTGTCTGTGCAATGTGTCTATGGGTCTCTATGCAGTGTATGAGTGTATCTGTGCAATGTGTGTATGGGCCTCTGTGCAGTGTGTGAGTGTGTCTGTGCAATGTGTGTATGGTCCTCTATGCAGTGTGTGGGGGTGTCTGTGTAATGTGTGTATGGGTCTCTATGCAGTGTGTGGGTGTGTCTGTGCAATGTGTGTTTGGGTGTCTATGCAGTGTGTGGGTGTGTCTGTGCAATGTGTGTATGGGTCTCTATGCAGTGTGGGTGTGTCTGTGCAATGTGTGTATGGGTCTCTATGCAGTGTGGGTGTGTCTGTGCAATGTGTGTATTGGTCTCTATGCAGTGTGGGTGTGTCTGTGCAATGTGTGTATGGGCCTCTATGCAGTGTGTGGGTGTGTCTGTGCAATGTGTGTATGGGCCTCTGTGCAGTGTATGAGTGTGTATGTGCAATGTGTGTATGGGCCTCTGTGCAGTGTATGAGTGTGTCTGTGCAATGTGTGTATGGGTCTCTATGCAGTGTGTGGGTGTGTCTGTGCAATGTGTGTATGGGTCTCTATGCAGTGTGGGTTTGCTGTGCAATGTGTGTATGGGTCTCTATGCAGTGTGGGTGTGTCTGTGCAATGTGTGTATGGGCCTCTATGCAGTGTGTGGGTGTGTCTGTGCAATGTGTGTATGGGTCTCTATGCAGTGTATGAGTGTGTCTGTGCAATGTGTGTATGGGCCTCTGTGCAGTGTATGAGTGTGTCTGTGCAATGTATGTATGGGTCTCTATGCAGTGTGTGGGTGTGTCTGTGCAATGTGTGTATGGGTCTCTATGCAGTGTGTGGGTGTGTCTGTGCAATGTGTGTATGGGTCTCTATGCAGTGTGTGGGTGTGTCTGTGCAATGTGTGTATGGGTCTCTATGCAGTGTGTGGGTGTGTCTGTGCAATGTGTGTATGGGTCTCTATGCAGTGTGTGGGTGTGTCTGTGCAATGTGTGTATGGGTCTCTATGCAGTGTGTGGGTGTGTCTGTGCAATGTGTGTATGGGTCTCTATGCAGTGTGTGGGTGTGTCTGTGCAATGTGTGTATGGGTCTCTATGCAGTGTGTGAGTGTGTCTGTGCAATGTGTGTATGGGTCTCTATGCAGTGTATGAGTGTGTATGTGCAATGTGTGTATGGGCCTCTGTGCAGTGTATGAGTGTGTCTGTGCAATGTGTGTATGGGTCTCTATGCAGTGTGTGGGTGTGTCTGTGCAATGTGTGTATGGGTCTCTATGCAGTGTGGGTGTGTCTGTGCAATGTGTGTATGGGTCTCTATGCAGAGTGTGAGTTTGTCTGTGCAATGTGTGTATGGGTCTCTATGCAGTGTGGGTGTGTCTGTGCAATGTGTGTATGGGTCTCTATGCAGAGTGTGAGTTTGTCTGTGCAATGTGTGTATGGGTCTCTATGCAGTGTGTGGGTGTGTCTGTGCAATGTGTGTATGGGTCTCTATGCAGTGTATGAGTGTGTATGTGCAATGTGTGTATGGGCCTCTGTGCAGTGTATGAGTGTGTCTGTGCAATGTGTGTATGGGCCTCTATGCAGTGTGTGAGTGTGTCTGTGCAATGTGTGTATGGGTCTCTATGCAGTGTGGGTGTGTCTGTGCAATGTGTGTATGGGTCTCTATGCAGAGTGTGAGTTTGTCTGTGCAATGTGTGTATGGGTCTCTATGCAGTGTGTGGGTGTGTCTGTGCAATGTGTGTATGGGCCTCTGTGCAGTGTATGAGTGTGTCTGTGCAATGTGTGTATGGGTCTCTATGCAGTGTGTGGGTGTGTCTGTGCAATGTGTGTATGGGCCTCTGTGCAGTGTGTGGGTGTGTCTGTGCAATGTGTGTATGGGTCTCTATGCAGTGTGTGGGTGTGTCTGTGCAATGTGTGTATGGGCCTCTATGCAGTGTGTGGGGGTGTCTGTGTAATGTGTGTATGGGTCTCTATGCAGTGTGTGGGTGTGTCTGTGCAATGTGTGTATGGGCCTCTATGCAGTGTGTGGGGGTGTCTGTGTAATGTGTGTATGGGTCTCTATGCAGTGTGTGGGTGTGTCTGTGCAATGTGTGTATGGGTCTCTATGCAGTGTGTGGATGTGTCTGTGCAATGTGTGCATGGGTCTCTATGCAGTGTGTGGGTGTGTCTGTGCAATGTGTGTATAGGTCTCAATGTGTGCATGAGACCAAATTATCCACTAACCACCACATATGTGACCCACTTATAGGATGGTCAGGGGAGCTCATATTGCCACATCTGAAGCACAAACAACATCTAGCGAGTGTCTGTTGCTAAGCTAGATGTAAGAATACTGTTTTTTAGCAGTGCATGAAGACTTTAAGTATTGTAAGATTTTGCAGTACACCTCTACGTCCCAGAAGGCCCAAAAAGCGCATTAGGTGCTGCTCCAATACATTTGGCAAAACATCTCAAAGAAAAGAAGCAGGTTGCATAGTGTAATACTGCACACAAATTTTAATTAGAAAGCCAGTCATACATACAGGAAGCAAATAAATCTGCTTATCATTGCAAGTACAGTTGGTTCAATGCATCCCATCCGAATTAGACTTCCTCAAGGGATTTTGGGGTGCCATGTACCTTGAATGCTCAAGTGTATACAAACTTTGTTAAGTCTATTTTCACACTTGGGCTTCTTTCAGTAATTCTGATCATTTAATGGTTTTTTGAGCATAATATAGGTTATTCTAATTAAAATGATATCACAGAAAACATGGTTTGAGGTAGAATTTTCTAAATGGAACAAATGAAGTCCTCCTTTTCTCTGATTTGAAAAAAATATGAAGTCATGTTTAGGATAGAGAGGGCAAAAGAAGAGAACACATTTCTTACTTTCCTTTTACAACAGGAAATCCTAATGCATTCCCGAACCTACAGCTGAGCAGGTGTTAATGACATTTTCCAGTGGCTTGATGTGTAAGGATGCTGTCTCTGTATATTGAGACATAATGTATCGTTTTATAGCCAGGAGATGCCTGCCCTAATCTGTTGTACTTTTTACTTACTGTTCACTACAGTGGCGTAGCTAAGGAGCTGAGGGCCCCGATGCAAGTTTTACAACGGGGCCCCCAAAGCACTCTATACATAACAATTGATACGGCGCACCAAAACCTGCCAATGGCAACTACAGTGTCAGAGGTGCAAGCAAGGGATGGGTAACAGTTTGTTAATGATTACCACTATTCAAAGTATCTATAGAAGTGATTATTATGAGCATAGGACCAATAAAGAGCTAATACTGCAGTTGAGGGAGGGACCTTCGGGGCCCCTCTGGCCCAAGGGCCCCGATGTGTTCGCAACCTCTGCAACCCCTATTGCTAGGCCCTGGTTCACTAGAAATATTAATAAAAATAACAACAATTTGAATAATAACCACTTCCTGCAAAATAAAACAGACATTTTAAAACGCCCATTTTTGCACTTTTCAGTGCAAAACAGATTGTTTAAGACGTTCATATGTGCACGCTTGTGGGCACATTCTGCCGCATATGGGTGGTAGGATATTGGATAATAATAATAGTATTATTATTGTTGTTATTGTTGTTGTTGTTATTATTACATATTGAAATAAACCCTTTGGGAACCAGCAGTTTCTGGCCCCTTAAGGGGAACCAGAGCTGAAGTAAAGAAAAGATTCTATACATACCTGGGGCTTCCTCCAGCCCCATACGCGCTGATCGATCCCATGCCATCCACCACTGCCCGCATCTACGAGAACTGGCTCCTGTCACTGACGTCTTCAGAGCGGGCTACGCTGGAGAAGTGCGCCCTCTACATACCTCTCCAGCGGCTGCGGCAGAGATACGCAAAGGGTGCACTTCTGCTATGCTAGACTGGCTCCGTCTGACGGGCAGCGGTGGATGGCGGTGTGGGAGCGATCAGCGCGTATGGGGCTGGAGGAAGCCCCAGGTATGTATAGAATCTTTTCTTTACTTTAGCTCTTGTTCTCTTTAAGGACTAGAGACCGCTGGTACCAGAAAACAGCACCTTGTGACAGATCGTCACACATACCTGTTGCTCCAGCCAGTCACGACACTCTTTCATCACTAAAGGCCCCTCTCTCTGCCGTCTCTATGATGGCAGAGCGCTGTCAGCCGGTCATGAGACGCTTTCATTGGCTCCTGATGCTGTCTATCAATGTAAGCCAATGTGAATGGCTCACAGTGATTATGAGTTCAGGAGCCAATGAAAGTGGCTCCTGACCTGCTCACAGAGCTCTGCCATCTTATAGAGGGCAGGGCGGGTGAACTGCGGTGAGTGCAGAGTGGGGAGGTTGGCATTAGTGGTGGGTGAGCGCGGCGGGGAAGGGGAAATCTACTTCCTATCAGAGCTGCACAGCCACCTACAGGACGTAGTTTTCTACCAACTTGGTTCGGAACTGGTTAATGAACATAGCAAATTCTATTCAGATGATCATGGTTTAAATAAGAAGGTAACACCCAGCAATGCAAAATTTTGTTTAAAGAAAATGGCCATGATTATTTTATATTCTTGTGTCAGTTTCGGCCACAAAGCCATTTATTTTCCTATAAAAATAAAGACCCCCGGGCCCACCCAAAAAATGTCCATGGTCCCCTAATGGTGCACATTTAGCCCTTATTCAACGAGTAATGAAAGTGGCCTGGCTTAATGCATGTGCCTTCCTACCTCATTCAGTTGATGTTAAATAAAAATGAATTTTGTTTCATTTTTTTTAAGTGGGAAAATGTTAAATATAACAAAGTTTTGTAAGCTGAAAAAAAAGCTTAATTTTGTACATACAAATAACAGTAGGTACAGTTGTACCATGGAGTGCTGGTCCCTGAGGTAGACCAGCTACTAGATGATTCACCCAGTAGAGCAAATTCCACTCCCCATTAATCCAGCTGAAGTATTCAGAAAATTGTAGGCATAGGGAGGCAGGGAGAAAAAAGAAAAAAAAAATTGGTGTATATATGGGGCTGTTCGCTGGGCTCCAGACACACTCGAGACGCATACACTTGGGGCCTGATTCACAAAGCGGTGCTAACAGTTAGCACCCTGGTGAAAAGCCCTTTATCATGCCTAAACTCAGTTTAGGCATGATAAGTTTAGGTGTGATAAGTTTAGGTGTGATAAGTTTAGGCATGATAAGTTTAGGTGTGATAAGTTTAGGCATGATAAGTTTCAGCACCAACTGCGTTAGCACCGCAGTGCACAGCTGATCAAAAGTTTTACGCTAGCAAAGACTGGTGCACTTCGTATAAAGTTTAATAGCGCTGCTTTGCGTGCGGGACTTTGCAAGCGATCTAAACTTATCTAAACTTAGCATGCCTAAACTTATCACACCTAAACTTATTATGCCTAAACTTATCACACCTAAACTGGCTTTTCAACAGTGTGGTGCAATGGTTATCATGCCTAAAGTCTCTAACTGGGTTAGCACCGCTTTGTGAATCGAGCCCTAGGTGCCCCTGTGATGCCCTAGCGCTGGGCCTGGCTTAGCATATTATAGGCTATCAGTCAGATACAAGCACAAACACACCAAAAATCGAGCAGGCAAGTGATTACAATTTGTTACCGCAAAATGCAAGCGATTCACTTTTTTAAGCAGAATTCAGCTGATGTAAAAGGGCCCTACAGGTTTGCATTCTGCGTTATTAGCTGGTAATCACTGCAGTCATGTTCAATATCAATGGCTGAGAGTCATAAAGTACATTTCCAAATTGTCATTACTCCTTTTCTAAACTCAGGACTTAAAAACCACAGCCCTTTTATTACACATAAACTTCAGAGATGTAGCCCAAGCATTACATGTAGCAAGATCATTGGTCTGACATTGAGGAGTTAGAGTTATGATTTAAGCTGTTCTTATGTGCTAAATCTGTCACATGCAGCATATATCCCAAAACTGGAGCCGTATGTGACAGATTTACTGAACCAAAACCCCTCAATACATCCTCCCCAGCCCCCCTCACAGTTCATGGTGCCCTCAGACTTTTTTTTACAGGTGTGCTTGTTTTTTGTTGAACATTTTGTTGTGAATACAGCATTGAAAGATCTTACCCAGAACCTTTTTATTCTTGCAAAACCTGCTGAGGGCTCTTTCACAGTAGGAGCTGATCTGTCCGTTTTGATGAATATTACTCATAAACTTCAGAGATGTAGCCCAAGCATTATACAGTATGTAGCATGATCATTGGTCTGACTGTTAGGCCTACTCAAGCCCCAGTTCCCTACTAGAGATAAAGAGGCATTAAGTAGAATAATAACTCCAGACCATCATACATGTAAATAAAACGATACGCATCTGTACAACAGGCTACAGGGAACTTTCAGTTATGCCATTGTGCTCACTGCCATTTTTTCTATACTTAAAGTACCCCTGAGCTGAGTTTCCACAATACAGTTTGAGCATACAGGTGTGTTCTTAACTGAAACATGCCTGCCAGCACCATCTTTTCTGTAATTCACTCCACCTGGTCCCACAATTGGTTCAAGTATTCAACTAGCCATTCCACTGAATATTGTTTGAGGAGGAAGAGGCAGACCTCCTTGCCTTTCCACACCTCATTCTGCTCATAACATACCCTTTTCCCATTACCCACCACTCCTGTGACCTCTCCTCTTCTGCACATGCCCCAGTTCAGCAATGGGAATGAGCTAAGACATGAGCTGAGACATACAAACGTGAATGCACCTACGGCGAGTGAAGGCGTGCTGACCTGGAAGCAGTTCTGGGGTCAGCGCCATTTTCAATATGGAGGTGTCAGGTTTTTCAGACAAGCAGCAGAGAAATGGGACACCAAAGGGACAACGAGAAGATGCAGGATTGAATCTACAGGATGTACAGTAAATATTCCTTAAATGTGTTTATTTCGTCAGTTACTTTTCAATCTAGGGGTTCTTTAAATAAAAATAAAAAAATGCCTTATATCCTTATCCTTCCTATCAGAGGGTTTAAATTTCCCCGGATCCCATTGGTTCGCATACATCAATAGTCCATGCCCTGTTAAGACATCTTTTGGAAGTGAGACCTTTTCAAGGAGTGGAACCATCTTTGGGGTGTATATCTGCAGGAAATATCTCCTAACTGCAATTCATCCCAATTCACTGAGCAACCTAATTTGGACATGCTACAATCCCTTACCAGTCAACTTTACACAAAAACCTCATAAATGTGAGCAGTGCTCTGTGAACCAACCATCATAATTGGCAATACAAAATTCTAAGTAGAGCAGCAGTAACATAATATTTACAGTTTTCTTCTCTTTTACCTCCTTATGCTAACTATATTCTAACAGCACATTACAAGAAATGATTGTAATGGCATAATTTACATATCAGCAATATACTCCAGCTAAAATTTCCACTGAAATGTGTCAGAACAAGTACTGTATTAATTCATTTTTATTCTCAGCTTTGCACAAAATGTAGATTTTCATGGTATGCTGAATAGTATTATATCTAGGCTCTTATTGCCAGCCAAATAAACAAACACAATACCAGAGCCATCTCGGTGGAACTGATAAACTAAGTTGGTCATTTTATTTGTGCAGACTTTAGGCTTCATTTACATATACATTTCACTGTGATCATAAATTCATAACTTTAGATAATATGAAAACCGTGAGAAATGAATTTGCTTCTGTTTGCTTTGTCAGTATTTACTATAGGGCATTTGAATAAGGCTTTTCTTCTCTTTTATATTACTTTTATAAAGGAGAAGTCAATTTAAATATATTGCTTGCAGTTAAATCGCCATTTACAAATAATACCCACTCATTTGAATGAGAATGGATAATGCACAGATAGCGTGGTATATCGTGGTGCATTCCCTGTGGGTGTACATAGCAACACAATGGTGCTGGGACTTTTCCTAAGGTATATGAAATTGTCTTCTCTGTGCCTATAAGACGGAAGATATAAAATAAGGATGACCAACAAAATATACCGAGCTGATAAACAGAATCCGCTTGGGAAATGATAATGAATACAGTCGCTATGTAATGTGTGGGAGCTATGGCGTCCTATTCAAATTGCTTCCAAAACTGTTTATTCTTAGGGATGGTTGGAAATGCAGATTTTTGATTCCTTGGAAGTTCCAATTATCAGTAATGCCGATGACGAATTCCGCGGATTTCTGTTTTCCGATTTCCAAGTTCTGATTTCTAAGAAGTCTTTTTGTTTTGGTCATTGTTTGCATTCTCCGATTGGCCAACTACTTCTGAGTTGACACTGCATTCTCTGATTGGCCCAATGCTTTCAAGTTCTATGATTGAGAAAGATTACCAAGTTGCGGTAATGTGATATTTCTGCAAAAAAAAAATC
The DNA here is from genome assembly GCF_040937935.1 of Hyperolius riggenbachi. Taxonomy (NCBI): domain Eukaryota; kingdom Metazoa; phylum Chordata; class Amphibia; order Anura; family Hyperoliidae; genus Hyperolius; species Hyperolius riggenbachi. The sequence continues at coordinate 143,183,825 of NC_090646.1, read as the reverse complement.
TGATTTCTGTTTTCCAATTTCTGAGGAGTCTTTTTTTGGTATATTTTTTGCATTGACTGGTTGGCCAAATACTTCCGAGTTGACTCTGCATTCTGTGATTGGCCCAATGCTTCCGACTTCTGTGAATGCGCTAAAATGACTGAGTTGCAGTAATGCTATATTTCTGCAGAAAGCAGATTTCCGTTTTCTGATTTCTGATGGGAAATGCAGATTTCCGATCGGAAATGCGTAAATTTCAAATCTGCAAAATCGGAATAAGCATCCCTATTTATTCTCCACTTTTGTAGATGTTAAAAAACATCTACTTACAACATTGACAAAAAATTAGTTATCAAGCCTTCTTTTATTCCTATTTTATAATTAAGTGAATGGCAAGTAAAATAATCAAAAGCAAACTGTAACGATTGGTGTCAACACGCAGAGAGCATCTGATTATTGGTGATCTGCAGAATCACCAGTAATGCAGATATACACCAGATTATGGATGATCTGCAGAATCACCAATAATCCAGGTATGTCTAACCTCTGGACACCTGAGATATGAGTGTTTGGTGTAACAGTAGCACTTTGAGTGAGAACCACCAGAGGAGCTGGAGGTTAGAAGAAGAAAGGAATTCACCCCAGACTGTGGGTGAATCCCTATAGGCTCCCTAGGAGAGGGGCCTAGGCTAGGTTGCAGGATGCCCTGCTGCTAAGATGAACAGACTTGCCCTAACTGGATGTGAGATCCTAGCTCTCTACACCCTGGAGACAGGCTAAGGTAATACAAGTACTCAGTGCTAGTCTTGGGTGTGAGGTCCGTAGTCACAACACCCTGGAACTAGTCTATAGCATAACATAGCATTGACACAGTATCCTAGGCTTGGGTGTGAGGTCTGTAGTCACAACACCCTGGAACTAGTCTATAGCATAACATAGCATTGACACAGTATCCTAGACTTGGGTGTGAGGTCCGTAGTCACAACACCCTGGAACTAGTCTATAGGATAACATAGCATTGACACAGTATCCTAGGCTTGGGTGTGAGGTCCGTAGTCACAACACCCTGGAACTAGTCTATAGCATAACATAGCATTGACACAGTATAGTAGGCTTGGGTGTGAGGTCCGTAGTCACAACACCCTGGAACTAGTCTATAGCATAACATAGCATTGACACAGTATCCTAGGCTTGGGTGTGAGGTCCGTAGTCACAACACCCTGGAACTAGTCTATAGCATAACATAGAGTAATCTAGCTCAGTGTGAATTCCCAGGTCCTCCCGGTTCTAACACACTGTAGGATCTGACTGAGGTCTGTGTGCTAACACATAAAGCATTCGCAACGGCAGACAACGTGAGACTGAGGGACGAGTGGTTATATAGTGCAGCGCTGATCAGCGCCGCCCAGTCCCTTCCAGCCAATCCGCATACATCCTGGGATCAGCTGACCAAAGGAGTCAGCTGATCCCTCTCTGCTTCCCATAAAGCTTCTGTCTTTCCGCGTGCGCGCGTGCATTCCTCAGCCTTTGTGCACAGGAAGGCTGTACCACATCAGGCACATGTCGCCGCGCGTAAACCGCCGGACTGGACGCAGAAGTAGCCGCCACGCCGTCAGAGCACGCGGCGGCTATTCCGCAATCCTTCACACAAACAAAAGGCAAAAGAAGAAAATAACAAAATACAAACTGCCACTCTGCTCTCTATGTAGTTGTTCCATGAATGATGCTAGAATGTACTTACCCCTATCCATTATTCCTGCTACTCACCTCCACCTCTACTATAGTGCAACCACAAAGACAACAGTGTCGCACAGGATGAGTTGGGGACAATGGTTACCAGATCTCACTATCAGCACATTTAAGGTAGGGAGTGCTATAGAGATTTTGTTGGTCCCTGTAGGGAGGAAAGGGTAGGCAAAAGGATAAGTGATTTTTTCATTATGACTACATATACTGAGCCAATTGTTTCTCACTGTGGCTTGATTCACTAAGCTCATCTCATGATTTGTCTCTTATCTGATTATGTCATAACTAGTAGACCTAAGCCAATTTAAAAACGGGCTCTGGGTCTATCTCTCACCGCCTCATGTCAGTGCGCACCCGTCCGCCTGCGCAAACGCCCGCCCGGCTAACTGGCCCCGTCCTCCTGTCCCAACGGTCCGTGCTGCCCACATGCGCAGTAGCAAAAAGCACGGACCCAAGGACACAGAAACGGAAGTATGCAGGGACAGTTAGGTTTTATTAGGTAGGATTAATCTCTCCTTGGGCCTGATGCAGGAACCTGCGGTAAAGTTGCCATGTGCAAGACGCATACAGCAATTTTACCATTATGAGCAATGGGGGAGCACCACCTGTTAATACTTGAGCACCACATGCGTTACCGAGGTAACACACACATTGCTAGGTAATGCACATGGTGCTACTGTAATACCAACAGAAGAAATAGAACAATGTGTCTTTCATTATGGTCAGTCAGAAATGCAATAGTCTTTTAGCACATTTAATTATAGTCATTAGACCCTGCTGTTTTTATCCAAAATGTACTGTTCACACTCTGTACTCATCTTTCTAACTTTTCCTTTCATAGTCAGAGCATGATCATCTACCAAGGCAACCTAGATAGATACCTGTGATATAGTGAATGTCAAGGGGCCCATTTGCCTCATCTCTGACCTTTCTCCACTGCAGCTTAAAAAAGGACCACAAGGGAGTACCAAATCTATTTCCTTTCCTGGGGCTCCATTACATCTTAATCCACCCCAGTTCATAGCCATTTATGAGCAGAGCAGATGAGCACTTTTTCCATTCCTATATTTTGTTTAGATAACCTCCTTACAAAGTTACTTGTATTAACCTTTACCTTCCCAACCTTAGCATAAATACAGCATCTGGTGGTGGGTATTCACAGATAACTAAAGGGGAGGAAGTGGCACCTTCTACCAACTTCCTGTGTGTTTATGCAATAAGGTCACTTGTTTTGTTTAGCAACAATTTAGACTCCTATTAAAAAATTGGACACAGGTCACAAGACCAATATTTTGGGGTAAAAATGTATCTGTGCCTTACTGATTATTTGAATTGGTCTCTTTGAGGGTATAGGGGATCTGGACCCCATGATATAATATTTCTGGATATAATCGTTTTTTGTAGCCTGGGCATTCTTTAACAACATGTTTACAATTTCGAGAACATCTTAGCAATTTTATTCTAAGCAATGCATTTTTATGCAGCTACTGTAAATTTTGAATGCTCGGTTACAAAAGTGGAATTAGACCTCTGACCATAATTGCATATAAATGTATACTGGTCCCAGAGAAATCTGTGCTCGAGTCTACTTTGGGCTATTCCAGTCTGCTGATGCACGCAGCTTTTATGACAGCCTAGTAAACATGATAATTGCCATACACAGTAACCTTTTAATACACGGTTTGCTAGAGGACGATCACTCATTAGGTTAATAGTATAACAGGAATGAAATTCAAGTTCACCAGTACATAACAGTTCATGTGTGGTTCTAGTAGAGGCCAGCAGAGACTACAGCAACATAAATGTGTAATACAAGCAATTAAATATATTGGGTTTTCACAATGCTAACAAGCCGGGCTGAAGAGAAATAAAATCTCCCTTGTCGAATAATTGCACATTGAACTGCATCTGTAATATATGAGTCGGCGGGTCTTTGAGACTCCTTGTCTCAGCATATTAATTTATAGCAGAAAAATACAAAGGCACAAAATTAAATTGAAAAGACATTTATGTCAGAGAGCTGCTTTGTTTTGTCTACTGCTCTAAATATAATTGACTGCTTTTTCTTATAGTCGCTACCCTTTCGAGTGGCATGGCCATTTCTGAAAGCTATACCTGCTATATACTTTTTTATACCACTCAAAAAAGTTGAGAAAAATTAAAACCACACTTTAAAAACACATCACAGTGAAAAAGATCCTGCTGGATATCTATACTGATACAGGCAGGGTAATTTGTTAGCAATAACACTGAAAGGATGTCACATAATTTGATGGAAATGACAATTATGTAAAAATGATGTGGCTAATCCATTTTGCTGAAATTTTGATAGCAACAAATTCATATATTCAGTAGTTTGAATGGCCCCCATGTGTTTGTTTGTATGCATGCCTGACAATGTCAGGGCATGTTACTTATGAGATGATAGTTGGTGTCTTAGCAGATCAGATCAACTCCTGTATACGGACTGGAGGATCACTAAGCTCTTGGACAGTTTGAGGTGTAACCTGGTGACATGAGACAGACCAAAACATAATGCCCCAGTGGTGTTCTATTGGATTTATGTCAGAGGAGCATAGTTGACAGTCAGTGGTAGAAATTTCCTTGCATACTCTTGCCATATAAGTACCAGAGGCTGCATAGTGTAATGGGGATCAAATCTTGGCTTCTCCTGTTCAATAAGCCAGCACTTATTCCAGCACCTATTCAGCAAGGGGTCCTTGGGCTAGACTTCCTAGCTGCCTCCTTACTGCCTAGTGATTGTGCCCTAGTGGCTGCAGCTCAAGCTCTTGGAGTCTGCCAGGAGCAAGCCTCCTTTATATGTTTGTAATGTGTTATAGCCTTCGTATTCATCACTTCAAGGAAACATGTTTGGGTGCTTCTGCATACTCCTACATAATAAAGGGTAGTTCTGTACCTGCAAAACAGGTGAAAGGAAAAATGTAAGTGGAGACAGGGGTAAAATGCCTTTTATGTTATCTGTAGATTTTTTGTTTTGTTTTTAGAACGGGCCATATGTTACATTACGATCATCTGAATCCCAGTGTATGCACATGAATGGACACAACATGCTAACATGATGCTTCTATTTCTCATAGATGGACTGTGTTGTGAAGGAAATATTTCAGGACACTTGCTTAGCAATAAAAGTGAACTTTATTAAAAATGTAGGTGGCATAGTTATAAGCCAGTGCCTTGCGAAGGTTGAATAATACCTTCTTTCTGCAGAAACTGAAAAAAAGATGATAGCAAGAGTGACATCGACTGCTGTATACTAGTAGTAATAATATAATTGGTGATGGCAGGAGTTCAGGTACATCCAGACATTTCCTTATGAGTATTTCTGAAAATATTGATTGTTAACAACAGCAACTATGCTATGTAGATGGTTATAATCTCCTAGAGCAGTGTTAGGCAAGAGAGAATTTATCGTGAGTATGTAAAACAGATCTGACATGCTGGGATCCTCAGGACTTAATATGTCACAACTTGGCATTAGGAGACAAGAAGATCAATTAACAACTCTCTGGGGTCAGAACGTGCATTCAGAGTCTATCAGTCTACTAGTCAATCTATCAGGCTGTCTAACCACTACATACCAAATTGCTATTGTCAGAGGAGCTAACAAAATTCCTCTACATCTTCCTTCCAGAGTCTTGCCGCTTTCACAATCATTTACCTTTTTTCCTTTCTGGTTTCGTTGACTTTAGCTTACTTCTTACTTAAACATATATTCTGTTATGTGCTTGACCAGAATTTATCAACATTCCTTTATCAACCAAGCTGATTGTATGTAGATAAAAAAACTTTCTACAAAAATGTATGTATTTGCAGGTAAAACATTAAACTAAAAGTCTATATGAGGCTGTTTAATTTATATAATAATAAAGCATAAAATGACAATTGGATGTTCGCTGTGGATTATTGTCCTATGTTTAGAGTGTACAGTACTTGAGATACTCGTAAGAAGGAGATTTATACTTACCTGGTTTAAAAGTTTATGCATAATGAATAATTTTCATAATTAGGATTATCAACACAATAGTTAATTCATAATTTCGAAGTGACATGTCAATTATGAGTAAATTATATATTTCGCATAATTTCGAGTAATTACGCACAATTTTTGCATAATTACACAAAATTGCATGTGATTATGAGTTTATGCAAAATTATGCACTCTTTCATGTAATTAGACAAATAGACAAGACAAATAACATTTATATTGCGCTTTTCTCCTTGCGGACTCAAAGCGCCAGAGCAGAGCAGCAGCCACTAGGGCGCGCTCTATTGGCAGTAGCAGTGTAAGGGAGACTTGCCAAAGGTCTCCTACTGAATTAGTGCTGGCTTACTGAACAGGCAGAGCCGAGATTCGAACCCTGGTCTCCTGTGTCAGAGGCAGAGCCCTTAACCATTACACCATCAGCCAACTGCTAATTACTAGTAGACATGCAAAATTGTGCATAGTTACCAGCTAATGTAAAATTATGATGCCAAATTCTGAATGAGCGCAACATTAATTACTGTATGCATTATAATTTGGCATTGAAATAGAAAATTACAATGCAGGATTACTCATATGAAAAATTTCAGCTCATTACTAATCAGGGGGCGTGCGGCAAGGACTACACATGCAATTTGGACTGCAGCCCAGTTGGTTTGCAAACTCCCCATCGGGGAACAGAGGGCGCCAGACCCACACACCAAGGGTGCTAATGGAGCACAGGGGCCTGGAGGATTCCCCAGGTAAGTATAAATGCTTTTCCTATGAATGTCTCAGGTTTACTTTAAAGCGTGAGTACCTCTTTAAAAGAAACCTGTAGTGAGGGAAAAATGAAAGCAGACACTGTTATTAGTTTTTAAATAATATTGATTTCAGCAGGAGTCACTTACCTGGAGCCATCATCCAGTACCATGCAATGTGCAGTAACTAGTGTTGGGCGAACAGTGTTCGCCACTGTTCGGGTTCTGCAGAACATCACCCTGTTCGGGTGATGTTCGAGTTCGGCCGAACACCTGATGGTGCTCGGCCAAACTGTTCGGCCACATGGCCGAACTAAGAGCGCATGGCCGAACGTTCCCCGAACGTTCGGCTAGCGCTGTGATTGGCCGAACGGGTCACGTGGTTCGGCCCCCGAACGCGCTCTGATTGGCCGAACGGTCACGTGGTTCGGGTACATAAATACCCGAACCACGTCATATCTCCGCCATTTGTCTGTGGGTTTAGCTTTGGGTAGGCAGGCAGGGTAGTTCGCGCTCCAGCCACGCTAGCTAGGGTCCCCCCAGTCATTGTGTGTCACTGCTGGGAACAGTAGTACACCGCTCGCTCAGCCACACTATATAGCATTGTGTGTACTGCTGCCACTGTGTACCTCGCTCAGCCACGCTATATATAGCATTGTTTACTGCCACTGTGTGTACACGGCTCAGCCAGACTATATAGCATTGTGTGTACTGCCACTCTGTGTACACGGCTCAGCCAGACTATATAGCATTGTGTGTACTGCCACTCTGTGTACACTGCTCAGCCAGACTATATAGCATTGTGTGTACTGCCACTGTGTGTACACCGCTCAGCCAGACTATATAGCATTGTGTGTACTGCCACTGTGTGTACACCGCTCAGCCAGACTATATAGCATTGTTTACTGCCACTCTGTGTACACGGCTCAGCCAGACTATATAGCATTGTGTGTACTGCCACTCTGTGTACACCGCTCAGCCAGACTATATAGCATTGTTTACTGCCACTCTGTGTACACCGCTCAGCCAGACTGTATAGCATTGTTTACTGCCACTCTGTGTACACCGCTCAGCCAGACTATATAGCATTGTGTGTACTGCCACTCTGTGTACACCGCTCAGCCAGACTATATAGCATTGTTTACTGCCACTCTGTGTACACCGCTCAGCCAGACTATATAGCATTGTTTACTGCCACTCTGTGTACACCGCTCAGCCAGATTATATAGCATTGTGTGTACTGCCACTCTGTGTACACCGCTCAGCCAGACTATATAGCATTGTTTACTGCCACTCTGTGTACACGGCTCAGCCAGACTATATAGCATTGTGTGTACTGCCACTCTGTGTACACCGCTCAGCCAGACTATATAGCATTGTTTACTGCCACTCTGTGTACACCGCTCAGCCAGACTATATAGCATTGTGTGTACTGCCACTCTGTGTACACCGCTCAGCCAGACTATATAGCATTGTGTGTACTGCCACTGTGTGTACACCGCTCAGCCAGACTATATAGCATTGTTTACTGCCACTCTGTGTACACCGCTCAGCCAGACTATATAGCATTGTGTGTACTGCCACTCTGTGTACACCGCTCAGCCAGACTATATAGCATTGTGTGTACTGCCACTGTGTGTACACCGCTCTGCCAGACTATATAGCATTGTTTACTGCCACTCTGTGTACACCGCTCAGCCAGACTATATAGCATTGTGCGTACTGCCACTCTGTGTACACCGCTCAGCCAGACTATATAGCATTGTTTACTGCCACTCTGTGTACACCGCTCAGCCAGACTATATAGCATTGTTTACTGCCACTCTGTGTACACCGCTCAGCCAGACTATATAGCATTGTGTGTACTGCCACTGTGTGTACACCGCTCAGCCAGACTATATAGCATTGTTTACTGCCACTCTGTGTACACCGCTCAGCCAGACTATATAGCATTGTGTGTACTGCCACTCTGTGTACACCGCTCAGCCAGACTATATAGCATTGTGTGTACTGCCACTGTGTGTACACCGCTCAGCCAGACTATATAGCATTGTTTACTGCCACTCTGTGTACACCGCTCAGCCAGACTATATAGCATTGTGTGTACTGCCACTCTGTGTACACCGCTCAGCCACACTATATAGCATTGTGTTTACTGCCACTCTGTGTCTGCTGGGAACAGTAGTACACCGCTCACCCGCCACTGTATAGCATTGTGCTCTGTGTCGCTGCTGGCAATAGTGGTACACCGCTCACCCACCACTGTATAGCAGTTCTGTACTGCCACTGTACTGCTGCCAGTCAGCGTGTACTTTAAGGATAAGTGAAATGAGGAAGAAATCCGGTGAAAGAGGGAGGGGCAAGGGAAGAGGTGTTTCCCCTGACGGTTCACGTACAGGCCACAGGGGAGCACCCAAGAAAACCCACTCAATACCGCCCATGTTGTCCAGGACAACAACCCTCACAGATCCAAAAGAACAGGACCAGATAATTACTTGGATGACCTCTCAAGCGTCCAGCAGTGGGTTAAGCAGCACCAGCACATCACGCATGAGGTCCGAGTCCTCAGCCAGTGACAAGGAGCCAGTGGGCACAAAGCTGACACAACCGGCAGCGACACCACGCACACAACTGCCAGATAACCAGTCCGATGAATTACCTCAGGACACAATGGGGTATTCGCAGGAGCTATTCCCAGGCCAACAAACTTCCACCTTTGAAAGGTCAATGGAGGAACAGCCAGAAATGTTGTGCCCGGATTCACAACCATTAACTGTGGGAAATGCACCGGGCACTGAAATACAACAAGGCGAGTCCGAGGACTTTGAAACCCAAATCCCAGAGAAAGTTGGGGAGGAGGGGTTGCAATTGCAGGAGGTCGGCCGAGAAGCTCTGGAAGACGACGTTGGAGTGAGCTGCGCAGAGGTTGTTCTGGGGAGCTCTACTCCACGGCGGCGGCCCCCCACAATGACATATGACGAGTTTGAGGAGATGGAAGAGGAGGGTATGGACAATGTGGACAGAGACCCAGATTTTGTTTGTGAACGATAACATCGCCGTCGTAGCAGCAGCACAGATGAGTCTGTTGAAGAACCCACTGCTGCACGAGTTCGCCTTGTGCCACAAGGTAGGCGGCGCGAAATTTCAGGCACCACAAGCGTGGAAGTTCAAGTGAGAGGCAAAAGAGGCGCAAACAGAAATCGCCAGCAAGGCAGGTGCTCCAAAGTCTGGGCTTTCTTTGAAGACTGCACTGAGGATGTTACCATGGCGATTTGCAAGGTGTGCAAGACCCACCTGAGCAGGGGGAAAAGTATTAACAACCTCTCCACCACCAGCATGAGCCGCCACATGCTATCCAAACATCCCACTCTGTGGGCAAAATCGACAGGACAGGGTACCAGCAACACTGCCTCCCTTGGGTTCACCAGACTCACCACCAGACCCGCCTCAGCAGCAGCAGTAGCCCAGCCATTGCGTGGTTCACAACATTCACAAACATCAGACGACGCTGACACTGTCACTTTCCGGAGTAGTGCTCTTGAGGTCTCCCAGTCTTCATCAAACACAACAACCAACAGCCCTTCAGTGTGCAGCCCTACGGTTCAGTTGTCTGTCTCGGAGATGTTTGAGCGCAAGAGGAAATTGCCAGCAAATGACCCCCGGGCCGTGGCAGTAACAGCCAGCATAGCCAAGCTTCTGGCCTGCGAAATGCTGCCATATCGAGTGGTGGAGACAAACAGCTTCAAGGGCATGATGTCAGTGGCCATCCCACGTTACGTGGTTCCCAGCCGCTACCACTTTGCGCGCTCTGCAGTGCCTGAGTTGCATGAGCACGTGGTCAGCAAAATAACCCGAAGCTTGAAGAATGCCGTTGCCTGCAAAGTTCACCTCACCACTGACACCTGGACGAGTGCGTTCGGCCAGGGTCGATACATCTCCCTTACCGCACACTGGGTGAACCTTGTGGAGCCTGGCAGTGATTCCTCACCTGCTACGGCGCGGGTGTTGCCCACGCCGCAAACAGCTGCACCGCCGTCCCTCCCACTGGATAACAACAGCAACAGCTACCTCTCTGACTCCTTCTCCTCCAACGCATCTCAAAGCTGTACCTCATCCGGAAACGCGAACCCAGCACCAGCAGCAGTAGGATCATGGAAGCAGTGCAGCACAGCTGTTGGCATGCGTCAGCAAGCGTTGCTGAAGCTGATCTGCCTTGGGGATAAGCAGCACACAGGGGAGGAAATTTGGAGGGGAATAAAGGAACAGACGGATTTGTGGCTGGCACCGCTGGACCTGAAACCGGGCATGGTTGTGTGTGATAATGGGAGTAATCTCATTCGCGCTTTAAGGTTGGCTAAGCTGACACACATCCCTTGCCTGGCGCACGTGATGAACCTAGTAGTTCAGCGGTTCCTGAAGACATACCCAGGCGTGGCCGATCTTCTGTTGAAGGTGCGACGAGTGGCCAAACATTGTAGAAATTCAAGTACTGCTTCGGGGGCACTCGCCAAGATGCAGGAGCGCTTCAATCTCCCCCACCATCGCTTGCTGTGTGATGTCCCTACGCGCTGGAATTCTACGCTGCACATGCTAGCCCGCTTTTGCGAGCAGAAGAGTGCAGTGGTCCAGTACATGACGGCGCAGTACCGAGGCGCATCCGGCCAGCTGCCAAGCTTCTGTGGATCCGATTGGGCCAACATGTTGGACCTCTGCCAAGTCCTCCAAAATTTTGAGCAATCCACGTTGCTTGTGAGCAGTGACAACTCTTCAGTCAGCATTACCATACCACTGCTGTGTTTACTGAAGAGGTCAATGTTGAAAATCAAGGAAACAGCTGTCATGATGCAACTGGGGGAATCTGAAGGAGAAAACGATCAGCGTGATGGTACCAACATCAGGCCATCCGCCTCAGGAAACGCTGGCCCCAGCAGCTATGACGAAGAAGAGGAGGAGGAACAGCTGGAGTTGGAGCAGGAATTCCCTGCCACCACTGACGAGGGCCAGAGCGGTGCACGTTGGACTTCCACAATTCAGCGCGAATGGTGAGCAGAAGCAGACCAGGAAGAAGGTGACGACTATGATGCATCACAACAACTATCACAACGCTCACAAGAGGATGATGAGGATTCTGGTAGGACTCTGGCACACATGGCTCAATTCATGCTAGACTGCATTGAACGCGACCCACGCATTGTGCGCATTCTGGACAACACCAATTACTGGGTTTATACCCTTCTGGATCCACGGTACAAACACAATGTTCCAAAACTGCTTGAAGAAAGAGTCAGACAGGTCAAAATGGAAGAATACCAGCAGGCCCTTGTGGAGACTTTAGAGAGGAGATTGACATCGTCCCCCTCCTCTAGCCAGTTGTACGCCGACAGACTGACTTCCGCAAACCCAGGACGACCAGGAGGGCAGCAAACAACGCAAGCCGCAGCTAGTGCCCAAAAGGGAATGGTATCGGCAGTGTCCTTGGAGTGGGAAAATTTTCTGACACCCATGCAGCAGCAGCCCACTGAACAGCAAGCGTGCAGATCCACCTCCAACACCGATCGCCTGGAGAAGATGGTCAAGGACTACATGTCAGATGGCGTAGCTGTGTCTAACAATCCATCTGCACCCTTCAACTATTGGGTATCGAAGCTAGACACCTGGCACGAACTGGCAATGTACGCAATAGAGGTGCTGGCTTGCCCGGCAGCCAGCGTTATGTCGGAACGCTGTTTCAGTGCTGCCGGAGGCATCGTCACAGATCGGCGTATCCGCCTCTCCACAGAAAATGCAGACCGTCTGACTCAAATTAAAATGAATCAATCCTGGATTGGAAACGACTACGCAACACTCCAGGACCCCAACCAAGTAACATGACCAATGAACATCTGGGATGGTTTAGCGTTTCCGGTCCCTGTTTATTGAACCTCTCATCTGTATTACATTTATGACTGCATGGCGGCAAAAAGCATTGCTGCTATATCCGCACGCTTTTTGTCCTCATGGAAGGCCTGGGTTGTTGTGTCTCAAAAAGCCTGGCCTTCTCCTCCTGCGCCTGCTCCTGTTCCATCACGTGTGCTGCTGCTGCTGGGTTAGCGTTGCCAGTCCCTGTTTATGGAACCTCTTCTCTTTATTTCATTTATGACTGCATGGCGGTAAAAAGCATGCTATCCGCACGCTTCTTGTCCTCATGCAAGGCCTGGGTTGTTGTGTCTCAAAGCGTGGCCTTCTCCTCCTGCGCCTCCTCCTGTTCCATCACGTGTGCTGCTGCTGCTGCTGGGTTAGCGTTACCGGTCCCTGTTTATGGAACCTCTCATCTTTATTACATTTATGACTGCATGGCGGTAAAAAGCATGCTATCCGCACGCTTCTTGTCCTCATGCAAGGCCTGGGTTGTTGTGTCTCAAAGCGTGGCCTTCTCCTCCTGCACCTCCTCCTGTTCCATCACGTGTGCTGCTGCTGCTGCTGGGTTAGCGTTACCGGTCCCTGTTTATGGAACCTCTTCTCTTTATTACATTTATGACTGCATGGCGGTAAAAAGCATGCTATCCGCACGCTTCTTGTCCTCATGCAAGGCCTGGGTTGTTGTGTCTCAAAGCGTGGCCTTCTCCTCCTGCGCCTCCTCCTGTTCCATCATGTGTGCTGCTGCTGCTGCTGGGTTAGCGTTACCGGTCCCTGTTTATGGAACCTCTCATCTTTATTACATTTATGACTGCATGGCGGTAAAAAGCATGCTATCCGCACACTTCTTGTCCTTATGCAAGGCCTGGGTTGTTGTGTCTCAAAGCGTGGCCTTCTCCTCCTGCGCCTCCTCCTGTTCCATCACGTGTGCTGCTGCATCTGCTGGGTTAGCGTTACCGGTCCCTGTTTATGGAACCTCTTCTCTTTATTACATTTATGACTGCATGGCGGTAAAAAGCATATTACCTGTGCAAAGAAACATGACATTTTCCGCATTAAAAAGACAGTTTTTCCTTTGAAACTTTACAATCAATTTTCTCAAAAACTATAAGCTCTTTTTCAAATATTTTTTTCCTCTTGTACCCACTCCCAAGGTGCACATACCCTGCTAATTTGGGGTATGTAGCATGTAAGGAAGCTTTACAAAGCACAAAAGTTTGGGTCCCCATTGACTTCCATTATGTTCGGAGTTCGGCGCGAACACCCGAACATCGCGGCGATGTTCGGCGAACGTTCTCGAACCCGAACATCTAGGTGTTCGCCCAACACTAGCAGTAACCCACATTCTGTATTTTAAATTATAACACACACAAGCAGAGCTAATGAACCTTTCAACTTCCCAGGAGTAAAAATGTTATCTAAATCTGTCTTAGGCCCAGTGCATACCAAAAACCTCTAGCAGATCTGCAAAACGCTAGAGGTTTTTGAAGAAGATTTTCAGAGCGATTCTAGGCATGTTTAGAGAGGTTTTCTAAACATGTCTAGCGTTTTTTGGAGCGTTTTTGGGTAGCAGATTACAAATATTGTTACAGTAAAGCTGTTACTGAACAGCTTCTGTAACAAAAGTGCTTGGAAAACCGCTCTGATCTAACGTTTTTCAGAGCGGTTTGAGCTTTTCCTATACTTTACATTGAGGCAGAAACGCGTCTGGAAACTGCAAAAATGCTGCAGGAGCCACGTTTGCGGTTTGCTAAAAACCTCAAACTGCTGGTGTGCATCATCCCATAGAGATACATTAGCCAAGCATTTTCACAAGCGGCATCGGCTTTTAAAACGCTACCAAAAACGCTTGGTGTGCACCAGCACAAAGACTGTTTCTTTGATGTATAAATGCTCTAGAAAGCAGCAACCAAAGGGTCGTGGAGCTCAGATAAGCTCTTTTGCATATATAACAACTGGAGTTTCTTAACTCTTCCTGTACTGGAAACAATATCTGTGCTGCTAATGTTCTATTTCTTAGCTGTACTACACATACAAAACATTATATCAAAAGTTTATTTTTACTTCAGCTGCAGGGTAGTGGCTGCATAGTATACTGGTAAGGGGCTCTGCCTCTGACACAGGAAACCAGAGTTTGAATCTCAGCTCTTCTTGTTCAGTAAGCTAGCACCTATTTCAGTAGGAGACCTTGGGCAAGACTCCATAACACTGCTACTGCCTATAGAGGGCACCCTTGTGGCTGCAGCTCTGGCGCTTTGAGTCTGCCAGGAGAAAAAAGTGAAATATAAATGTTCTGTGTCTGGGTGTTTGTTTAAGGACCTAAAACGTTTTTGTAAAAAAAAGACCTGTCTCTCTCTTGCTGTTTGTGCCTTTGTCCCATTGCTAAAGCCCACTTGCTTTGTGAGCCAATCGGTGATCACTGCCAATCACAGTGATCACATGGTCAGGATGCAATTAAATCGGCTCCTGACTGACATACGGAACTCTGCTGTCATACTGAGCACAGTGAGTGGGCTGCAGTGATGGGAGAGTGGTGCGATAGGCGGTAGAGGTGGGAACGCGTGGCACAGTAATCAAAACCTATGCCCTTGCAAGGATAACAGGTCTTAAATATGGCGTAGATTTCAACTACCAAGGTCTGGTAGTGGTTAATGCCTGCTGATCCATGTATACAAACGCAACATGTTTTCAAGCACTTTATGCCTCCAATTTAGGAATGCAATGTGATTTCTGCCCTTAAAACCCTGCTCTGCGTCAAATCTGTAATTTACCCCGGAACTTTTGACGTTTATCCCACTCCGCCATGCCCCCCTCCAGGTGTTAGAACCCTTGAAACATCTTTTATGTCACTTTTGTGGCCAGAAACAGTGTTTGTAGTTTTTCAAGTTCGCTTGCCCATTGTAGTCTATTGCTGTTCGCCGAGATTGTCAGTTCGGGGACTTTTGCGGAAATTCGCATTCGCGATTCGCGAACCCAAAATCTGAGGTTTGAGCCATCTCTAGCTGGAGGAAGACCCAGGTGTGCATCATTTTTATTTAATCATCTCAGGTATACTTTAAGTTAAGGACTCAAACTAGAATGAATCCTTAATTTTTGGAATCAATCTTTAACTTAAGGATTGCATGAGGTAAATTGCTTAGTGAGCTTAGTGCTAAGCTTGAATGTTTAGTGCCAATATTGAGAAAAAAACAAGTTTACTACTCTGTAGATGTGGTCCTGCATGAATGCTCAGCATTGGGGAGAGTTGTTTTGGATTTTAAATATGATCACATTCATGGAACCAGTGGACACACATGATGCCTCTATTATACAAAATAAGTTATCCGTTCCACATATTCATGGATGTGGGGGAAGTCCCAGAGCCAAGCCAAACTCATTATCTGGTCGCTATGGTCTTCACTTTATACAACACAGTTAACAACTTTCTGGAATTATAAGAGGAATGACAAGCTAATGTATTGCTGCAATTTAGCTGATCTGATTTTAAAATTACTCTTTTCAGTTCTTGAACTTTTTCAATGTTACCAGGAAAATGCCTTGACACTGGAATCATGGAATACTTCCTTTTGCTAAACCACTGATCTGCACCTTTGGTGTTGGTTAGAGCAGATGTGTACTTTGCCTTTCACAGCATGCTGTAATTTTTATAAAAACATTTCTCTTGCAAAAGCAAATCTCCCTGTTGATAAATGTAAACAGAAAAGCCTGCTTGGATTTTATTAGTTTTGCCATCCAAGAAGACTCCTCTGACAAATGCGGCAGAAGCCAAAGTTCACACTTATGCTATAAATCAAATTGAAAAAGTGGCCTTCAATTTGGCAAGGAAAAATTATTGTAAGCTTTCGAGGGGGATTTCTCCCATTGCACGTCCTCAAGAATGCTACCATTGTAATTAGAAATGTGCAAGTAATGAATTACTGCTGAAGCTGAGTTGCTGCAAAGAATTTAAATAAGCTATTTTTACAGTTAACTTAACCAGAACTCTGAAAATACCAATTTTCAGCTCCATTAGAAGAAACTTTTGATAATTTAACAGTTTGTCTTTCTTTTTAAGTTTACTGTCGTATTTTTTTAGCTTGAGATATAATGGCTATGAAAAACAGTCAAAGATGTATAACTGTGTTTTAGAGTATTTTTAACATCTATGAAACATGCATAATGCATGCTGAATTGGTTTATAAAGTTAATATGTACACTTGAGTGAGCATTATAGTAATCTGATACCATACTGCTGAAACAATGACAGTTGTATGTGATTTGTTATGTGTGTCTAATGCTTATCCCCAGTCAAAGCCACGATTTTGAAGCTTGCTGATCAGTGTGCCTAAAATGACTCTGGAGATAAGACTCCTGTTTAAATAATCTGATCACATGCCTGAAGCCATCCAGTGGAAGCCCTTAACAACAAACTATTACTACTTTGCTCTTCATCTTCCTGTTATTCAGTAAACAACATAGCACTCCCTCTTTTTGTCATATGGTACCAAGTGCCAGCTTTATATAGACCTCAGATGGGCCTACGGGAGTATAGAAACTGTTATTTAGCAACCAAGTTGACAGCAAAGCCACTAATAGGCTAGCAATCCCTGGTGGATGAATATTGCAACTGATGAGGCCAGTCAGACTCCAATTTTTCTCTGTAGACCTGTGCCCAGGGTTTAACAGTATAAAAGTATCCAGTTGCACATCATATACTTTGCCGAATGGTGACTAAAGAAGAACTGCTGTAATTGTTTATATCGACAAAGTGCAATACAAAAGCATGGCATGTAAGGGGAGGGCACTGTGATCATTTTCACTACAGCACCCTACATGGGTTCTTCAGATACAGAACATCACCAATAGGTCACAAAAAGCCTGTAGTGATGTATAATAAAACACATTTTAGTGCACCTCACCTATCACAAACAATGCATTTTAAGCTTCTAACTCTTAGAAAGCTTCCTTCAGACCCATACATAACTGCACCTATTTCCAGATACCATCCTTAAAGAGTAACTGTCAGGCTGAAAAAGCTAATTTAAACCTCTATTCTCCTGTGTTAAACAGTTTAGAAGGAAGCCAAAAAGGCAATACTGAAGTTAAAAATCTCTCTTACTTTTGATGTGTGCTGAACAGCAAGGCTGTTATTCCCAAGCTCTTAAAAGTACAAGAGGCCGCATAACTTACTGCAAAGCATTCTGGGGCTGCTTCTTCCCACCTCGGGTCCTCCCCTCCGCTGCTAGTGAGAAGTTACAGGCTCAAGTTACAGCAGCTTGTAACTCAGCCCAGCTCACAGCACTGAAAAATCACGGCATATGTTCCGTTAGAGTATACTGCATGAGTCCGCTATTGTTCCTAGCCACATGGATAATTAATATTCACTGCACAGTAGTGTTGTCTATTAGGATCTTTGAATTTATCAGGAAGCAGGGAGGACATGACGACACAATTGGCTTCATAGGAGATAGACAAACATGGAACCTGCCATGAGCTGTCAGAAGCATCATTCTCTGCAAATACTATATAAAAATTCTGTGAAATCCAAACGTGGACAGTGAAATGCATATGTAATGTAAGTACAGCCAATATTTAGCTACTGATATGTGTTTTTTTTCTCTGAGACCCTATACCTAACAGCTCCTCTTTAATGCATCCTCTGCTCTGTCAACAGCACATAAAGGGAACCGGTGTTGTGTCCGATTACGCTGCCTGTGGATTTGCGCTGCCCCGCATGTGCAGTAGGAGACTGTGCGGCCACAGTTCCTATTAAATTATGCTGCTGGTGGTAAAGTACTAAATATCTCCACTTCCTTACATCCTACACTCCTCAAATTTTCAGGATAGAAAACCCCCCGAACTACATCTATGCCAAATTGCAGCCCCCAGCCCCACTGGTTCCCGAGATAGGTTTCTCTAATCTATCTCCTGAACCAGCGGGGCTCGGCGGCATAGAGGTAGTTCGGGGGGTCTCCTCCCTACCCTGAAAATTTGAGGAGTGTAGGATGTAAGGCGGAGATATTTAGTATTTTACCACCAGCAGCATAATTAACTTCACACTGAGCATGCGTTCTACTCAGTGTGGAAGGGAGCTTCCGAGCAGCGCAATCAGACATTACACCGGAAGTGAGAGGTGTATGGAGGCTGCCATATTTGTTTTCTCTTAAACAGTACCGGTTGCCTGACATTCCTCTTTATCATTCTGGCATTAGTAGCATCTGATTTCATCAGTAGTGTCTGATTTTACACACCTGAATCAAGAATGCAGCTAATCTTGCCAGATTTTTGGCAGAAACATCTGCTTGTTCATGGTCTAAAAGTATTAGAGGCAGAGGATCAGTAGGACAGCCGGGAAATTTGTATTGATTAAATTACATAAATATTTAAGCCTCCATCTCCCTCTCACTTCAGGTTATGCTAGGTACACATGATACATGTTGGAAAAACCAATCTAGTAGGAAAATCAAACAGAAAATTGTATCGGGTGTACCTAGCATTAAGCACTCACCCAACCCTGCTTTCTTCAAAGGCAAACTCTCTGCAGCAAGCATTCTATCTGATCTCGGACACTTTAACCATTTATTGACTTATCATGTCATTCCTCAGCACCCATTAAAAATACAAAATTTTAATTATTTTAAATATCCTAATTGCAGCTCAACTCTAGTTCCCCTGCACAACACTAACAGCAAGGCAATTGGAAGGGGTTGATGTAGCCTCTTGTACCATTTACCAGTTAGACACAAGATTGTTTTTCCCATGATCCCTCACGGCGACTTGTGGTAACTGCTTGTACCCAGCTAACCATAGTGATCCCTAATAGATGATTTCAGTTGGTAGATTTGATGGGCATCACAAAATGCACGGCGTAAGTCACAACAACTCACTCCTGTACTCATGCCAAAATATTGAATTTGGTTGCATTTTAACTGTTTTAACACTTTGCTTACAGTTCTTTTTTTAAAGCAGATTTATTTAAATTTAAATTAGCCTGATTTGTGGAATTTGGCATTCATGTCAATGCTCGTAGTAATCATTTACGTCCTTGGAGATTACATCTGCTATTTTTGGAATAAAATAAAGGTAAGGGTCTATCAATAAGTTGCTAAATTCTTAAAGCGGACCTGAACTCATAAATTCCTCTCTGCTCTAAAAGATACGGAACAGCATAAAAACCTTTAAAGAAAAACATTTCTATGTTGCAGCTAATGCAAATCCGGCAATAAATCTGCAGTGTGTCTACTCCCTGCTTTCATGGAATCAGACATATTGTTAACATCCTGCTTTAAAATTAGCCTCTCTGCTGTGGCAGTTAGCTGACACAGCAGAGGGATCAAATTAAAACGTTTGTCTAATCACAGATGAGGGGGAATTAGGCTTAACTTGCTAAATACATACAGGGTGCATTTCTCTCTGTTTTCCTTCAGTCCTGTGCAGGAGTTCAGGTCCTCTTTAACATTTTAACAATATTACACTTGTCATCATTTCACGTCTATAATTGTCACATTCACACATGGCAAACGCAGACTGTGTGTAAATGGTAATGAAAATGAACTACATTTGAAAGTCTTTTGACTCTAGTTATTGAAATCTGCTCTGCAAAATATCTGAAATGCTTGCGGACATTAGCAACAAGTATTTTCCTATAAGAGAAGCAATTGAGAAGTTTGAGATAGGAAGATGAACAGTGATAGGTAGAGCTGAATAACTTCAACATGATAGATTAGCAGGCGACTATTTTGTGCTGTGATAAATGAGCCACTGACAGAACGCCATAACAGGGTTTGTTCGTTCAGTTAAAAAACGCTGAAAGACAGAGATTGAAAATGGCAAAAGAAATACGGTAAACAGATTAGCCCTTCTTGTTGGCTTACTCTAAAAAAAACCGTAAATCTGTAGCGCAAATTTAACTGAGGCCATTTTGAATAGACATAATTATTATCAAACCAATCTTGGGTAAATATATGTGCAATGGTGATATACGTACATTTGCTGAGCACTTTATAAGGAAAACGTATTAGCATACATGCAAAAATGGTGCTGGGAAATTTGGGCGCAGGGTGAAACTGAAACACTGCTCATCGTGCTCCTGCAAAACTCCCGGCAGCGTTAATTACTATTCCCCCTCCAGGCTGCCATGGACTCAGGGAGAAAGACATAATTAATCTGCCAGCTATTAGTGCCTGAGCTCCGCTATAGCCCTAACTCCCATTAAGGCCTATCGCGGCGCACGGTGCTCCTAAATTTCCAGACGCCATTTTGCTTTGTTTCAAACTTATTATACTAGTAATAATCTGTAAAGTTTGGTTCCCATCTGCCAACGAACCATGTATGGCCAGCGGGAGCCGGGGCGATGCGTTACCGTCCACCATAGGCTATATGGGGATGCATCCGGATGGTACAGAAAGCCAGTTCTCTTACTGCAATAGATCCGTTGCAGGCCGACAAGTGTGAACAGCTGCTATATTTATTTATTTATTGTATTTATAAAGCGCCAACATATTACGCAGCGCTCAACATTAATTTAGGTTACAGACAATATTTAGGGGTGACATACAGCAATATGACAATACAGGAATACAAGAAAACCAGATAACACAGCACAGTATGAGTACCAGGTAATGCTTAGTCACTGGAGGGGAGCATGGAGATTAGGCAAGTTAGGTTCACTCAGATGCATAGCATGGGTGCACAGTAATGGAGGTGCATGATCAGGTAGGACACAAAAGGAGGAGGACCCTGCCCAAAGGCTTACAATCTAGAGGGAGAGGTAAGGACACAAACGCTAGGGGACCAGAGTTCAGCTGTGGGTTTAGAGCACTTGTGAGGGGTAGTAGGCCAGAGTGAAAAGGTGAGTTTTGAGGGCTTTCTTGAAGATGTTGAAGGAAGATGTATGCTATACATAAAATAGGATCCAAACACCATCAATTTTGCGATGAGTGGAAAACAGACAAAAAATGTCAGTTCTCAGCTCAAGAGGGAACACAGCCTAAGGCCTCTCTTTGGTCTCGCAACAGCTTCTGTTCTTTGTGGCATGGACCATCTTGTAGCTTTGTAGCTAATCCATCTTGTTAATGCATGGTATCAGCACATGGAGACTAACTATATATATATTGTACAGAACTCCAGGGATCGGTACTGGATGGGCGATATATATCGCCAGCGTTTCACGTGTGTTTTTTTTTTAAGACAGCCCCAATGCTGGGAAATAGGGGTCCAGGGTTTTGTTGGTAACCAGCAGGTTGCCAACATCTCTTATTTCTTTTCCTAGGGCCTGGATCCTGGAATAGATGGAAGGTTGGGTGGGTCCATCTATTCCTCCCAGCAAGGGGGGCTGGACAATGAAGGTTGGTGGGAGAGGTTATAAATGCACAGGTCTCACACTGGGCGTTGGCTTTTTCCTGAGTCAGTTTGTGAGCTGTGAGCTAAGGCTGGAGTCTGTGCTGTACTGCCCAGAGACCTGTGGATTGCAAAGACCTCTTCAGACTGGTAAAGAGTACCCATTCAAGGGTTCTGGACTGTATTGTGTATGTTGTACTGAAGAGAATCAGTTTTGTTGCCTTACTGCTGAAGATAAGCTAATGTTTTTGTTTGCTGGCAAGAAGCCAATGTTTTTGTTTGCTGGCAGGAAGCCAGTTTTGTTTGACAAGCAATAAATAGACTGTGTTTTTGAAACTTTACGGCTGCCTCCCTGTGGTTGCATTGATCCCCAAAACCCCCGCATATCACAAGTGGTGGAGGATGCGGGCAAGCCGTTAAAGAGAGAAGAACATTTTTTTTTTCTGAAAACTGACATTTAAAGGGCCAGTATCATACTTGCAATGGAGGAGTTAGTGCGACAGCTGGCCTTAGCTACCGTGCAGTTGCAGCAAAGCATGGCAGTACAGCAGCAAGCAACTGAGGCACAGTTGGCAGCGCTCCGAGAGACTACTGAAGCGCAAGCAACTGCCTTGCGGAAATCCACAGAGGCTTAGTCCAAGATGCTGGCCGAGGCAGTGCAGCAGCTATCTCAGGGGCGGAGTCAACCTGTTGTTGCCCCTAGCAACCAGATCTCTATCCGGGCTAGTCATTTCCTGCAAAAGCTCGCACCCTCTGATGATGTTGAGGCATTCCTAACCACTTTTGAGAGAACTGCAGATCGGGAGCAGTGGCCTAAAGAGCAGTGGGCAGGCATCATAGCGCCTTTTCTAACTGGGGACTCACAGAAAGCCTACTTTGACCTACCACCAGAAAAGGCTAAGGAGTATGATGCCTTCAAGATAGACATCTTAGCCCGCCTGGGCGTAACCACAGCGGTCAGAGCACAGCGTGTACACAGCTGGAGGTATATTCCGGATATGCCACCTCGATCCCAAATGCATGATTTAATCCAGCTAGTGAAAAAGTGGCTACAGCCGGAGACCCTGACCGGACCCCAGATTGTGGAGCGCATTGTCATGGACCGATACCTGAGGTCCCTTCCTAGTGCATTGCAGCGGTGGGTCAGCCACGGGGATCCCCAGTCTGCAGATCAGCTGGTCGACATGGTGGAAAGATTCACTGTTGTGGAGGAGTTGCTGGGACCTACCAAACACAGGGACTCTCCTGCTACGCGGAGGACAAAGCCATCCACCGTATATAAGGAAGGACCTCCACAGAATCCTGATCTGGGCATGCGGCCTGGCAGCCGTGAGGATCCTCAGGCATTTGCTTTACCCAGGAAAGCTGGCCCTGTGCAGTGCTGGAAGTGCCAGGCCTGGGGACATACTAGGGCTCAGTGCCCCTTGCAGGAAGTGCCAATGCAGTGTGATGCTGCTCGCCGTGTTTCTTTCTTTGCAAAGTTAGCCTGCACTGCATGTCCTGCGTATGAAGGGCAGTTTGAGTGTGCTGCGTTAATTAATGACTTGCCGGTAAATGCCTTACTAGATTCGGGGAGCATGGTAACTCTGGTACATGCCCGACTAGTGAGGAAAACTGAACCAGTAGGAAAGACCCTCCGGGTCATTTGCATACACGGTGACACTAGGGCATACCCCCTGGTGTCAATCTCTGTCTCCACTGCTTGTGGAAGTGTGACTCATGAAGTAGGGGTGGTGCCTTCCCTAATGTATAATTTGATAATAGGGCGTGACTTTCCTTTGTTTCATGAACTCTGGGGAATGTCCAAAAATGTCTTAAATGATGTGGGTTGTTGTGGTGATGTAAACGACACTTCCCCGGTTCCTAGGCTAGACCGGATGGAACTGTCAACCTCGAATGACGTGAGGTTGGTCAAGAGGTTGTGTTATCCTCTGAGGATGAGGAAATTTCCCCATTACAGGTGATGATTGGGGAGGAGGAGGAGGAAGCCTTCCCCAATCTCATATGTCCAGGTCTAGATGTATCTAGTGGGGCCTTTGGCACAGCTCAAATGCGGGATCCCACTTTAGTTCACGCTCGTGAACAGGTTTCTGTAGTGAATGGGGTACCACAGGAGCCTGGGGCTGAGCAGAGGTACCCGCACTTCTCTATGGAGTCTGACTTGTTATATCGTGTCACTCAGGGGCGCTCAGAGGTGGTGCAACAATTACTGGTTCCTCAGCCCTACCGAAAGATTGTCCTAGAAATGGCCCACAATGAGGTATTAGGGGGACACCTAGGGGCAGAAAAGACAGAGGCAAGAATTGCTGACAGATTCTACTGGCCAGGGTTGAAGGCTGATGTTAAGAGGTATTGTGCTTCCTGCCCTACATGCCAGTTAACTGCTCCCGTGTCTCACTTCCGAAACCCCTTAGTGCCCCTTCCCATAATTGAGGTGCCCTTTGAGCGCATTGCAATAGACCTGGTAGGCCCCTTAGTTAAATCAGCTAGAGGTCATCAGTATATCCTAGTGGTTTTGGATTATGCCACTAGGTACGCAGAAGCAGTACCCCTGAGGAATACAGCTTCTAAAACTATTGCCCGGGAGTTATTTCATATGTTCAGCAGGACTGGGTTCCCCAAAGAAATCCTTACTGATCAGGGCACCCCTTTCATGTCTAGGTTGATGGCAGACCTCTGCAAGCTTTTCCAAATCAAACAGCTGCGGACGTCTGTCTATCACCCACAGACAGACGGATTGGTGGAGAGATTTAATAAAACCCTTAAGTCCATGTTAAAGAGGGTGGTGCAAGTGGATGGTAAGGATTGGGACTGTTTGCTACCGGCCCTGTTATTTTCTATACGAGAGGTTCCTTAAGCATCCACTGGGTTTTCACCATTCGAGTTGCTATACGGACGAAGACCCCGTGGATTGCTTGACATAGTTAGAGTTGGGCCGAACCTCCGATTTTAGGTTCGCGAACCCTGTTCGTGAACTTCCGCGAAAGGTTCGGTTCGCGAAAAAGTTCGCGAACCGCCATAGACTTCAATGGGGAGGCGAACTTTCAAAGTTTTAAAAAATTCTATCAACTGGAAAAATGATAGAAAACATGTTTCAAAAGCTCTAATACCTGGAGCCACACCTAATTGAGTGAAAAACACATCACTGCTGGAGGACCCGCCCATCCTCCCTCCTCCAAGCAAGGTCCTTTATACCATTTGCCTACCTACACTAATTAGTTATGGGACAGCTGCTACACTCTCTGCTAGGGAGATTTTAATACCTCCCTCCTCCCCTCTCCTCTCCTCCTACCCTTCTACCTATCCCCTCCTCCCTCCTACCGGAGGGAGGAGGGTCTCTTCTGCCAGGGAATTATACTATTTTAAAAACCAGTATACATCATACCATAGCTGGTACATCATACCATAGCTGGGAATACATACATGAGTGTACATCATACCATAGCTGGGAATCGAACCCAGATCTCACTGTGTGGTGGACACGTCACCCTAAGCACTGTACCACTACAGAAGTAAGTGAAACTAGCCTAAAATTTAACATTTATGCTCAATGCAATAGAACCATTAGGTTGCTTAAAGGAGAACTGTAGTGAGAGGTATATGGAGGCTGCCATATTGATTTCCTTTTAAGCTATACCAGTTGCCTGGCAGCCCTGCTGATCTATTTGGCTGCAGTAGTGTGAATCACACCAGAAACAAGCATGCAGCTAATCTTGTCAGATCTTACAAAAACGTCAAACACCAGATCATACCATAGCTGGGAATCAAACCCAGATCTCACTGTGTGGTGGGCACGTCACCCTAAGCACTGTACCACTACAGAAGTAAGTGAAGGTAGCCTAAAATGTAACATTTATGCTCAATGCAATAGAACCATTAGGTTGCTTAAAGGAGAACTGTAGTGAGAGGTATATGGAGGCTGCCATATTGATTTCCTTTTAAGCTATACCAGTTGCCTGGCAGCCCTGCTGATCTATTTGGCTGCAGTAGTGTGAATCACACCAGAAACAAGCATGCAGCTAATTTTTCCTTTTAAAATAATACCAGTTGCCTGAATTGCCTGCTGATCCTGTGTCTCTAATACTTTTAGCCACAGCCCCTGAACAAGCATGCAGATCAGGTGCTCTGACTGAAGTCAGACTGGATTAGCTGCATGCTTGTTTCAGGGTGTGATTCAGCCACTATTGCAGTCACAAAGATCAGCTGGACTGCCAGGCAACTGGTATTGTTTACAGGAAACAGCCATATCACTCTCAGTTAAGGTTCCCTTTAAAGGAGAACTGTAGTGAAAGGTATATGGAGGCTACCATATTGATTTCCTTTTAAGCAATACCAGTTACCTAGCTATCCTGCAGATCCTCTGCCTCCAATACTTTTAGCCCTAGACCCTGAACAAGCATGCAGCAGATCTGGTGTTTGACATTTTTGTAAGATCTGACAAGATTAGCTGTATGCTTGTTTCTGGTGTGATTCACACTACTGCAGCCAAATAGATCAGCAGGGCTGCCAGGCAACTGGTATAGCTTAAAAGGAAATCAATATGGCAGCCTCCATATACCTCTCACTACAGTTCTCCTTTAAGCAACCTAATGGTTCTATTGCATTGAGCATAAATGTTAAATTTTAGGCTAGCTTCACTTACTTCTGTAGTGGTACAGTGCTTAGGGTGACGTGTCCACCACACAGTGAGATCTGGGTTCGATTCCCAGCTTATGGTATGATGTATACTCATGTATGTATTCCCAGCTATGGTATGATGTACCAGCTATGGTATGATGTATACTGGTTTTTAAAATAGTATAATTCCCTGGCAGAAGAGACCCTCCTCCCTCCGGTAGGAGGTAGGAGGGAGGAGGGAATAGGTAGAAGGAGGAGGGAGGAGGGAATTAAAATCTCCCTAGCAGAGTGTGTAGCAGCTGTCCAATAATTAATTAGTGTAGGCAGACAACTGAGGCAAATGGTATAAA
Organism: Hyperolius riggenbachi; assembly: GCF_040937935.1. NCBI lineage: Eukaryota > Metazoa > Chordata > Amphibia > Anura > Hyperoliidae > Hyperolius > Hyperolius riggenbachi. Next base: position 143,157,177 of record NC_090646.1, on the reverse strand, counting down.
GGACCTAGCTTGAAGGGAGGGTGGGCGGGTTCTCTAACACTGAAAGCAGTGTGTTTGACAATAACATGTCTGCTGACAGTGAAATGGAGGCTAAAAATTTTGCTCAATACAGCATTATGGGGCGAATCGAACTTCCGCAAAAGTTCGCCTGATGCAGGCGAACGCGAACCCGAAAAGTTCGCCTGGAACCGTTCGCAGGCGAACTGTTCGGCCCAACTCTAGACATAGTAAAGGAGACTTGGGAGAACGAGGTCACTCCACATAAGACTGTTGTGGAACATGTCTCCTTAATGCGTGACAGGATTGATAAAGTGATGCCCTTGGTCAGGGAGCATCTCCAGAGTGCTCAGGAGGCACAAAGGAGGGTATATAATAGGTCGGCCAGAGTTCGTCAGTTTCAAGTGGGAGACCGGGTGGCCGTCTTAATACCCGCTGTGGAGAGCAAGTTTCTGGCCAAGTGGCAAACGCCTTTTGAGGTGGTAGAAAAAGTAGGTGAAGTAAACTATCGGGTGCACCAACCAGGGAAACGGAAGCCATACCAAATCTACCATGTGAATTTGTTGAAGCCTTGGAGAGAGTGGGAACCAGAGCCTGCCCTGGCAAGTACAAGCACTGAGCCCAAAGTTGGGCTGGAACACATAAAAGTGTCAACCACGTTGTCCACTCCTCAGGTTCAACAGGTTAAAGAGTTCTTACAGAGAAATAGGGGAGTTTTCTCAGAATTGCCAGGTATTACTCATGTCATTGAACATGACATCATTACTGAGCCCGGTGTGAAGGTGTGTGTCAAGCCTTACCGCATCCCAGAAGCCCGCAGGAAGGCTGTCTCGGATGAGATAAAAAAGATGCTGGAATTGGACATCATTGAGGAATCGCAGAGTGAGTGGTCAAGTCCAATTGTATTGGTCCCAAAGCCAAATGGAACTCTGCGATTTTGCAATGATTTCCGAAAACTGAATGAGGTTTCAAAGTTTGATGCCTACCCCATGCCCCGGGTAGATGAACTGATAGAGAAGCTAGGTCCAGCCCGGTTCATTACCACTCTAGATTTAACAAAGGGGTATTGGCAAGTACCCCTAACCCCAGGAGCTAGGGAGAAAACCGCGTTTTCCACCCCGGATGGCCTTTTCCAGTATAAGAGGATGCCTTTTGGTTTGCATACCGCCCCAGCCACCTTTCAAAGGGCTATGGATAAATTACTTCGCCCCCATCAGAAATACACTTCCGTCTATCTTGATGACATAGTCATTTTCAGCACAGATTGGGACTCTCACCTGCCCAGAGTACAGGCAGTCTTAGACTCCCTTAGGTCAGGGGGTTTCACTGTAAACCCAGAGAAGTGTGCCATCGGGATGGAGGAAGCTAAGTACTTGGGGTACACTGTTGGTTGGGGTTTGGTGAAGCCTCAGCTTAACAAAATTGAAGCCATACAGAGTTGGCCCCGCCCACTTACAAAGAGACAGGTAAGGGCGTTTTTAGGCCTTGTTGGGTACTACCGGCGGTTCGTACCCAACTTTGCCACTCTGGCTGCCCCTTTGACTGATTTGACAAAAGGTCGCAAATCGGTCATGGTGAAATGGAGTGAAGGTGCATAATACTCCTTCCAGAAGTTAAAGTCTGCGTTATGTCAGCACCCAGTACTTGTAGCACCAGATTTTTCCCGGGAATTTGTTGTCCAGACGGACGCATCTGATGTAGGACTGGGTGCAGTCCTGTCACAGGAAATCAATGGGGAAGAACATCCCGTTGTTTTCCTTAGTCGAAAGTTGACAGCAGCGGAGAGAAATTACGCAGTCGTGGAGCGGGAGTGTTTATCCATAAAATGGGCTCTTGACTCCCTGAGGTATTTTCTGCTAGGCAGAAAATTTCGCCTCGTCTCTGATCATGCCCCACTGACATGGATGAAAAAAAAAAACACACCAATGCCAGGGTGACCCGATGGTTCCTTGCTCTCCAGGAGTTCAGCTTCATGGTAGAACATAGACCCGGGAGACTGCATCAAAACGCTGATGCCCTCTCCCGTGTGCACTGTATGGTTTCCCAAGGTGCCTCCACTTCCTCCGGGTTGAGGCAAAGGGGGGGGGGGATATGTACAGGACTCCAGGGATCGGTACTGGATGGGCGATATATATCGCCAGCGTTTCACGTGTGTTTTTTTAAAGACAGCCCCAATGCTGGGAAATAGGGGTCCAGGGTTTTGTTGGTAACCAGCAGGTTGTCAACATCTCTTATTTCTTTTCCCAGGGCCTGGATCCTGGAATAGATGGAAGGTTGGGTGGGTTCATCTATTCCTCCCAGCAAGGGGGGCTGGACAATGAAGGTTGGTGGGAGAGGTTATAAATGCACAGGTCTCACACTGGGCGTTGGCTTTTTCCTGAGTCAGTTTGTGAGCTGTGAGCTAAGGCTGGAGTCTGTGCTGTACTGCCCAGAGACCTGTGGATTGCAAAGACCTCTTCAGACTGGTAAAGAGTACCCATGCAAGGGTGCTGGACTGTATTGTGTATGTTGTACTGAAGAGAATCAGTTTTGTTGCCTTACTGCTGAAGATAAGCTAATGTTTTTGTTTGCTGGCAAGAAGCCAATGTTTTTGTTTGCTGGCAGGAAGCCAGTTTTGTTTGACAAGCAATAAATAGACTGTGTTTTTGAAACTTTACGGCTGCCTCCCTGTGGTTGCATTGATCCCCAAAACCTCCGCATATCACAATATATATATATATATATATATATATATATATATATATATATATATATATATATATATATATATATATATATATATATATTAGACGACAGTTGCCTGTTTTAAAAAGACAGAATAATGGTTTAAAGTCTATGGTGATTGTCAGATGATCACCTTGTCCGGTTTACCATTATTTTCAAACGAGATAAGCTGCACTCGCAACAGTGACTGCTCACTCCCTGCTTGATTGCCTACTGCAGTGCTCATAAACACCAACATCTTAAATAGATTGACAGAACCACCAAGTATAGGAAGAGTGGTACAATCTCTCTATTGGGGTGACTAGTGCCAGTGAAAACCTTGTATGAGTTCTAATAATTTGCTGCAACATGAATTTCTTATTTACTCATGTAATTGAATAAACTATGATGCTGTTTGTGATTGAGCAGCCACAGTATCTGGTGAGTGCAATCTATATACATTATATCTGGAGTGTTCTACACCGGTGTGGGGCAGGTGAAGGTTTTAATACTTTTGGCCAGACGTTATTACCCTATGTGGCGTGTTGTTTGTGTTTTCTCTCCTCTATGCAAATCGACTTGAGGACTGCTTGCACTTTCTGGAAACCTTACGGAGGGAGTGAGGAGAAAGAGCCGTGTGAAACGTCACCCCGGGAGACCGTAGTAGCGCCTACACCTCTTGACTTATTTATTTGTGATTATTAAGGTGTGACGAACCGGTACTGAGTAGAGGTGGAAAGACCGTGGGTGGAGTGCAACATCTCTGAGAACTTTTAATTTATTTTTTACTCTTGTCCCCATAAGAGATTTGTTACCTGTCTTCAAATACTCTTGGTGTGTGTCCCCAATCTATCTAATACATAAGGTGAACCAATCTAATACTGTAAGGCTTGGTGGTGTATTCTCCACAGTCAGCATGCAACGCATGAACTGGCGTGGAGGAGGTACACACACTAGCACCAGGAAACAGGCTATCCCTAGTATAGTGGAGGGGAGGACTGACTCCAATAGGAGATTGTGGCGCACAGAGCTGGTGCAGATCTGACAGCCACAAACAATGCTTTCGATATAACGTCTCAGCGCAAAGTAGCGCTGAGCGCACAAATCAGAACTGAGGAGATCAGGACAGGTAGACAGAATGAACGCTTGCTAGCTAGCGGCTACTTAGCGACAGCAAGCGTCCAAAACCAGACAGACTGGAATGAGGCAGCCAATGCGTTGCGGCGATGGCGTGCCTCACAAAGACAGGACAGGATAGTCAGAAAATAGCAGGATCGAGATAGATGAACGTAACACAGATAAATATACAATAAGTATGTTTTCCTAGCGTATTACAATTACAGCTATCAAAGAAACTATTTGTAACGTCTGACTAACATATGTATATATCGGCAATGAACCGATATATGACATAAGCAGGAACGCTGACTAGGACTGGAGTAATACAGGGAACAGGACTCAGAAGGATTCGCTATCTCTTCGCAGAGATGAACGCAATCCACAAACGGTAACAGAACAGGATTCAGAAGGATTCGTTATCTCTTCGCAGAGATGAACGCAATCCACAAACAGTAACAGAACAGGATTCAGAAGGATTCGTTATCTCTTCGCAGAGATGAACGCAATCCACAAACAGAACCAGAAGCAGGGTAACTACCTCAGCACGGGTGGTCACGGTACGCGCAACCTACCAAAACGTGCTGGAAAGCTGACTAACTGCACACAGGATATAAACAGTTCGTGTACGTATACATCAGCGACACTGATGTATTAACGTAACACAAATACAAGGAAAATAATAAACGTGCTGGTATGCATATATATTGGCAATGAACCAATATATGATGCAAAGACCAGCAAAGTATCTTTATAACAAGAAACACGATCGGGGGCTAAAGCGACAGCAAGACTGGCTTACACTGAAGCTATGAAAACCCAAGGAAACCCTGCAGGAAGCAGATCTTTATACTGAGGTCATCCAATGGGAGCAGACATGCAGATTCCCACACAGGTGAATGATAATCAGTCACAAGCTGACAGCAGGGAAAGACAGACAAAGCTATGCAACTTGCATGGAAATAGATCAGAACTGCCTGAGCTGCAGCACTACTACTTCCAGTAGCGATCATTACAGTACCCCCGCCTTTAAAAGCGGATTCCAGACGCTTTTCAAAACCGAAATTCCCAACAAAACAGTCTGACTGATAATTCATGATGACCGGGACAGCCCGGCAAGACCGAATTCCAGAATCAGTCCCCACAAGACTGGACCCATCAGAACCAGAACCTACAGAACCACGCCCATCAGTACCACAAGCCCCAGTGTGACACCCATCAGAACCATGATTTCCAGAAGAAAGCCCTCCGAAATTCCCTGAGCGATACCCACCGCCTTCCAGGAACCGTTCAGAAACGCCAAAGCCTTTGCAATGCCCACCGGTACTGTCTTTACCAACACAAAACCCACTGTTGAACCAGTCCAAGGTACCAGGACAGGTTTTCTCAGAGACCTCCCAGAACACCTTGAAGCTCCAAAGAGATCCCCATATGTCAGAACGCCCCTTAGGCTCACATGGAGAACTATCAAGAACCCCTATGGAACCTAGGGCAATTCCCGAGTCAGGGCCACAAGGACAAACATCAATATCAGGGCTTTCAGGGACCAGAACCATCTCTGGGCATGCAGGCAGACTGGCAACATCAGAACGTGTTCCCACTAAGGAAGCATCAGAGCACGCTAACACCTTAGACACACTTGGGCATTCTGGCACACAAAGAACATCTGGGCACACCGGCACAAGAGAAACCTCTGGGCATGTCAAGGAACTGTGAGCCTCAGGGTCAGCCAAGACAGGACCAAAACCAGGACTGGCCAAAAAAAAATCATCATGACTAAACTTCGCAACCACTGGACTTTTACACGAGAATGCTGGATCAGACTTAGATGTCGCTGATTCCAGCAAAGTCAGTAACAAATCAGATTCAGGGGCACCAACAAAACAGGACAAATCTTCTGATGTATGCACTGAACCAGATAGGGACTCCACAACTACCTCTGGACTGGACAGAGACTCATTTAATACACTGGATTGGAGCTCATGAGGCGCTGCAGAACAAGTCAGTATTGCAGCAGCCCCCACTGGACTAGGCAAAACTGAGGAATTCCCTGGACAGGAAGGGGACTCTGGAACCTCTGCCACAGCGGCCAGAGAACTAGAATCTTTCAGGATACAGGGCTGGGTTTCAGGAACACTCATCAGACCGGACTGAAATTCTGAGATTTCTATTATTTTGACCAGAGAATCAGAATTATCCATGTTACAGGGCAAGACTTCTGAAACATTCAGAGGACAGGGCTGGAGTTCCTCGGCTGTTACAACACTGGAGAGGGACTCAACAACATTGGTTAAATCAGACTGTGTACAGGGCAAGGTATCTGACACACTTGCTGACGAGGACAATATTTCAATGGCTTCTGCTTTGCTGGGCAGAAATTCATCAAGTTTTATTAGAGCAGACTGTAATTCCAAAACAGCTGCTAGACAAGTGAATATTACTGCAACACCAACTGAGGTAAGCAGTGCTTCAGCCTCCTCTGCTAGAGGGTTTAAAGTATCCAAAATACTGGGTGAAGCATAAGACTCTGCGACCACAGCTTCACTGGACAGGATCACTGAACAGTCCATATTGCAGGGCAAAACCATGGAAGCACCTGCTGGACAGCATAATGATTCTGTGACCTGAGTTTCATTGGAGAGATCTACTGCACAATTCATGGTACAGGGCAAATTTATTGGAAAATTTTCTGAACAAGGTAATAATTCTGCGATTTCAGGTTCACATAGCAGATGCTCTGAGCTATTCACGAAACTAGAGCGAGGTGTAGAAACAGGAAGATCAAGACACAATGTTTGCGCATCTGCTGGATCAGACAGGAGTTGAACTTTATTAACACAGGTAATTTCTGCAGAAGTGTTTGCAGAGACAGGCAAGATTTTTCTGGTGTCTGTTTCACTAAACAAAGAGTCATGAGTACTGGCTAGGCTGGACTCGGAAGTCAGCAGGACCTCTGGATTCTCTGCTGAGAAATTTGCGCAGGGCAAGGTTAAGAATGTATCAGTGGCTTCTGTTTTACTGGGAAGTAACACTGAGTTATCCATGGTACAGGGTGGAATTGCAGGAACTTCAATTTCACACAAAAAGAGCTCCGAATCACCTGCTGAATCAGCCAAAGGTGCTGAAGCAGGCGGGTCAGAACGCCAAATTTGCGAATTCGGAGTCACAAAAAAATCATCCAAAATCAGTTCCCACACATCAATCAATGGAGCCACAAAGTCATACTCACACACACCAGTTTTTATTAGGTTATAGGCAGACTTAATGCATGCATTCAATACCAATTCACTTTTTGCACTGTAAAATTGACAAAATGAACTTGAATCATTCTTCCATTCATTGACCAGAGCTTCCATCTCTCCTTTCTCAAATGGAGGATTCCAAGCATACTTAACAGGCAGATCATGGTTTGCAGATATGATTGTGGCAGGCACATGTATAGGGTTAATTAGCAGGTGATTGGCAGATTCCTTATTCTTAAAGAGACACTGAAGCGAAAAAAAATTATGATATTATGATTTGTATGTGTAGTACAGCTAAAAAATAAAACATTAAGATCAGATACATCAGTCTAATTGTTTCCAGTACAGGAAGAGTTAAGAAACTCCAGTTGTTATCTCTATGCAAAAAAGCCATTAATCTCTACGACTTTTTTTAGTCGTGGAGAGGGCAGTCTTCTGACTTTTATTATCTCAACTGTTTTCTTTTTATCTGCTAGAGGAGAGGTCATTAGTTCACAGACTGCTCTGAAAGAATCATTTTGAATGCTGAGTGTTGTGTAATCTGCACATATTAGAGAATGATGCAATGTTAGAAAAAACACTATATACCTAAAAATAAAAATATGAGAATATTTTCTTTGCTGCTAATCTTCTAGTAATTATTCGTAGTACACAACCAATTCATTATATCATATATTTTTTTCCGCTTCAGTGTCTCTTTAAGAATCTCCAATACCTGTAGCAAGTGTTGAACTGTAGTGTATGCAAACTTCCCTTGGTTCACAAATAAGTTGATTTGTTCAATACTCTGTAATATCTCATCATAATCATACTCAGATAATTCTTTTAAACAAAAATCTTTATTTTCCCTAGCCAGGGAGGAAAGTTCATTAGTAGTTTCATAAGTCCATTTAACTCCCCTGAAAGACAATTGCATTTCATTATCTGTTAATGGCAGAATCTCATTATAGGTCTCAGTCGCTAAGGATAACGATTCTGCAGATTGGACACGTTTCTTAGAACGTTTGCGTTTTGCCTTTGACCTTGCGGTTTTTGGTGATTTATTCAAAGCTGCAGGAAAATTATCAGTAACACTTTCTGCTTGCTGCTCATTCTTGCAAGCAATTGAAGGAGCAGCTGATTGGCCTGCTGCCAGGAGTTCATTAAGAGGAAAAGGCAATGGATCTATGCGCAACCAGTTATGGATCACAAACGCTAGAAATTCCAGTGGTCTCTCTTTCAAATCGGAATGATTGAGAACATCAAATGCCCACTGGAATAATTCCCCTTTAAACAAAATATAACTTAGTTGGAGTGCCCAGGTTGAAACAGGAGTCGCTTGGAGATCAGGATTGGTCAGGAACCTGGCACATTCAGAGAAAAACTCATTTTCTGTTTCAGAGCTAAGTTCTTCAAATTTCTTAAAGGAACAGGAACCATAATTAACAGTGTCATACTTTCTGGGAATCCCCCCCACAATGGGGATTGGTAATGGGGTTTTCATAATGTAAGGCTTGGTGGTGTATTCTCCACAGTCAGCATGCAACGCATGAACTGGCGTGGAGGAGGTACACACACTAGCACCAGGAAACAGGCTATCCCTAGTATAGTGGAGGGGAGGACTGACTCCAATAGGAGATTGTGGCGCACAGAGCTGGTGCAGATCTGACAGCCACAAACAATGCTTTCGATATAACGTCTCAGCGCAAAGTAGCGCTGAGCGCACAAATCAGAACTGAGGAGATCAGGACAGGTAGACAGAATGAACGCTTGCTAGCTAGCGGCTACTTAGCGACAGCAAGCGTCCAAAACCAGACAGACTGGAATGAGGCAGCCAATGCGTTGCGGCGATGGCGTGCCTCACAAAGACAGGACAGGATAGTCAGAAAATAGCAGGATCGAGATAGATGAACGTAACACAGATAAATATACAATAAGTATGTTTTCCTAGCGTATTACAATTACAGCTATCAAAGAAACTATTTGTAACGTCTGACTAACATATGTATATATCGGCAATGAACCGATATATGACATAAGCAGGAACGCTGACTAGGACTGGAGTAATACAGGGAACAGGACTCAGAAGGATTCGCTATCTCTTCGCAGAGATGAACGCAATCCACAAACGGTAACAGAACAGGATTCAGAAGGATTCGTTATCTCTTCGCAGAGATGAACGCAATCCACAAACAGTAACAGAACAGGATTCAGAAGGATTCGTTATCTCTTCGCAGAGATGAACGCAATCCACAAACGGTAACAGGACAGGATTCAGAAGGATTCGTTATCTCTTCGCAGAGATGAACGCAATCCACAAACAGAACCAGAAGCAGGGTAACTACCTCAGCACGGGTGGTCACGGTACGCGCAACCTACCAAAACGTGCTGGAAAGCTGACTAACTGCACACAGGATATAAACAGTTCGTGTACGTATACATCAGCGACACTGATGTATTAACGTAACACAAATACAAGGAAAATAATAAACGTGCTGGTATGCATATATATTGGCAATGAACCAATATATGATGCAAAGACCAGCAAAGTATCTTTATAACAAGAAACACGATCGGGGGCTAAAGCGACAGCAAGACTGGCTTACACTGAAGCTATGAAAACCCAAGGAAACCCTGCAGGAAGCAGATCTTTATACTGAGGTCATCCAATGGGAGCAGACATGCAGATTCCCACACAGGTGAATGATAATCAGTCACAAGCTGACAGCAGGGAAAGACAGACAAAGCTATGCAACTTGCATGGAAATAGATCAGAACTGCCTGAGCTGCAGCACTACTACTTCCAGTAATAGCTGCTGCAGCAGCGATCATTACAGTACCCCCGCCTTTAAAAGCGGATTCCAGACGCTTTTCAAAACCGAAATTCCCAACAAAACAGTCTGACTGATAATTCATGATGACCGGGACAGCCCGGCAAGACCGAATTCCAGAATCAGTCCCCACAAGACTGGACCCATCAGAACCAGAACCTACAGAACCACGCCCATCAGTACCACAAGCCCCAGTGTGACACCCATCAGAACCATGATTTCCAGAAGAAAGCCCTCCGAAATTCCCTGAGCGATATTCCCAGTAATAGCTGCTGCAGCAGCGATCATTACAAATACACTCTCATGTATATTTAATATATCAACGTGTTACTGAAAGTGGAGTATGTTCTTCTGCCCTTTCCACAGGCTGCCCACTGCATGGCTCAGTATCCTTATGCAGTGGTGACTTCTGCAAGAGTGAAGCCTCTGGAAGTTTTATAGGCTTCTCTGATTGGCATGCAGTCCACTCATGGTTGCTGGGACCCTCTTCCTCTCTATGGTTGTGCTCCCATCTGTTATGAGAGTTGCCACATTGTGCAGGGGCACTGAAAGCCCACGCCTGAGTAGTAGCATGGAGCCACTCATGCACAAAGGAAAAAGCCATGATTCTGCACAGGCACAGGCCATCTTGCACCTGCACAGTGCGGCCACACTTGTTCATGGCGGCCACATGATCCTATTCATTCAATAAGCCCTTTTCAAATTGGTTGAGATGGTCCCAGCACGGGAATGATGAGCTTGGGAGCGGTGGAGTGAGCCTCAGGTTTGTTCAGAGGCGTCCTTCTTCTGAGTATCTAGCGTTTCCTCAAATTCTGGCTTTAAGTACAGTACACTTGACTTTAAGTAAAAGGAACACAGCACTTACGGTGGAGGTGTAAGACTGAGGTTGATTCTTACACTATAGTTGCCTTTTGGCAACTTTAGTGTCAACTTCAGCATTATTTGTTGGCCTTTTTTAAAGAGAAAATATTTTAGAAATATGCTTCATTTGCAAGTGTATTGTTATTTGTAAATACAAATACTAATAATGTGACAAACACCCCTCCTAACCTGCACATAGATTTTCCAACATTTAGGACCACAGTCTATGTACCAGCAACATGTAGAGATGGGGGTGTCTTGACACCCTAAAAAATACAAGAAAACAAAAACGGGAGCCCAATAGTGCAATATGTTTGAAAGCAAAGATAGCCATAAGGTGAAGCGGATGTTCTACTCACAAAGGCAGGTTGCAGAGTGGCAACCAACCACAGGAAGCAGGGGGGACAATATACCTGACTCCACTCGGGTGGCCTAAACGGACCTGGATGTGATAGCTCTCCTTGGTGAAACTGACAGGTATCCACTGTGGTCAAAACCACTTGTGGTCTGTCTGGACCCCTCCAACAGGCACTGTTTGGGGTATATAAGCATAAGAGTAGGAAAGAGGCACCCTGGCATTAATAAAACTAATTAAAAACAGATACAATCATTTTTGTGTAAACAAAGAGTTTTCATTGAGCACAGACAATGCGTTTAGCAGGTCTGAGCCCCCTTCACCAGGCCAATAACAGTTTCAAATGAGAAAAGCCATCCAATATAGGGAGCTCCCTATGTTGTATTGCTTTTTCTCATTTGGCACTGTTATTGGCCTGATGAAGCGGGCTCAGACCTGCGAAATGCGTTGTCTGTGCTCAATAAAAACTCTTTGTTTACACAAAGATCTCATTACTAAGGTAAGTCACCCCATCTTTTGATTTTACTGTTTTTAATTAGTTTTATTAACACCAGGGCAACTTTTTCGTACACTTATGTACCGGCAAGCTGAGAAGAGTATAATGGGAAATCTTACCCAAACTGACAACTCTTGTCCACACAACCAGATATCTGTGTTTTTTAACTGCGTACACATCTCAGACTCCATTTCTGCAAAGTAACTTTTTGTTTAACCCTGGGTCGAATTTGCCATTAGGCACTGTAGGCATGTGCCTATAGGCAGGGCGTTTGTGAGAGGCGGGTCACTAGCGGTCCATGAGTGTCCCCTTGTCTTGCTCGCTCTGCAAGAGAGCAGAGCGTTAGTACAGCAAGAAGCCATAGCTGGAGAGGCGCAGCTCCGTGAAGTGCTTTCCTCTCCACTCTACCTGCCCATCCGGCTTCCTAAAATTACAGTCCCGGCCAGCTCCGTTCCATGTAGTAGTGCCGGTATATCAGTGCCGCACTGCCGTTCAGCGCATTGTACCTAAGAGACCCGACAGCACATGCCGAGTCACACGCTGCAGCCCACGCTGTCATCAAAGAGATGACAGAGGTTGGCCGTCTGTGTTAGCATTGATAGGCAACACTGCAGGAAGCTGCATTGGACAGAGAACCGACTTCCTGCTGTTGGAGGACTTACTCTCCTAGCTAACACGCGAGGATGGATCAAGAGCAGGTAGTAAATGCTTTTAAAAATGACGTTTTGAAAAGGAAGGGGAGGAGGGGTTAACAGTGCACCTGCTACAGCATCTGTTTAACTGTGTATATGTGCATGCTTAGTGTGTGTCTTTCCCCCCTCAGTGTGCGTGCGTGTGTCTTTCCCCATCACATCTGTGTGTCCCCTTAGTGTGTCTCCCCCTCCCTCATCACACGTGTGTGTCTCCTTAGTGTGTCTTCCCCTCCCTCATCACACATGTGTGTCTTCTTAGTGTGTCTCCCCCCTCCCTCATCACATGTGTGTGTGTCTCCTTTGTGTGTCTCCCCCCATCCCTCATTACATGTGTATGTTTCCTTAGTGTGTTTCCCCCCTCCCTCATTACATGTGTGTGTCTCCTTAGTGTGTCTCCCTCCTCCCTCATCACACGTGCGTGTGTCTCCTTAGTGTGTGACCCCTCTCCCTCATCACACGTGTGTGTCTACTTAGTGTGTCTCCCCCCCTCCCTTATCACATGTGTGTGTCTCCTTAGTGTGTCTCCCCCCCTCCCTCATTACATGTGTGTCTCCTTAGTGTGTCTCCCCCCTCCCTCATCACATGTGTGTGTCTCCTTAGTGTGTCTTCCCCCTCCCTCATCACATGAGTGTGTGTGTAGAGTTGGGCCGAACGGTTCGCCGGCGAACGGGGTTCGCGCGAACTTAGGTGGTTCGCGTGCGGGTACCGCACGCGAACCTTTTGCGGAAGAAGTTCGGTTCGCCCCATAATGCACCTGAGGGTCAACTTTGACCCTCTACATCACAGTCAGCAGGCCCAGTGTAGCCAATTAGGCTACACTAGCCCCTGGAGCCCCACCCCCCCTTATATAAGGCAGGCAGCGGCGGCCATTACGGCCACTCGTGTGCCTGCATTAGTCAGAGTAGGGCGAGCTGCTGCAGACTGTCTCTCAGGGAAAGATTAGTTAGGCTTAACTTCTTCCTGGCTGCATACCTGTTCTGTTCAGTGAGCCCTCAGCCCACTGCATACCTGTACTGTGATCCTGCCACTGCATAGCTGTTCAGTGATCCTGCCACAGCATACCTGTTCTGTTCAGTGAGCCCTCAGCCCACTGCATACCTGTACTGTGATCCTGCCACTGCATAGCTGTTCAGTGATCCTGCCACAGCATACCTGTTCTGTTCAGTGAGCCCTCAGCCCACTGCATACCTGTACTGTGATCCTGCCACTGCATACCTGTTCAGTGATCCTGCCACAGCATACCTGTTCTGTTCAGTGAGCCCTCAGCCCACTGCATACCTGTACTGTGATACTGCCACTGCATAGCTGTTCAGTGATCCTGCCACAGCATACCTGTTCTGTTCAGTGAGCCCCCAGCCCACTGCATACCTGTACTGTGATCCTGCCACTGCATACCTGTTCAGTGATCCTGCCACAGCATACCTGTTCTGTTCAGTGAGCCCTCAGCCCACTGCATACCTGTACTGTGATACTGCCACTGCATACCTGTACTGTGATCCTGCCACTGCATAGCTGTTCAGTGATCCTGCCACAGCATACCTGTTCTGTTCAGTGAGCCCTCAGCCCACTGCATACCTGTACTGTGATCCTGCCACTGCATACCTGTTCAGTGATCCTGCCACAGCATACCTGTTCTGTTCAGTGAGCCCTCAGCCCACTGCATACCTGTACTGTGATCCTGCCACTGCATAGCTGTTCAGTGATCCTGCCACAGCATACCTGTTCTGTTCAGTGAGCCCCCAGCCCACTGCATACCTGTACTGTGATCCTGCCACTGCATACCTGTTCAGTGATCCTGCCACAGCATACCTGTTCTGTTCAGTGAGCCCTCAGCCCACTGCATACCTGTACTGTGATCCTGCCACTGCATACCTGTTCAGTGATCCTGCCACAGCATACCTGTTCTGTTCAGTGAGCCCTCAGCCCACTGCATACCTGTACTGTGATCCTGCCACTGCATAGCTGTTCAGTGATCCTGCCACAGCATACCTGTTCTGTTCAGTGAGCCCTCAGCCCACTGCATACCTGTACTGTGATCCTGCCACTGCATACCTGTTCAGTGATCCTGCCACAGCATACCTGTTCTGTTCAGTGAGCCCTCAGCCCACTGCATACCTGTACTGTGATACTGCCACTGCATACCTGTTCAGTGATCCTGCCACAGCATACCTGTTCTGTTCAGTGAGCCCTCAGCCCACTGCATACCTGTACTGTGATCCTGCCACTGCATACCTGTTCAGTGATCCTGCCACTGTATACCTGTTCTGTGAACCCGCCACTGTATACCTGTTCTGTTCAGTGGACCCGCCACTGTATACCTGTTCTGTGAACCCGCCACTGTATACCTGTTCTGTTCAGTGGACCCGCCACTGTATACCTGTTCTGTGAACCCGCCACTGTATACCTGTTCTGTTCAGTGGACCCGCCACTGTATACCTGTTCTGTGAACCCGCCACTGTATACCTGTTCTGTTCAGTGGACCTGCCACTGTATACCTGTTTAGTGAACACGCCACTGCATACCTGTTGTGTTCAGTGAACCTGCCACTGCATACCTGTTCTGTGAACCCGCCACTGTATACCTGTTCTGTTCAGTGGACCCGCCACTGTATACCTGTTCTGTGAACCCGCCACTGTATACCTGTTCTGTTCAGTGGACCTGCCACTGTATACCTGTTTAGTGAACACGCCACTGCATACCTGTTGTGTTCAGTGAACCTGCCACTGCATACCTGTTCTGTGAACCCGCCACTGTATACCTGTTCTGTTCAGTGGACCCGCCACTGTATACCTGTTCTGTTCAGTGGACCTGCCACTGTATACCTGTTCTGTTCAGTGGACCTGCCACTGTATACCTGTTTAGTGAACACGCCACTGCATACCTGTTGTGTTCAGTGAACCCGCCACTGTATACCTGTACTGTTCAGTGAACCCACCGCATCAGTGCGCATACCTGTGCAGTTAAGTGAACCCACCTACCTACGTGAGTGCACGCAGTGTGATATACCACTCCGTGCATACCCGATATGGACAAAACAGGTAGAGGAAGAGGAAGAGGTAGTGGCAGAGGCAGAGGAAGGCCACCCGGCAGGTCTGCGCGAGGTCGTGTAAATGTAATTTCGTGTGGACCTGGCCCACAGTACAGTGCTCGGAAGAAGGCACGTCCCATCACCTCCCAAGATTGTCAGGACGTGGTTGAGTATTTAGCGACACAGAACACCTCATCTTGCTCAGCCACCAGCGCTACTACTAGCACCACTTCCGCTGCATTTGACACTTCGCAAGAATTATTTAGTGGTGGTGAAATCACTGATGCACAGCCATTGTTACAGCCAGATGAATTTTCACCAGCTCATATGTCTGCGTTACGCGACAACACTATGGATGTAACGTGTAAGGAGGATGAAGGACCTACACATTTGGATTTTTCTGAGGCAAGCGAAGCTGGGCAGGATGATTACGATGATGACGATGATAGGGATCCTCTGTATGTTCCCAATAGAGGAGATGAAGAGGGGGACAGTTCAGAGGGGGAGTCAGAGAGTAGTAGGAGGATAGAAGTTGCTGAAAGAAGCTGGGGCAGCTCTTCGTCAGAAACAGCTGGTGGCAGAGTCCGGCACCATGTATCGCCAGATTCGCCACCTATGTACAGCCAGCCAACTTGCCCTTCAGCATCAGCTGCTGAGGTGCCCACATCCCAGGGTGGCTCAGCGGTGTGGAAATTTTTTAATGTGTGTGCCTCAGATCGGACCAAAGCCATCTGTTCGCTCTGCCAACAAAAATTGAGCCGTGGAAAGGCCAACACTCACGTAGGGACAAGTGCCTTACGAAGGCACCTGCAGAAAAGGCACAAACAGCAATGGGATGGCCACCTGAGCAAAAGCAGCAGCAGCACACAAAAGCAAAGTCACCCTCCTTCTCCTCTTCCTCCTTCAGGTGCATCATCTGCTTATGCCGCTCTCTCCCTTGCACCTTCACAGGCACCCTCCTCCACTCCGCCTCTGCCCTTGAGCGGTTCCTGCTCCTCTGCCCACAGCAGCAGTCAGGTGTCCGTGAAGGAAATGTTTGAGCGGAAGAAGCCACTTTTGGCCAGTCACCCCCTTGCCCGGCGTCTGACAGCTGGCGTGGCGGAACTGTTAGCTCGCCAGCTGTTACCATACCGGCTGGTGGACTCTGAGGCCTTCCGTAAATTTGTGGCCATCGGAACACCGCAGTGGAAGATGCCAGGCCGCACTTATTTTTCCAGAAAGGCCATACCCCAACTGCACCGTGAAGTTGAGAGGCAAGTGGTGTCATCTCTTGCGAAGAGCGTTGGGTCAAGGGTACACCTGACCACGGATGCCTGGTCTGCCAAGCACGGGCAGGGCCGCTACATTACCTACACAGCCCATTGGGTGAACCTGGTGGTGAACGATGGCAAGCAGAAAGCGGCGGACCAAATTGTGACACCTCCACGGCTTGCAGGCAGGCCTCCTGCCACCTCCTCTCCTCCTGCTACATGCTCTTCGCTGTCCTCCTCCTCCTCCTTGGCTGAGTGGCAGTTCTCCTCTCCAGCTACACAGCCCCAGCTCCGCAGGGCCTATGCTGCATGCCAGGTACGACGGTGTCACGCCATCTTAGACATGGCTTGTCTCAAAGCGGAGAGTCACACTGGAGCAGCTCTCCTGGCTGCTCTTAAGAAACAGGTGGATGAGTGGCTGACCCCGCACCACCTGGAGATAGGCAACGTGGTGTGCGACAACGGCAGCAATCTGCTTGCCGCTTTGCATATGGGGAAGCTGACACACATACCCTGCATGGCACATGTCATGAATCTGGTGGTTCAAAGATTTGTGGCAAAGTACCCTGGCTTAGCGGATGTCCTGAAGCAGGCCAGGAAGTTCTGTGGGCATTTGAGGCGCTCTTACACAGCCATGGCACGATTTGCAGAAATTCAGCGTAAAAACAACATGCCGGTGAGACGCCTCATTTGCGATAGCCCCACTCGCTGGAACTCGACCCTCCTCATGTTCTCCCGCCTGCTAGAACAGAAGAAAGCCGTCACCCAGTACCTCTACAACTGGAGTAGAACGAAACAGTCTGGGAAGATGGGGATGTTCTGGCCCGACAACTGGACAATGATGAAAAATGCATGCAGGCTCATGCGGCCGTTTGAGGAGGTGACCAACCTGGTGAGCCGCAGTGAGGGCACCATCAGCGACTTAATTCCCTACGCGTACTTCTTGGAGCGTGCTGTGCGTAGAGTGGCGGATGAAGCTGCGAATGAGCGTGACCAGGAACCGTTACGGCAGGAACAGGCATGGGACCAATTTTCATCAGACCCAGCTGTTTCCTCAACACCTGCGGCAGCACAGAGGGGGGAGGAGGAGGAAGAAGAGAGGTCATGTGCAGAAGATGAGTCAGACTCAGAGGATGATGAGCAAGGTGTTTCTTTGGGGGAGGAGGAGGAGGAGGAGGGGACAGCGGCAGGAGAACAACCGCAGCAGGCGTCGCAGGGGGCTTGTGCTGCGCAACCTTCCCGTGGTATTGTTCGCGGCTGGGGGGAGGAGGTTGACTTACCTGACGTCACTGAGGAAGAGCAAGAGGAGATGGAGGGTACTGGATCCGACTTTGTGCAGATGTCGTCTTTTATGCTGTCCTGCCTGTTGAGGGACCCCCGTATAAAAAACCTCAAGGGGAATGAGCTGTACTGGGTGGCCACACTACTAGACCCTCGGTACAGGCACAAAGTGGCGGACCTGTTACCAACTCACCGGAAGGTGGAAAGGATGCAGCACATGCAGAACCAGCTGTCAACTATGCTTTACAATGCCTTTAAGGGTGATGTGACGGCACAACGCCAGCAAGGTACCACTGCCACTAATCCTCCTCCCGTGTCCACGCAGTCAAAGACAGGACGCTCCAGCGATCTCATGGTGATGTCGGACATGCGGACGTTCTTTAGTCCAACGCCTCGCCGTAGCCCTTCCGGATCCACCCTCCACCAACGCCTGGAACGGCAGGTAGCCGACTACCTGGCCTTAAGTGTGGATGTAGACACTGCTGTGAACAGCGATGAGGAACCCTTGAACTACTGGGTGCGCAGGCTTGACCTGTGGCCAGAGCTGTCCCAATTTGCCATCCAACTTCTCTCCTGCCCTGCCGCAAGCGTCCTCTCAGAAAGGACCTTCAGCGCAGCTGGAGGCATTGTCACAGAGAAGAGAAGTCGCCTAAGTCACAAAAGTGTTAAGTACCTCACCTTTATAAAAATGAATGAGGCATGGATCCCGGAGGGCTGCTGCCCGCCCCAAGACTAAGTCAGTCCCCGCACATACAGCATCTCTGCCTGCACGCCGTGTGACTGGCTGCCTGGCCTGCCCCAAGAAGACTAAGTCGCTCCCAGTCCCTCCACACAGCATGTCTGCCTGCAGGCCGCTTCACTACCTTCTCCGCCACCACCAACAGGGTCCGGGACTCCAGGCGGATTGCTGAATTTTTTAGGCCGCTGCTAGCAGCGGCCGCTGTAATAATTTTTCGGGTGCGTGTACATGACTGCCTAATTTTTCTGGCTGCACTGCGGGCAGCTGCAACAACAAAAGAAAAGGCATGAACATGCGCCCATTCCCCTTCGTGATCATTACCTTGCCGTGGTGAAGGGGCTTGCGTATCACAATGGAGCAATGACCGGCGCCTAGATGAGTGTCTCGGGGGGCACACCCACGATAATAAGGTCGTTGCCTCATTGTGGTCAGACCAAATTTGATCAGCTGGACAGTCACTGTTCTGTCATTCAGCTACATCAGCCAGGTGACTGACCATATGGGCTGTAAAGCCACCAAAACCTGCACTCTCGCCATGGTGCGCACCAGTCCAGCACGGCCGTCACTACACAAACAGCTGTTTGCGGTGCGTTACACGATGAGTTTGGTGCGTCAGTGTGAAGCAGTACCTTAATTACACTACCTGATTGATGTATACACATGCAAGATGTTTGAAAGCACTTTAGGCCTGTCATTTAACATTCAATGTGATTTCTGCCCTTAAAACGCTGCTTTGCGTCAAATCCAGATTTTTCCCGGGGACTTTTGGCATGTATCCCACTCCGCCATCCCCCCCTCCAGGTGTTAGACCCCTTGAAACATCTTTTCCATCACTTTTGTGGCCAGCATAATTAATTTTTTTTTTCAAAGTTCGCATCCCCATTGAAGTCTATTGCGGTTCGCGAACTTTAACGCGAACCGAACCTTTCGCGAAAGTTCGCGAACCCGGTTCGCGAACCGAAAATCGGAGGTTCGGCCCAACTCTATGTGTGTGTGTGTCTCCTAAGTGTGTCTCCCCCCTCCCTCATCACATGTGTGGGTGTGTGTCTCCTTAGTGTGTCTCCCCCTCCCTTATCACATGTGTGTGTGTCTCCCTCCCTCCCTCATCACATGTGTGTGTGTCTCCTCAGTGTGTCTCCCCCCTCCCTCATCACGTGTGTGTGTGTGTGTGTGTGTGTGTGTGTGTGTGTGTGTGTGCGCGCGCGCGCTTAGTGTGACTCTCTCCCCACCATTGTATGTGTGTGTGTGCATGTTTAGTGTGAGTCGCTCCCCAGGTGTGTGTGTGTGTGTGCGTGCGTGCATGCTTAGTGCGGACATAGTCTTAAGAGAGTCCTGGGTTTGAAGGGGTGTGGTCTGTCTAAATAGGCAGAGCTTAGGATGCCAGACCTTACATGCCTATAGGCTCCTGGGCTGTAAATCCAGCCCTGGTTTAACCACTTGAGGACCTAGGGCTTTCTACCCCTTAAGGACCGGCCACTTTTTTTCCATTCAGACCACTGCAGCTTTCACGGTTTATTGCTCGCTCATACAACCTACCACCTAAATGAATTTTGGCTCCTTTTCTTGTCACTAATAAAGCTTTCTTTTGGTGCTATTTGATTGCTCCTGCGATTTTTACTTTTTATTATATTCATCAAAAAAGACATGAATTTTGGCAAAAAATGATTTTTTTAACTTTCTGTGCTGACATTTTTCAAATAAAGTAAAATTTCTGTATACATGCAGCGCGAAAAATGTGGACAAACATGTTTTTGATCAAAAAAAACCCATTCAGTGTATATTTATTGGTTTGGGTAAAAGTTATAGCGTTTACAAACTATGGTGCAAAAAGTGAATTTTCTCATTTTCAAGCATCTATGACTTTTCTGACCCCCTGTCATGTTTCATGAGGGGCTAGAATTCCAGGATAGTATAAATACCCCCCAAATGACCCCATTTTGGAAAGAAGACATCCCAAAGTATTCACTGAGAGGCATAGTGAGTTCATAGAAGATATTATTTTTTGTCACAAGCGGAAAATGACACTTTGTGAGAAAAAAAAAAAAAAAAAGTTTCCATTTCTTCTAACTTGCGACAAAAAAAATGAAATCTGCCACGGACTCACCATGCCCCTCTCTGAATACCTTGAAGGGTCTACTTTCCAAAATGGGGTCATTTGTGGGGTGTGTTTACTGTCCTGACATTTTGGTGGGTGCTAAATTGTAAGCACCCCTGTAAAGCCTAAAGGTGCTCATTGGACTTTGGACCCCTTAGCGCAGTTAGGCTGCAAAAAAGTGCCACACATGTGGTATTGCCGTACTCAGGAGAAGTAGTATAATGTGTTTTGGGGTGTATTTTTACACATACCCATGCTGGGTGGGAGAAATATCTCTGTAAATGACAATTTGTTAATTTTTTTTACACACAATTGTCCATTTACAGAGATCTTTCTCCCACTCAGCATGGGTATGTGTAAAAATACACCCCAAAACACATTATACTACTTCTCCTGAGTACGGCGATACCACATGTGTGGCACTTTTTTGCACCCTAACTGCGCTAAAGGGCCCAAAGTCTAATGAGTACCTTTAGGATTTCACAGGTCATTTTGAGAAATTTCGTTTCAAGACTACTCCTCACGGTTTAGGGCCCCTAAAATGCCAGGGCAGTATAGGAACCCCACAAATGACCCCATTTTAGAAAGAAGACACCCCAAGGTATTCCGTTAGGAGTATGGTGAGTTCATAGAAGATTTTATTTTTTGTCAAAAGTTAGCGGAAAATGACACTTTGTGAAAAAACACAATTAAAATCAATTTCCGCTAACTTGTGACAAAAAATAAAATCTTCTATTAACTCGCCATACTCCTAACGGAATACCTTGGGGTGTCTTCTTTCTAAAATGGGGTCATTTGTGGGGTTCCTATATTGCCCTGGCATTTTAGGGGCCCTAAACCGTGAGGAGTAGTCTTGAAACGAAATTTCTCAAAAAGACCTGTGAAATCCTAAAGGTACTCATTGGACTTTGGGCCCTTTAGCGCAGTTAGGGTGCAAAAAAGTGCCACACATGTGGTATCGCCATACTCGGGAGAAGTAGTACAACGTGTTTCGGGGTGTATTTTTACACATACCCATGCTGGGTGGGAGAAATACCTCTGTAAATGACAATCTTTTGATTTTTTTACACACAATTGTCCATTTACAGCGGTATTTCTCCCACCCAGCATGGGTATGTGTAAAAATACACCCCAAAACACACTGTACTACTTCTCCTGAGTACGGCGATACCACATGTGTGGCACTTTTTTGCACCCTAACTGCGCTAAGGGGCCCAAAGTCCAATGAGTACCTTTAGGATTTCACAGGTCATTTTTGTTTCAAGACTACTCCTCACGGTTTAGGGCCCCTAAAATGCCAGGGCAGTATACGAACCCCACTAATGACCCAATTTTAGAAAGAAGACACCCCAAGGTATTCCGTTAGGAGTATGGTGAGTTCATAGAAGTTTTTATTTTTTTGTCACAAGTTAGCGGAAATTGATATTAATTGTTTTTTTTCACAAAGTGTAATTTTCCGCTAACTTGGGACAAAAAATAAAATCTTCTATGAACTCACCATACTCCTAACGGAATACCTTTGGGTGTCTTCTTTCTAGAATGGGGTCATTTGTTGGGTTCCTATACTGCCCTGGCATTTTAGGGGCCCTAAACCGTGAGGAGTAGTCCTAAAACCAAATGTTGCAAAATGACCTGTGAAATCCTAAAGGTACTCATTGGACTTTGGGCCCCTTAGCGTACTTAGGGTGTAAACAAGTGCCACACATGTGGTACCGCCGTACTCAGGAGAAGTAGTATAATGTGTTTTGGGGTGTATTTTTACACATACCCATGCTAAGTGGGAGAAATATCTCTGTAAATGACAATTGTTTGATGTTTTTTACACACAATTGTCCATTTACATAGAAATTTCTCCCACCCAGCATGGGTATGTGTAAAAATACACCCCAAAACACATTATACTACTTTTCCTGAGTACGGCGGTACCACATGTGTGACACTTTTTTGCAGCCTAGGTGCGCTAAGGGGCCCAACGTCCTATTTACAGGTCATTTTGAGGCATTTGTTTTCTAGACTACTCCTAGGGCCCCTAAAATGCCAGGGCAGTATAAGAACCCCACAAGTGACCCCATTTTAGAAAGAAGACACCCCAAGGTATTCCGTTAAGTGTATGGCGAGTTCATAGAAGATTTTATTTTTTGTCACAAGTTAGTGAAAAAATGACACTTTGTGAAAAAAAACAATAAAAATCAATTTCCGCTAACTTTTGACAAAAAATAAAATCTTCTATGAACTCGTCATACACCTAACAGAATACTTTGGGGTGTCTTTTTTTCTAAAATGGGGTCACTTGTGGGGTTCCTATACCGCCCTGGCATTTTACGGGCCCAAAACCGTGAGTAGTCTGGAAACCAAATGTCTCAAAATGACTGTTCAGGGGTATAAGCATCTGCAAATTTTGATGACAGGTGGTCTATGAGGGGGCGAATTTTGTGGAACCGGTCATAAGCAGGGTGGCCTTTTAGATGACAGGTTGTATTAGGCCTGATCTGATGGATAGGAGTGCTAGGGGGGTGACAGGAGGTGATTGATTGGTGTCTCAGGGGGTGGTTAGAGGGGAAAATAGATGCAATCAATGCACTGGGGAGGTGATCGGAAGGGGGTCTGAGGGGGATCTGAGGGTTTGGCCGAGTGATCAGGAGCCCACACGGGGCAAATTAGGGCCTGATCTGATGGGTAGGTGTGTTAGGGGGTGACAGGAGGTGATTGATGGGTGTCTCAAGGTGTGATTAGAGGGGGGAATAGATGCAAGCAATGCACTGGCGAGGTGATCAGGGCTGGGGTCTGAGAGCATTCTGAGGGTGTGGGCGGGTGATTGAGTGCCCTAGGGGCAGATAGGGGTCTAATCTGATAGGTAGCAGTGACAGGGGGTGATTGATGGGTAATTAGTGGGTGTTTAGGGTAGAGAACAGATGTAAACACTGCACTTGGGAGGTGATCGGACGTCGGATCTGCAGGCGATCTATTGGTGTGGGTGGGTGATCAGATTGCCCGCAAGGGGCAGGTTAGGGGCTGATTGATGGGTGGCAGTGACAGCGGGTGATTGATGGGTGGCAGTGACAGGGGGTGATTGATGGGTGGCAGTGACAGGGGGTGATTGATGGGTGATTGATGGGTGATTGATAGGTGATTGACAGGTGATTGACAGGTAATCCGTGGGTTATTACAGGGGAGAACAGATGTAAATATTGCACTGGCGAATTGATAAGGGGGGTCTGAGGGCAATCTGAGCGTGTAAGCGGGTGATTGGGTGCCCGCAAGGGGCAGATTAGGGTCTGATCTGATGGGTAACAGTGACAGGTGGTGATAGGGGGTGATTGATGGGTGATTGATGGGTAATTAGTGGGTGTTTAGAGGAGAGAATAGATGTAAACGCTGCGCTTGGGTGGTGATCTGATGTCGGATCTGCGGGCGATCTATTGGTGTGGGTGGGTGATCAGATTGCCCGCAAGGGGCAGGTTAGGGGCTGATTGATGGGTGGCAGTGACAGGGGGTGATTGATGGGTGGCAGTGACAGGGGGTGATTGATGGGTGATTGACAGGTGATCAGTGGGTTATTACAGGGAAGGACAGATGTAAATAATGCCCTGGCGAATTGATAAGGGGGGGTCTGAGGGCAATCTGAGCGTGTAGGCGGGTGATTGGGTGCCCGCAAGGGGCAGATTAGGGTCTGATCTGATGGGTAACAGTGACAGGTGGTGATAGGGGGTGATTGATGGGTGATTGATGGGTAATTAGTGGGTGTTTAGAGGAGAGAATAGATGTAAACGCTGCGCTTGGGTGGTGATCTGATGTCGGATCTGCGGGCGATCTATTGGTGTGGGTGGGTGATCAGATTGCTCGCAAGGGGCACGTTAGGGGCTGATTGATGGGTGGCAGTGACAGGGGGTGATTGATGGGTGGCAGTGACAGGGGGTGATTGATGGGTGATTGACAGGTGATCAGTGAGTTATTACAGGGAAGGACAGATGTAAATAATGCCCTGGCGAATTGATAAGGGGGGTCTGAGGGCAATCTGAGCGTGTAGGCGGGTGATTTGGTGCCTGCAAGGGGCAGATTAGGGTCTGATCTGATGGGTAACAGTGACAGGTGGTGATAGGGGGTGATTGATGGGTGATTGATGGGTAATTAGTGGGTGTTTAGAGGAGAGAATAGATGTAAACGCTGCGCTTGGGTGGTGATCTGATGTCGGATCTGCGGGCGATCTATTGGTGTGGGTGGGTGATCAGATTGCCCGCAAGGGGCAGGTTAGGGGCTGATTGATGGGTGGCAGTGACAGGGGGTGATTGATGGGTGATTGACAGGTGATTGACAGGTGATTGACAGGTGATTGACAGGTGATCAGGGGGGATAGATGCATACAGTACATGGGGTGGGGGGGTCTGGGGGGGGGGGTCTGGGGAGAATCTGAGGGGTGGGAGGGTGATCAGGAGGGAGCAGGGGGCAGGGGGGGGGATAAAAAAAAATAGCGTTGACAGATAGTGACAGGGAGTGATTGATGGGTGATTAGGGGGGTGATTGGGTGCAAACAGGGGTCTGGGGGGTGGGCAGGGGGGGGGTCTGATGGGTGCTGTGGGCGATCTCGGGCGGGGGGGGGGGAAATCAGTGTGCTTGGTGCAGACTAGGGTGGCTGCAGCCTGCCCTGGTGGTCCCTCGGACACTGGGACCACCAGGGCAGGAGGCAGCCTGTATAATACACTTTGTAAACATTACAAAGTGTATTATACACTTTGTATGCGGCGATCGTCGGGTTAACATCCCGCCGGCGCTTCCGTATGGCCGGCGGGATGTTGCGGCGGGTGAGCGGCGCCAGGCGGAGGCGGAGGATCGCGTCACTGATGACGCGATTGCTCCGCCCATGCCCCTACAAGGACCGCCGCCAATTGTCAATACGGCGGTCCTTGCGGGGTCCACTTCCCGGCCGCCAATTGTATATACGGCGGTCGGGAAGTGGTTAACCATTGTCTCTGTAAAGTTGTGATTATGGCAATTGCCACTATTGAATGCAAGTCAATAGGAGCATGTTTTTAAAAATTAAACTAATCGAAAATCACTCTACAGTATGTCTCTGCCCTTTTATATAAAAACTTACACTGCTGTAGTCCAGGAAAAGCTGGACAAATAAAATGAGTAGTTCCTGCCTGACCAAAATTGTCCCAATCTGGGTTAAATGCTTCAGATGATGTGATGCGAAGATTGTTTTACTGAAGTTCTACCATTTGAATCTGAAGTATTACCTTGTTTTTTTTAAGATGGCCGCTAGTTTATTGACTCATTGTTTTGTTAGCCACATGGCAGCTTTTGTACAGCTCATCATTGTGGAGCTTCCTGTGTTCACGAAGTACAGCTCACCTCTCTCTAGCCAATCACAAAGCAGGGAAAGGGTGGGACTTTAGGAAGTATAAAGGTATCAGCATTGTTCTAGGCTGGGGTGTTGATGACCATGCGATGAGGAGAATGCTCTGGCTCTCCGGGGACTGCTGATGGAAGGACAATGGATTGCTACAGAAATACCAGACAATGCTGATTAATGGAGACAATGGACACTGGAGATTGTTCATGTATTCAAAGTTATATATATATATATATATATATATATATATATATATATATATATATATATATATATATATATATATATATCATAGTGCATGCGATAGAACTTTATATATATATTTGTAGTACGATTTAGCCTGAATGTATGTATTTGTATGTTTTGTTTTTACCCTTTTGTAACTTGACTGTTTCTGATCTTTGGTTTGCCTGATTAAAATCACATTACTGTGATTTTTCTTGTCCCAAAACTGCTGGTTTCCTCAAACTCATTGCTAGCAAAAGAAAAGGTAAAATTTTTGCAGTCCTTTGAGAAAGGATAGCAAATCAGTGGGGGCTCGGCCGGGGCAGCACTGATTTTGATTGAGACGTGCAGTTTTGGGTTTGCTGATCAGGATGTTACGCAGAATTTTCAAAAGGGATAAATGCACTGAAAGGGCAGAGCAGGAGGTGTGCAATCTACCTGCATGGGCTAGTCAGGGTTCTTGGAGTAAAGTTGCTAAGGTGTTTGCTAAATATGATAATCCTGAGAACAAAGTTTGGTGTGACAATATTCCTGAAAGTCTTCAAAATCTTGAGATAGATTCTTTGGGACTCAGTAGGAAAGGGCTGAAGACTGTATCCACGTTTGGGTGGTATTTTCTTCATGCTATTCATGCTGAGACTCAAAGAAGGAAGAAAGCAGAAGAGGAGGTTAAAGTATTAAGAGACCAGCTTGCTATTGCATCAGAGTGCGTTCGCAGCACGGCGTCCCACGCTGAGAGAGTTGAAGAGCGGTGTGCAGCCGTTATCATGAAGTCTGTTAATACTTTAAGAAATAAATTTGGGCGTAAGCCAATTAGCAAAACCAGAATACGTACGATTGTCACATCTCAGGATTGGGATAGTGAGGATATACTATCATCTTTTGATAGTGAGGATAAAGAGATTGTGGTTGAGATTACAGACAAGCAGGCTTTACCTGCGAGGAAGAAGAAAAGTGTCAGACCTCTCATTACTACGCATAGGAAGCATCAGCATGATAGAGAGGGCATGGCAGATGGAGAGGTGTATTATCGAAACTCTAGAGACACCGAAATTGAGGAGTTTCGGGAATACACTCAAACTGAACTTAATGACCTGGCAAAACAATTTAAGCAGAAATCAGGTGAGCCTCTCCTGAGCTGGCTACTGCGGCTATGGGATGATGGTGCTGATTCAGTGCTTTTGTCAGGAAAAGAAGCAGTGAGTATGGGTGTATTGACACATGACCCACAGTTACACCAGGCAATGCGTAAGGCAAGGGAGTTTACCGTTGTTTTTTCGCTGCTTGATCTGGTGAGAGATGGCATAGTCCGGGTATACGCTTGTCCCACTGATCTTGAAAATACGACTCCATGGAGCAGTATCAGTGAAGGCATGGCCAGACTGCGTTAGATGGGCTGTATAACCAGATTAGGCCATCTGAGAGACTGGGCGGGGCCAGATTTAGAACCTTTTACTGCAAATCTGTGTTCAAAGCTCCTGAAGTCTGCTCCATTTAATCTGAGAGCTCCATTACTGTCTTTGCTGGGAGGTTTAGGATTGAATAGCAAGGTGCATGAAGATACTGCACTTCTCAGTCAGTTAGGTGAGCTGGAGTTTAGTCAGAAAAAGTTTGCTAAACCAGTAAAGGCGTTAGATGAGGAATCTGACAGTATGGGGGAGGGAGAGAGAGAGAAGTCAGTGAAGAAAAAGGGGAAGGCAGGGAAAAAGAAAAGGACCAGGCTAGTAGTTACTAGAGGGAAGATGTGGGTGGATTTATCAAGGGCAGGGGTTCCTGCAGAGGAGATAGATGGGTGTCCCACTGTAGAGCTCTTGAAAAAGTGGAAGCGTTTAGCTGGGAAATCTGCTAGGGACAGAGCCACAACCAACAATGATGATACAAGCTCAGGGACAGATGAGAGAGGAGAAGCCCCCCCTGTTATGCCAAAGCCCAACCCCAAACAAGTAAGCAAAGCCCCTCCTGTTATTCCCAAGCCCAGTCCCAAACACTCACACAATTCCCTTTACCCTGGGGAGGAGTTAGAGGAGCGCAGGAAAAGGAACTGGGGGGTACCTTCACCTTTATGAGGAGGAGGCGGGTCTCCATCTAAGGAAGTAAGAATAGTGACATCTGGAGACCAACGTCCTTATGTACCAGTCACTGTGTGGTGGAGCAAATCATCGCCGCCTACACATGTAATGGCCCTGGTGGATACTGGCGCAGAAGTCACTCTCTTGCAAGGTGACCCCTCCCATCATAAAGGTGAAACAATTTATGTTGAAGGTCTGGGTGGGAAGACAATAGCAGCGGTTAGAACACGGGTTACTTTGGCTATTGGTGAGGGACCAGGTTTTAAGGCAAATGTGTTAGTGTCTGAGTTGCCAGAGAATATTTTGGGGATGGATATACTTTTTGGTCAGTCAATACAGACTGAACTGGGTACCTTCACCCTAGGATATCCTGAGAAAGCATATTTGGTTAGAGCTGTGAAGGCTGTAGTTAGAGGTCATGCAAAATGGACACCTATCTACATTCCTCCACCTGAGAAGCCAGTGTGTCTGAAGCAGTAAAGGCTGTCTGGGGGGCACCAGGAGATTGGGGATACTATCCAAGAGATGTTAAGGGTAGGGTTCTTCAGGCCTGCTGTTAGTCCATTCAATGCTCCAGTATATCCTGTTAGGAAAAAGACAGAAGCTACAGGATGACATTGGACTACAGAGGTTTAAACAAAGTTGCACCTCCTTTGAAATCAGCTGTACCTGATATGGTCTCCCTGGTTGAGCGTATTGCAAAAGAAGCGGGAGATTATCATGCAATTTTAGACCTTGCTAATGCCTTCTTCTCTATTGCCATAGATGAAGCGTCTCAAGACCAGTTTGCTTTTACATGGGACGGCCGCCAGTACACTCCTACTGTTCTACCTCAAGGATACATCCACTCAGCAACACTTTGTCATGGACTGATTGCCAGAGATCTCAGCATAATGGATTTCAAGGTTGCAGTTTTTCACTACATTGATGATGTAATGATTTCTGGAACAAAAGAGGATGTGACTGAAGTTTTACCTCTCCTGATGCAGTACTTGAAGGACAGAGGGTGGGCAATCAACAGAGATAAAGTTCAAGGACCTGCCACAGAGGTAAAATTTCTTGGGATGACATGGACTGGGCCTCAGCGAAAAATCCCTGAAACTGTTGTGCAAACTATCCAGGGACTGGCGCCCCCTACGTCCAAAAAGTAGGTGCAGAAGTTTATTGGGGTGGTAGGATTCTGGCGATCATTTATTCCACACCTGGGACTGATTTTGAGGCCTATTTACAATGTGACCAGGAAAAAGACTTTGTTTTCATGGGGTCCCGAACAGCAAAGTGCATTTGCCGCTGCAAAAGAAGCCATTTTGCAGCACCAGGGATTAGGGCCTGTGAGACAAGGGGTGCCATTTCAACTTGATGTTGTAGAGCAGAATGACACTGTTTCTTGAAGTTTGTGGCAACCCAATGAAAAGAAAGGACTGCGGGCCATACCAATCGGGTTTTGGTCCAAACAGCTGACAGGGGCACAGAAACGTTACACACCCCTGGAGAAGTATTTGTTTGCGGCCTGCACAGCTCTCCAGCATGTAGAGTACATCACGGGAAGTGACCCAGTGACTGTCCATACTACATTGCCAATTGCAGGATGGGTGAGAGATAATGGACTGACCACTAGGGCTACTGTGGCCCAAAACCAAATGTTGATGAAGTGGAAGTGGTACCTGCAGGAGAGAGGTGGTATTGCAGCTGGAGATGTGAGAGACATTTCAAAACAGCTGGCTGGGCTTGTCACGTTCATCAGCACCCAGCCAGAGGAAGAAATACCTGAGCTGCAAACATCTCCCATTCAAGAGGCTCTGCCTTTTGAGTCTCTGTCAGAAGAGCAGAAAGTGTCAGCGTGGTTTACTGATGGTTCAGGCACAGTCGCAGCATCTGGTCGCCAGTGGGTTGCAGCTTCATACAATCCAAGCACAGACACATTCTTGCAGGAGACCGGCAATGAAGGGTCTAGTCAGTATGCTGAACTGAAAGCCATCATTATGACTCTTCAGGAGGACCCGTCACCTCAGGTAACCCTTTACACTGACAGCTGGGCTGTTTTAAAAGGTCTGACAACCTGGATGCCTTCATGGAAATCTAGTGACTGGAAAATTCATGGAAGAGCAGTGTGGGGAGGTAAGAAACTTTGGGATTATATCTGGGAACAGGCCCACACCCGCACAATAACAGTGGGACACGTTGATGCACATGGGCCCATGGTACCAGACTTTGAGAACTTTAACAGAGTGGCAGATGAGATTGCTAAGGTAGCTGCAGTTGTGCCTGTTGATCCTGTCTTACTGAACTTGGCCAACTGGGCTCACAAGCAGTCTGGACATTTGGGGCAGAAAGCTTCTTATGAGTGGGCTCAGCAGAGAGGTCTGCCAGTAACTATGGACATGATAAAGACTGTAATAATTAACTGCACTGTGTGTAGCGAGGTGCGATAGTGGCCATTGCAAAAGCATTCCACTGGGGCAATCAGAAGGGGGGAGAGGCCTGCAGAGATTTGGCAGATAGATTTCATCGGTCCCCTGCCCAAAGGAAGCCATGGACTGAAATATTGTTGCACTGCAGTTGACACTTATTCAGGACTTCTAATTGTTCACTCGAGCAAGCGAGCAGATCAAGCCACAACTCTTCAGATGCTACAGAAGATAACTGTTGCTTATGGCCTACCTAAGGAAATCCAGAGTGATCAAGGAACACATTTCACTGGAAATACAGCACAACAGTGGGCCAAGGACTCTGGAGTGTACTGGCTGTTCCATGTTCCTTATCATCCACAAGCAGCTGGCCTGATTGAAAGATACAATGGACTGTTAAAGAATCAAATCCAGAAACTTACACCCACACACACACTGAGGGGGTGGGATCGGGTTCTAACACAAGCAGTCCTATTGTTAAATTCAAGGCCAATAGCCAAAAGTACACCTTTTGAGAGGATGGTGGGGGTTGATGTGCAGACTTCAGACCTTGAATGCAGGATTCAGTATTTGAATAGGATTCCTCAAAGGACAGGTATAGGTCAATACCAGATCACTGCTTCTCATGAGATTGAAACAGTAGCTGACATGTCTGAAGTTGTAGCCTATTTAGGAATGAGAGGAGACCTGGCAGGAAGATTTGAGGTGGTTTTCACTTTGACAGCTGAACTAATAGATGCTGGCTGGGAATCTGATTGGTTAGTTGATACTACTCAGCCAGAATGGAAAGTTCAGCTCAACAACCCCAAACCTTCCAAGATACCGTGCAATGCTCCACTCTCAGTATCCCAAACAACATCAATAGGAAGAAGGGGAAATATACTAATATTTCCCCTTCTTCCTATTGATGTTGTTTGGGAAGGTCAAAAATGGTTACAAGTAGGTGGTAGGGTTACTGCTAGGGAACCGGGTAAGAAACCAGTCAAAGGAGAGATTATAGCTCAAGGACCAGGTTCTACTGTTTATGTTCTTTTGGAGGGAACAAATAATCTGCGTTGTTTCCCTTTATACAGAATAACTGCGGTGTGACACCATCCTTGAGGACTGAGTGGATTGCGGTGCCCGACTGTGGTCATAACCAGAAACTGAGAGCCACCAGGACAAGACAAAGAGAAGACTTTGGACTTTTCATGGACTTTCCTAAATACAGACGGTTTTGAGAAAGGATCCGCTGACCCTTCTGGATTTGAGTGGAAGGGTTAAATGAACTTTGATTACATATGTAGATACAGCGTTTGTGGAGTGGCACTCCCTATCGTGCAGAAAAAATGCGTAGAGATAGACAGGCAAATAAATGTTTCTCTCACCCTTCCTCCGGTATCCCTCTGATGCTTTTATGGGCTCAGACGTGTGCACATCGGATCAACAATTTGAAAAAGGAACAGCTACTATTGTAATCAGGGAGAAAAAAGAAGAGGACATCCGGGCACCTTCCGTCTTCTATTTTATTGCCAAATATCCACATCAATTTGGGTAACATACCATTGGTGCATTCAACTGGTGGTCAGTTCGGTGGTGGTGAGTAGGAGGTGGGGGTGCCGGGCATCAGTTGGGGCTTGCGACGGCCGTTTTGCATCTTGCTAGACGCTTGGTCACGCTGTGCTCCCAGCACAGCGTGACCAAGCGTCTAGCAAGACGCGAAACGGCCGTCGCAAGCCCCAACTGATGCCCGGCACCCCCACCTCCTACTCACCACCACCGAACTGACCACCAGTTGAATGCACCAATGGTATGTTACCCGAATTGATGTGGATATTTGGCAATAAAATAGAAGACGGAAGGTGCCCGGATGTCCTCTTCTTTTTTCTCCCTGATTACAATATTAAATGAACTTTGAAACAGACATATTTCAGATTAAAGGTAGAAACTGGGTGGAATGTGATGCGAAGATTGTTTTACTGAAGTTCTACCATTTGAATCTGAAGTATTACCTTGTTTTTTTTAACCACTTGAGGACCTAGGGCTTTCTACCCCTTAAGGACACTTTTTTTCCATTCAGACCACTGCAGCTTTCACGGTTTATTGCTCGCTCATACAACCTACCACCTAAATGAATTTTGGCTCCTTTTCTTGTCACTAATAAAGCTTTCTTTTGGTGCTATTTTATTGATCCTGCGATTTTTACTTTTTATTATATTCATCAAAAAAGACATGAATTTTGGCAAAAAAATGATTTTTTTAACTTTCTGTGCTGACATTTTTCAAATAAAGTAAAATTTCTGTATACATGCAGCACGAAAAATGTGGACAAACATGTTTTTGATAAAAAAAACCCATTCAGTGTATATTTATTGGTTTGGGTAAAAGTTATAGCGTTTACAAACTATGGTGCAAAAAGTGAATTTTCCCATTTTCAAGCATCTATGACTTTTCTGACCCCCTGTCATGTTTCATGAGGGGCTAGAATTCCAGGATAGTATAAATACCCCCCAAATGACCCCATTTTGGAAAGAAGACATCCCAAAGTATTCACTGAGAGGCATAGTGAGTTCATAGAAGATATTATTTTTTGTCACAAGTAAGCGAAAAATGACACTTTGTGAGAAAAAAAAAAAAAGTTTCCATTTCTTCTAACTTGCGACAAAAAAAAAATGAAATCTGCCACGGACTCACCATGCCCCTCTCTGAATACCTTGAAGGGTCTACTTTCCAAAATGGGGTCATTTGTGGGGTGTGTTTACTGTCCTGACATTTTGGGGGGTGCTAAATAGTAAGCACCCCTGTAAAGCCTAAAGGTGCTCATTGGACTTTGGACCCCTTAGCGCAGTTAGGCTGCAAAAAAGTGCCACACATGTGGTATTGCCATACTCAGGAGAAGTAGTATAATGTGTTTTGGGGTGTATTTTTACACATACCCATGCTGGGTGGGAGAAATATCTCTGTAAATGACAATTTGTTAATTTTTTTTACACACAATTGTCCATTTACAGAGATCTTTCTCCCACTCAGCATGGGTATGTGTAAAAATACACCCCAAAATACATTGTACTACTTCTCCTGAGTACGGCGATACCACATGTGTGGCACTTTTTTGCACCCTAACTGCGCTAAAGGGCCCAAAGTCCTATGAGTACCTTTAGGATTTCACAGGTCATTTTGAGAAATTTCGTTTCAAGACTACTCCTCACGGTTTAGGGTCCCTAAAATGCCAGGGCAGTATAGGAACCCCACAAATGACCCCATTTTAGAAAGAAGACACCCCAAGGTATTCCGTTAGGAGTATGGTGAGTTCATAGAAGATTTTATTTTTTGTCAAAAGTTAGCGAAAAATGACACTTTGTGAAAAAACACAATTAAAATCAATTTCCGCTAACTTGTGACAAAAAATAAAATCTTCTATGAACTCGCCATACTACTAACGGAATACTTCGGGGAGTCTTCTTTCTAAAATGGGGTCATTTGTGGGGTTCCTATACTGCTCTGGCATTTTAGGGGCCCTAAACCGTGAGGAGTAGTCTTGAAACGAAATTTCTCAAAATGACCTGTGAAATCCTAAAGGTACTCATTGGACTTTGGGCCCTTTAGCGCAGTTAGGGTGCAAAAAAGTGCCACACATGTGGTATCGCCATACTCGGGAGAAGTAGTACAACTTGTTTTGGGGTGTATTTTTACACATACCCATGCTGGGTGGGAGAAATACCTCTGTAAATGACAATCTTTTGATTTTTTTACACACAATTGTCCATTTACAGCGGTATTTCTCCCACCCAGCATGGGTATGTGTAAAAATACACCCCAAAACACATTGTACTACTTCTCCTGAGTACGGCGATACCACATGTGTGGCACTTTTTTGCACCCTAACTGCGCTAAGGGGCCCAAAGTCCAATGAGTACCTTTAGGATTTCACAGGTCATTTTTGTTTCAAGACTACTCCTCACGGTTTAGGGCCCCTAAAATGCCAGGGCAGTATAGGAACCCCACTAATGACCCCATTTTAGAAAGAAGACACCCCAAGGTATTCCGTTAGGAGTATGGTGAGTTCATAGAAGTTTTTATTTTTTTGTCACAAGTTAGCGGAAATTGATTTTAATTGTGTTTTTTCGCAAAGTGTCATTTTCCGCTAACTTGGGACAAAAAATAAAATCTTCTATGAACTCACCATACTCCAAACGGAATACCTTTGGGTGCCTTCTTTCTAGAATGGGGTCATTTGTGGGGTTCCTATACTGCCCTGGCATTTTAGGGGCCCTAAACCGTGAGGAGTAGTCTTGAAACCAAATGTTGCAAAATGACCTGTGAAATCCTAAAGGTACTCATTGGACTTTGGGCCCCTTAGCGTACTTAGGGTGTAAAAAAGTGCCACACATGTGGTACCGCCGTACTCAGGAGACGTAGTATAATGTGTTTTGGGGTGTATTTTTACACATACCCATGCTAAGTGGGAGAAATATCTCTGTAAATGACAATTGTTTGATGTTTTTTACACACAATTGTCCATTTACATAGAAATTTCTCCCACCCAGCATGGGTATGTGTAAAAATACACCCCAAAACACATTATACTACTTTTCCTGAGTACGGCGGTACCACATGTGTGACACTTTTTTGCAGCCTAGGTGCGCTAAGGGGCCCAACGTCCTATTCACAGGTCATTTTGAGGCATTTGTTTTCTAGACTACTCCTCGCGGTTTAGGGCCCCTAAAATGCCAGGGCAGTATAGGAACCCCACAAGTGACCCCATTTTAGAAAGAAGACACCCCAAGGTATTCCGTTAGGTGTATGGCGAGTTCATAGAAGATTTTATTTTTTGTCACAAGTTAGTGAAAAATGACACTTTGTGGAAAAAAACCCAATAAAAATCAATTTCCGCTAACTTTTGACAAAAAATAAAATCTTCTATGAACTCGTCATACACCTAACAGAATACCTTGGGGTGTCTTTTTTTCTAAAATGGGGTCACTTGTGGGGTTCCTATACCGCCCTGGCATTTTACGGGCCCAAAACCGTGAGTAGTCTGGAAACCAAATGTCTCAAAATGACTGTTCAGGGGTATAAGCATCTGCAAATTTTGATGACAGGTGGTCTATGAGGGGGCGAATTTTGTGGAACCGGTCATAAGCAGGGTGGCCTTTTAGATGACAGGTTGTATTGGGCCTGATCTGATGGATAGGAGTGCTAGGGGGGTGACAGGAGGTGATTGATGGGTGTCTCAGGGGGTGGTTAGAGGGGAAAATAGATGCAATCAATGCACTGGGGAGGTGATCGGAAGGGGGTCTGAGGGTTTGGCCGAGTGATCAGGAACCCACACAGGGCAAATTAGGGCCTGATCTGATGGGTAGGTGTGTTAGGGGATGACAGGAGGTGATTGATGGGTGTCTCAAGGTGTGATTAGAGG
The DNA here is from genome assembly GCF_040937935.1 of Hyperolius riggenbachi. NCBI lineage: Eukaryota > Metazoa > Chordata > Amphibia > Anura > Hyperoliidae > Hyperolius > Hyperolius riggenbachi. The sequence continues at coordinate 143,121,059 of NC_090646.1, read as the reverse complement.
GGGGAATAGATGCAAGCAATGCACTGGCGAGGTGATCAGGGCTGGGGTCTGAGAGCATTCTGAGGGTGTGGGCGGGTGATTGAGTGCCCTAGGGGCAGATAGGGGTCTAATCTGATAGGTAGCAGTGACAGGGGGTGATTGATGGGTAATTAGTGGGTGTTTAGGGTAGAGAACAGATGTAAACACTGCACTTGGGAGGTGATCGGACGTCGGATCTGCAGGCGATCTATTGGTGTGGGTGGGTGATCAGATTGCCCGCAAGGGGCAGGTTAGGGGCTGATTGATGGGTGGCAGTGACAGCGGGTGATTGATGGGTGGCAGTGACAGGGGGTGATTGATGGGTGGCAGTGACAGGGGGTGATTGATGGGTGGCAGTGACAGGGGGTGATTGATGGGTGATTGATAGGTGATTGACAGGTGATTGACAGGTAATCAGTGGGATATTACACGGGAGAACAGATGTAAATATTGCACTGGCGAATTGATAAGGGGGGTCTGAGGGCAATCTGAGCGTGTAGGCGGGTGATTGGGTGCCCGCAAGGGGCAGATTAGGGTCTGATCTGATGGGTAACAGTGACAGGTGGTGATAGGGGGTGATTGATGGGTGATTGATGGGTAATTAGTGGGTGTTTAGAGGAGAGAAGAGATGTAAACACTGTACTTGGGAGGTGATCTGATGTCGGATCTGCGGGCGATCTATTGGTGTGGGTGGGTGATCAGATTGCCCGCAAGGGGCAGGTTAGGGGCTGATTGATGGGTGGCAGTGACAGGGGGTGATTGATGGGTGGCAGTGACAGGGGGTGATTGATGGGTGATTGACAGGTGATCAGTGGGTTATTACAGGGAAGGACAGATGTAAATAATGCCCTGGCGAATTGATAAGGGGGGGGTCTGAGGGCAATCTGAGCGTGTAGGCGGGTGATTGGGTGCCCGCAAGGGGCAGATTAGGGTCTGATCTGATGGGTAACAGTGACAGGTGGTGATAGGGGATGATTGATGGGTGATTGATGGGTAATTAGTGGGTGTTTAGAGTAGAGAATAGATGTAAACACTGCGCTTGGGTGGTGATCTGATGTCGGATCTGCGGGCGATCTATTGGTGTGGGTGATCAGATTGCCCGCAAGGGGCAGGTTAGGGGCTGATTGATGGGTGGCAGTGACAGGGGGTGATTGATGGGTGATTGACAGGTGATCAGTGGGTTATTACAGGGAAGGACAGATGTAAATAATGCCCTGGCGAATTGATAAGGGGGGGTCTGAGGGCAATCTGAGCGTGTAGGCGGGTGATTGGGTGCCCGCAAGGGGCAGATTAGGGTCTGATCTGATGGGTAACAGTGACAGGTGGTGATAGGGGATGATTGATGGGTGATTGATGGGTAATTAGTGGGTGTTTAGAGGAGAGAATAGATGTAAACACTACGCTTGGGTGGTGATCTAATGTCGGATCTGCGGGCGATCTATTGGTGTGGGTGATCAGATTGCCCGAAAGGGGCAGGTTAGGGGCTGATTGATGGGTGGCAGTGACAGGGGGTGATTGATGGGTGATTGACAGGTGATTGACAGGTGATTGACAGGTGATCAGGGGGGATAGATGCATACAGTACATGGGGGGGGGGGTCTGGGGGGGGGGGGTCTGGGGAGAATCTGAGAGGTGGGGGGGTGATCAGGAGGGAGCAGGGGGCAGGGGGGGATAAAAAAAATAGCGTTGACAGATAGTGACAGGGAGTGATTGATGGGTGATTAGGAGGGTGATTGGGTGAAAACAGGGGTCTGGGGGGTGGGCAAGGGGGGGTCTGATGGGTGCTGTGGGCGATCTGGGGCAGGGGGGGAAATCAGTGTGCTTGGTGCAGACTAGGGTGGCTGCAGCCTGCCCTGGTGGTCCCTCGGACACTGGGACCACCAGGGCAGGAGGCAGCCTGTATAATACACTTTGTAAACATTACAAAGTGTATTATACACTTTGTATGCGGCGATCGTCGGGTTAACATCCCGCCGGCGCTTCCGTATGGCCGGCAGGAAGTTGCGGCGGGTGAGCGGCGCCAGGCGGAGGCGGAGGATTGCGTCACTGATGACGCGATCGCTCCGCCCATGCCCCTACAAGGACCGCCGCCATTTGTCTATATGGCGGTCCTTGCAGGGTGCACTTCCCGGCCGCCATTTGTATATACGGCGGTCGGGAAGTGGTTAAGATGGCCGCTAGTTTATTCACTCATTGTTTTGTTAGCCACATGGCAGCTTTTGTACAGCTCATCATTGTGGAGCTTCCTGTGTTCACGATGTACAGCTCACCTCTCTCTAGCCAATCACAAAGCAGGGAAAGGGTGGGACTTTAGGAGGTATAAAGGTATCAGCATTGTTCTGGGCTGGGGTGTTGATGACCATGCGATGAGGAGAATGCTCTGGCTCACTGGGGACTGCTGATGGAAGGACAATGGATTGCTGCAGAAGTACCAGACAATGCTGATTAATGGAAACAATGGACACTGGAGATTGATAAAATGAGCTAAGTGTGTTCAAAGTTATATATATATATATATATATATATATATATATATATATATATATATATATATATATTTATATTTATTTATCATAGTGCATGTGATAGAACTTTATATATATATTTGTAGTACGATTTAGCCTGAATGTATGTATTTGTATGTCTTGTATTTACCCTTTTGTAACTTGACTGTTTCTGATCTTTGGTTTGCCTGATTAAAATTACATTACTGTGATTTTTCTTGTCCCAAAACTGCTGGTTTCCTCAAACTCATTGCTAGCAAAAGAAAAGTAAGATGTTTGCAGTCCTTTGAGGAAGGATAGCAAATCAGATGACATAAAGAAAAGCCCATCTTAATGCAAATTAAAATGTTCAGTTTTGCCAATGTTCAACTGTTTTTGCTTTGTGAGCTTTCTCTGATCATGACATGGAGATGAGGTATTTTAGGGGAGTAAAAAATGCCTCTACCCTGGGCTGCACTGGAATTGGCAGCAGGCACCTGATAATAAATGATATGCAACTAGATGATGATCTGAGCTGAAACCGTAGCCAATCTGGGTAAGCTGGAGTTTGATGTGTTAAGAGGGCCATTCACACGCTATTTGTCATTCAGGCTTCTGGCACCATTTTGCCTCTACCTGGTCCTGCGGGTTTGACACTTTGTGTCCAAAAAGTTCTCATGACTTGCCCCTGAAGTCTGGTCTTGGGCTTCTGATGATGGAAGAGTTCCTTTACTTTGTCATGGTGGGTGAGAAGTCTAGATTTGGAGGACTAAAGAGGCAAAGGTTCCAAGAACTATCCTGTAGCTTTATTCCTGCCCTGCTTACACATCGAGACTATGCTACATATAAGTGCTGTGAATTTTTTTTGTGGTATATACTGAATAAGCTCACCAGCCTTGAAAAGTAAGACCTGTAAGTAAGAGCTCACTACTGTTTTTAAATGGGAGCCTCCAGTTACGCCACGCACATCTGCTCATTTGTCATGAAACCATAAAATACCCCGTACTTGTTTTCCCAGCGCAGATGACTAAAATTAGAAGATGAAAATTTCCAACAGGTAATAGAATTGATAAACATTTATGTTAATTTACATTATCTGTAATTAACTCAGCAATTAGTCTTTGTTTCTGGGTAAATCACACAAGGGGTAGCAGTCTTTGTAAAAGTAAATTAAAATAATAAAGTATTTTTGAGCAGGCTCGTTGGTACAGCTTATTGCATTCTGATAATATGCTTGGCATATTTACATACGCATTCAGGCGCTACTGTAAACTTCACTACCAAAATCAAATATAAATTGAATTACTGAGGTAGGGAGTGATTGAAGATTGTTTTAAAGTGACATAGACCTAACATAACAGGTGGGCCATGCAAAGGTTGATTTGACTATTATCTTTAACATGTTGGTTTGCTTATACATACAGTAAGTGTTTTTATAGTGCAATAAATTATGTTTATGAACATAATGACATATACTTGTACTATTAACTTTAGCTATATTTAAAATACTGGCATGTGGCTCAAACCTTTGATATTAAGTAATGACTAATCACTCCTCCATACTCAACATAGGTATCACCTGTAGCGCTACAGTTCATAATAAAAAATAGTAAAAAAAAGTGATCATGAGTGTCCCCCCGATGCCCACCCAAGGCAGCAATGATTGGTACAAGGGATCATGGGGTCCCTGAACTAATCAGTGTGCACACTTCTGTGCATTTTGCTGCAGCTGACAAAAAGCACACAGCACATGACTGCACAGGTAATTGAAAACAATAACCTCGCTCGAGAATCGCACATCGTTACCGTTGCCATGTTTTGCACTTGCTATTTTCTGTGCGGTTTAAAAGTGTAGTTTTCTTCTTCTTTCCACACAATGCATGCTTTCACAATTAAAGTATATCCCACCTCAAAAGAAAAATCACAGAAAGAATGCGACAAAAACATTTACAGTAAATGCGCTCACAAAATCGAATGCACTGTGGAGGAGACCCGGAATTGTAGGCAAAAATGCCCTTGCACTTGTGTTCCCTGCCTTATACTTCATTTTTCATAAAACCAAGTAGTAAGGCTTTGATGAACAGCACGTGCAATTTAACAGAACGATTTGCAAACATAAAAACACTGATTCCCTGCTGCATAAAATCACAATGCTAGCAGGAGCTGGCAGTCTATGGTGGACGAAGAGCATGCGAAAATGTGCAAGGAATGCAAAACATCGTCTGTGGGAAAACTGTGTTTTCAGCAGACAAAAATGTGGCCTCTCCCTAATTGTGCCTTTTACAGCGTACGGTGTTACCTCAGATCTGAGTTCTGACGTAAAAGGAGCTGCTGTGAGGAGTCATGTAAATTTGGGCACAGTGCATACTAATAAATTTGGGGGCCACCATAGGCGCCCAGGTAAAAGACAGCTAATATTGGCCGTGATCACGGATTCTACATGTAATCACAGCAAAAATCTGAGTCGAATTCGGAGCTCCGATTCAAATCCGGATCACAATCATGGCGTATCTGGATTTTGATTCTACCATGGCTGGATTTACTCAAATTCGTGATTGGGGGTATTCGAGCATCACTGAACTACACAAATCTGTAAATGACAAAACGCCAACTTTTTCATAGCACTGGTTGTTAGCTGTCCATAATGGTGACATTTGTGTCCTTTTTTTCTGTCCAGACTCTTCTGGGGCTAAGTAAACAAAGTATGGTGCTAAAAATACTTTGTAAAAATACTTTGTGGAAAAAAATGGCCTGTACAAAGCCACATGCTCACTTTAATGACCTTCTAGATGCCCAACGAGCTATCAAATGAGAGAAATGTAGTATTATTTTAGTGTGATAAGTTGTAGAATACATTTTAGGGTGTTTTAAGGTTAAAGCCTATAAATTCTTTTTAGTAACAAGCTGAATCAAAAGCAATAAAATGATTATGTTCATATACTCTGACAGAATTTAAAATGGAATAAATAATTTGTTACATTAGGCACTCAGATTTTTAAATATGTATACCATGAGGGTGTATTACTGTTATTTTTGCAAATAAGGGCTTGACGTTATTGCTACATTACAATGTAAGAACAAAAAAACCCCACAAAAAATAAACTTTATCTCCATACCTTGCACTAGGGACATAATTTAAATGTTGGGATAACCAGGAAAAATGGGCAAATAAAATGTGTGGGCTTTATCTATAATAGCATTATTTATTTTAAAACTATAATTGATGGAAAGAGAATAAAATAATTAGAAAAAATAAATACCACACACAAAAAACTGAATTTTTGGCAACAAAATACAGATGATTTAGGTGTGATAAGTAGTGATAAAGTTATTGGTGAATTAATAGTGCTGAAATGTGAAAATTGCTTGCATCCAGACGGTGACAACAACCCTGAGGACTGAAGTGGTTAAACAGTTTTTAATAATTTTACATGCCTGGGGTGCCTCCTCCCATCTCAAAAAATGAATGTGCATACTTACTCCAAATAATAAAATAATAAAATATAATAAAAAATAATTTTACAAATTAGCACTGCTTCTATGAGTGTCAGAACGATGTTTGTAGGGGTTTGGAGGAAAACATTTGCCACTTGTAACGATCGGTGGGCGCAGAGAGTATCTGATTACCGGTGATCTGCAGTATCACCGGAAATACAGATATATACCAGATTATAAGTGAACTGCAGTCTCACCGATAATCCGATATACAAACTAACCTCTGATCACCTGAATAGAGTGTAGTGTTTGGTGTAACTGTAACACTAAGAGGACAAGGCCTCAATGCAGTAAGGAGTACTGCACAGATTCCTTCCGCAGACCTGAGCTCTCCAAGACGGGAGGAGTCAGACTGACAGTAGGAAGGGATATCTGAAAGTGACCCTCAGGAGGAAGGATCGCTAACAGAGCGAGGAACCGCCTCTAACGGTAAGGTCGGTTCTCGAGGTCGGACAAGCCAGGTCGTACACACACGGACAGATAAAGTACAGGATCAGGAGGCAAAGGCAGAGTCAAAGTACAGGCAGGGTTCAGCAACGGGGTATCAGAAATATCGGGGTACAAAATCAGGAGGCAGAAGCAGAGTCAAAGTACGAGCCGGGGTTCGGCAACAGAGTATCAGAAATATCGAGGTGCAAGATCAGAGTTCAGGAGGATAGTCAAGGCAGGCAAAAGTCATAACAGATAATCACAATCAAACTAGTACTTTAGCTATCAACAGAATCTAGCTTAGTGTAGGATTACAGCTCCAGCTGGTCCCGGCACACTAACGGATCTAACTACGGATCTGGGTGCTCCCACATATGTGAACGCAACGCCAGACAAGGAGCAAGTTAACAACCAGCAGTATATATACTCTAGGACCTTTCCAGGACCTCCCTAATTGCTGGTCCAATGGGAGCAGTGGAATTTGTCAGCTGACCCAGCTGGTCAGCCGACACCCTTCTAACTGCTATTTAAATTCTGCCTCAGTGATCGCGCGCGTGTAAGTCTGAATCTTGGTGGACTATCAGTCCCAGCCACACCAGTACTGTTTTGCAATGTATCTAATGCGGGGGTCGCCTCTGATGTGGATTCCGCCGTTACCAATGCGGATTCCGCCGCACTGCCCATGCGGCATGCGGCGTTTTTTCCGCGTTGTGACGCCATGCTGGACGCGGAAACAGCTGCCTCACCTCGAGAGACGGCGGCTTTTCCGCGTTTCCTCACAGTACCCCCCTCCCGAGGAGTGGACTCCGGACAACTCCCACCAGGTTTCTCGGGATGTACAGCATGAAATTCCTTCACTAACTCGTCCGCATGCATGCGGTTCCTAGGTACCCATTGCCTCTCCTCAATCCCGTACCCCTTCCAATGTACGAGGTACTGTACCGAGTTCTGTACAGTACGTGAATCTATGATCTTCTCCACTTCGTACTCGGGTTGGGCATCCACCAACACGGGAGGAGGAGGAGTGGGACCCACCTGGACTGCTGGTTTAAGAAGGGATACGTGGAAAGACCTCACCCCCCGCATGCTGGTGGGAAGGTCAATGGAATAAGTAACATTATTAATCTTCTTGGTCACGGAAAATGGGCCCACAAACCTGGGACCCAGTTTGGCAGATGGCTGCTTCAGGGTCAAGTGACGTGTGGACACCCAGACTAGATCCCCTGGCCGAAACTTCCATTCCACGGACCGTCTCTTATCTGCTTGACCCTTCTGACTCTGGAACGCCTTCTGTAAATTCCCCTTAACAATTCCCCAATTGTCCCTGAGTGATCTCTGCCAATCTTCCAGTGCTGGAAATGGAGACGAGACAACTGGAAAAGGGGAAAATTTGGGTGACCTCCCTGTTACAATCTGAAATGGGGAAAACCCAGACGAGGAATTATTTAAATTATTTTGAGCGAATTCCGCGAAGGGCAAAAATTTCACCCAGTCACTCTGCGCCTCAGCAACGTAGCATCTCAGGAATTGCTCCAGGGATTGGTTAATGCGTTCTGTCTGCCCATTGGTCTGTGGGTGGTAGCCTGACGAGAAAGACAATTTCATGCCCATTTGGTGGCAAAATGCCCTCCAGAATCCAGACACAAACTGGACTCCCCTATCAGACACGATGTCTTCCGGAATGCCATGCAGCCGGAAGATGTGAATGATAAACAATTCAGCCAGTTCTTGAGCCGAGGGGAGTCCTTTCAGGGGCACAAAATGGGCCATTTTGCTAAACCGATCGACTACCACCCAAATGACCGACATGCCTTCAGACCTGGGCAATTCCCCCACAAAATCCATGGACAAGTGGGTCCATGGCTCACTCGGGGTGGGCAAAGGCTGCAACCTTCCTACAGGTGCCAGCCGGGAGGGCTTACTCTGGGCGCACACCGCACACTCCCTAACATACTCCTTGCAATCTGTTGCCAAGGAAGGCCACCAAGCACACCTGGCAATCAGATCCTGCGTTCTGGCAGCTCCAGGATGACCAGCATTCTTATGGGCGTGAAAGAGTTGCAGAACCTGTAACCGGAATGGTAGTGGTATGAACAAGACCCCTTCGGGTTTCCCTTCAGGAACCTCCTGCTGAAAGGGACCCAAGATCTCTGTCCACTCTTCCCAAGACTCCGTGGCGGCTAACACCAGTTTCTGCGGAATGATGGATTCAGGAGTGGGGGGCTGTGCTGTCTCAGGTTCGAAACACCTGGAGAGGGCATCTGCCTTGATGTTTTTGCTACCTGGAGTGTATGTGATTATAAACCTGAATCTCGTAAAAAACAAGGACCACCGGGCCTGACGGGGACTAAGCCTCTTAGCCCCCTCTATGTACTCCAAGTTCTTGTGGTCGGTGTAAACAGTGATCATGTGCTCTGCCCCCTCCAACCAGTGGCGCCACTCCTCAAATGCCAATTTAATGGCCAGGAGCTCTCTGTTGCCTATATCGTAGTTTCTCTCCGCCGGAGAGAACCTACGGGAAAAGTACGCACAGGGATGTAGTCTTCCCTGTAACCCTGATCGCTGAGACAGCACAGCCCCTACCCCGACCTCCGAGGCATCGACCTCAACAATGAACGGATAAGCGGTGTCGACATGTCTCAGGATTGGTGCGGAACAAAACAATTTTTTCAGACTAGAAAATGCATTCTGAGCCTCCGGAGACCAGTGGGTAGTATCTGCCCCCTTTTTTGTAAGACTGGTAAGGGGTGCAATGATTGTGGAGTACCCTTTTATAAACCTCCTATAATAATTTGCAAAACCCAGGAATCTCTGGAGGGCTTTCAGACCCACAGGTTGCGGCCATTCTAGGACAGCTGTGACTTTAGCAGGGTCCATTGACAGACCTGAGGTAGAAATCACATACCCCAGAAACGTGACGGATGTCACCTCAAAAATACACTTTTCTAACTTGGCATAGAGTCTATTCTGTCTTAATTTGTTTAGGACAAATTTCACATGGACCCTGTGTTCGGGGAGGTTATTGGAATAAATTAATATATCATCGAGATATACCAGTACGAATTTACCCAATACCTCCCGGAATACCTCATTGATTAGTTCCTGGAAGACGGCGGGCGCATTGCACAACCCGAAGGGCATCACCAAGTATTCGTAATGCCCGTCGGGTGTGTTAAAGGCCGTCTTCCATTCATCGCCCCTTCTAATGCGGATTAGGTTGTATGCCCCCCTCAGATCTAACTTAGAAAAGATCTTTGCAGTAGTGACCTGCGTGAATAAGTCGTCTATCAATGGTAATGGATAGCGATTTTTCACCGTGATTTTATTGAGACCTCGGTAGTCGATACAAGGTCGAAGACCCCCGTCTTTTTTCTTAACGAAAAAGAAACCGGCCCCAGCAGGTGACCGAGAGGGCCGAATAAACCCCTTGGCCAGGTTGTCACGAATGTAATCCTGCATGGCCAACTTCTCGGGACCGGACAAGTTATACAGGTGACCCCTAGGGGGCATACAACCAGCACGGAGATCAATGGGGCAATCGAACGGGCGATGAGGAGGTAATTGATCAGCAGACTTGGGACAAAAGACATCAGAAAAATCGGAATACACCTCGGGAACACTCTCCACGTACACCTTGGTCTGACCCAATGTCACCTTTCCTAGACACTGTTGGTGACAACGATCAGACCATCTGGTTACCTGACCCGTGGCCCAGTCGATTTGTGGAGAGTGGGCCTGTAACCAAGGCATGCCTAAGATAATAGTGGAGGTTGACATGTTCAAAACGAAAAACTGTAGCTGTTCCCCATGCAATACCCCTATCGTAACCCTCACCTGCGGAGTCTGAGACAGGGGACGTTCCCGTTGCAGCGGGGAATCGTCTACTGCCGTGACCTGAATGGGGGGACTTACTGGAGTGAGAGGAATACCCAACTCCCGAGCAAATTCAAGGTTCATAAAATTGGCCGCTGAGCCAGAGTCAATAAAAGCTTCAGTGTCCACAGACTTATCATCCCACGTAATAGTACAGGGGAGAAGTAACTTCTTCTCTTTTTGGGGTGAGAATGAAGGGTGTCACCCCCCACTACTCCTAGGCAGACCCGTTTCCCGACTTGTTAGGGCAGTTTCGCACCCTGTGCCCTGCTTCTGCACAATACAGGCACAGTTGTTCTGTTATTCTCCGCCTACGTTCCACCTGGGTCAATCTTGATCGACCAATTTGCATGGGTTCGGGTGGTGGTGAGGCTGGAGAGGGTGACACCGGTGGAGATGCCGTTACTGCGGGTGTACCAGAAGGTGCCACATACGAAGTCACCCTGACCCGGTGACTGCCCCTAGTCTGCCTCTGATGGCGTAGTCGACGATCGACTCTGATGGCCGATGATATGGCCTCATCGACTGTTGCGGGCTCGGGTAAGGTTAGCATCAAATCAGAGACCTCCTCCGACAACCCAGATAGAAAATAATCCATCAGAGCAAAATTGTCGAATCTGGCGGTAACAGACCACCTACGAAATTCTGCTGCGTAATCCTCGACCGACCCTCTGCCTTGCCGCAAAAGTTTGAGCTTCCGCTCTGAAGTTGCCGCAAGGTCAGGGTCGTCGTATATTACGGCCATAGCCTTAAAAAATTCCTCGACTGAGGTCAGAGCTAAATTAGTGGGGGACAGGTTGTATGCCCAAGACTGGGAATCACCAGTTAACAGTGTTTTAATGAAAATGACCCGTTGGGTCTCAGTCCCCGAGGATCGGGGTCTTAACTCGAAGTATGACAACACTCTACTCTTGAAATTCCGGAAGTCAGACTTGTGGCCGGAAAATTTATCAGGTACAGGCATACGTATGTCATCACTAGGAGGGGATCGCACTGAATCAACTGACGTCTGGAGGGTTTGCACAGAGCCTGAAAGGGCATCAATCAAAGCTTTGTGCTGGCCCAGTGCTTGATGGAGGTTATCCACCGAAGTGGCAAGCATACCCAGACGACCAGTGTTTGCGTCCATTTTGTTTTTTGGTCTGGCGTTCTGTAACGATCGGTGGGCGCAGAGAGTATCTGATTACCGGTGATCTGCAGTATCACCGGAAATACAGATATATACCAGATTATAAGTGAACTGCAGTCTCACCGATAATCCGATATACAAACTAACCTCTGATCACCTGAATAGAGTGTAGTGTTTGGTGTAACTGTAACACTAAGAGGACAAGGCCTCAATGCAGTAAGGAGTACTGCACAGATTCCTTCCGCAGACCTGAGCTCTCCAAGACGGGAGGAGTCAGACTGACAGTAGGAAGGGATATCTGAAAGTGACCCTCAGGAGGAAGGATCGCTAACAGAGCGAGGAACCGCCTCTAACGGTAAGGTCGGTTCTCGAGGTCGGACAAGCCAGGTCGTACACACACGGACAGATAAAGTACAGGATCAGGAGGCAAAGGCAGAGTCAAAGTACAGGCAGGGTTCAGCAACGGGGTATCAGAAATATCGGGGTACAAAATCAGGAGGCAGAAGCAGAGTCAAAGTACGAGCCGGGGTTCGGCAACAGAGTATCAGAAATATCGAGGTGCAAGATCAGAGTTCAGGAGGATAGTCAAGGCAGGCAAAAGTCATAACAGATAATCACAATCAAACTAGTACTTTAGCTATCAACAGAATCTAGCTTAGTGTAGGATTACAGCTCCAGCTGGTCCCGGCACACTAACGGATCTAACTACGGATCTGGGTGCTCCCACATATGTGAACGCAACGCCAGACAAGGAGCAAGTTAACAACCAGCAGTATATATACTCTAGGACCTTTCCAGGACCTCCCTAATTGCTGGTCCAATGGGAGCAGTGGAATTTGTCAGCTGACCCAGCTGGTCAGCCGACACCCTTCTAACTGCTATTTAAATTCTGCCTCAGTGCTCGCGCGCGTGTAAGTCTGAATCTTGGTGGACTATCAGTCCCAGCCACACCAGTACTGTTTTGCAATGTATCTAATGCGGGGGTCGCCTCTGATGTGGATTCCGCCGTTACCAATGCGGATTCCGCCGCACTGCCCATGCGGCATGCGGCGTTTTTTCCGCGTTGTGACGCCATGCTGGACGCGGAAACAGCTGCCTCACCTCGAGAGACGGCGGCTTTTCCGCGTTTCCTCACACCACTGAACTTTCAAGTCACCTTACTGGTCTACTGACCAATCAGGAAACATGGGATCTGAACTCACTTCTCTATCTCTCTTCCACTTTGCTTTATAACATCTGCTTCGAACTGTGGACCTACTGACAATTTTCTCATTAGGTTTTATCTGTAGATAATATCTTATATTTAGTATTGATAAGTTCTGTCATCATGGTTTATTTTAGATGCGTTTTAAATGTGTGTCATAATATGTTGAAGATATTTATTAAAGACCATATTTTACGTCAAATAACATATTTGCTGGGAAGTAAAAAAAAAAAACTAGACCAATAAAGAATATTGTTTACTGTTCTTAAAACTGCTTATGTGCCTCTCCTTGCAAGGACTTAATATTCAACTTAGCTGTTTAAAAATATGGTTTCCATTAGAAATGATAATTAAGTCATTCTTTTCAGATTTTTTTTTTTCATTTAAAGCTTTAGCAGAGACAATTAAAATAGGGTAATTAGGCTGTAATTCAGCAATAAAATTAATGTAACTTAGTCAAAGCGGGCGACTGGTGAAATGTACGTCATTAATAAAACAAGCTTATCAACGTATTCAAATATTGAAACCTCTGTTCAGACAAGTATAATGCCCGATCATGTTGTGCTGGAGCAAGATATGCACAGTTACATGCAACATATGCTAACCTACCTGTAACTTGGCAAACAATCCCTGGTTATTGTTATAAACTGTTCTTATATCACCTTGCTTCGACACCACCGTCTCACAGACTGTGAGATCACTTGACTCTCCACACCGCAAACAGGATATAGACTTTCTCAGGCTTCTTCAATGTTTACGTTATTTATTCAGGAAACAGGAATACAGATAGATACATTCCTCCTATCCTAGCCATGCCAATCTTCATGTTGCGTTACAAGCTCGTGATTAGACTCCCTGCTGAAGTCTATCAGGTACCTTCTTCCTAACTACGTTACACTAAACTACCTATGTACAGCATACATTAGATCAGATTACAGAAAGGAAGAACATGCTTAGAGGTCCCAGTCGGCCTTGCGAGCTAGTGCGGAAGGAAGAAGCAGAAGTGAGCTCTCGTAGCTCCCTCAGCCTTTAATACCGACTAGGAAAGAGTTAAATATGACATCATCTTCGCCACCCCCTAGACCAGATTATTGGTGGACCCACTCGTGGTGTCATCATACACACCTACTTGATTAATAATCAATGAGGCATTTGACCCATATGCAGGAACGTGGATGTTTAGTAAATATGGCCAATGTTTTCTGTTCCTGTGGTGTAGTGTTGAGGTCAGAGTAGTCCGATGGCCTTCTTTTAGGAACATGTTCTCAGTATCTGCGGGTATCCTCTGCTACACGCAGACCCTGAGATGCCTCTGCCTGCATCACAAAACCTCTATTTATTTTAAAGGCATATACTGCGGACACGCCTTTTACATAAAACTCAGGCCAAGTAACTGAGGCCTACTTAAATTATAACAGTTATTAAAGAGAAACTCCGACCAAGAATTGAACTTTATCCCAAACAGTAGCTGATACCCCCTTTTACATGAGAAATCTATTCCTTTTCACAAACAGACCATCAGGGGGTGCTGTATGGATGATATTATGGTGACACCCCTCCTACAAGAAACTCTGAGTACATACTCTTGGCAGTTTTCATCCAGCTGTTTTCAACTGTCAAAACAGCAAGCAGCAGCTACATCACTTGCCAGCAGTAAAAATGTCACCATGTGATAAATGTCAGAATATAAATCAGGGATTTAAAATATTTTACAATGGGCAAACACTGACTAAATCATTTATACATAATTATTGTAAACATTAAGCACTTTTTGTTATTACATTATTTTCACTGGAGTTACTCTTTAAGTGAAGTCTAGCGAATGCCTGGATGATGATGGCACCTCGTCTACATTCCATAAATAGTTTACATTTATCAAATTACTCTTTGGCTTCATTTAACAAATTGGGGGGCATTTAGGTAGTTTCGCTGAAAGGCCTCTAGCAGAAGAAAGGAAAATTTAATTAGCATGAAATATTGCATACATTTGTTAAAGTCAATTTACTGCCACTATTTACATCATTTTGTATGCAAGAAATTCATTGCTTATTACATTGCTGGAGGAGATTCTACTACATTTGAATGAAAGATACATAAGCGAAGATTAGTAATTCCAAGGTCATCGCTGGGCATGCATAGTTTTTAGTGATGATGCTCAGTGTACAATATCATAGCAGTGATTTTTTTTTTAACGTCAAATATGAACAATCAGGAGCCTTTCAGCAGCAGATTTACTGAAATTCCCAGCATATTTCTAGAACTTGAGTAAAATATTTATTTATTGTGTTTATAAAGCGCCAACATGTTATGCAGCGCTGAGAGAATACAGACTAATCCAGAGCTCAGTTTTTAAAGTGAACCCGAGGTGAAAATAAACTGATGAGATAAACAATTGTATTCATCCTCCTACTCCTAAAAATGACTTTTTTTTAGATATCCAATGTTAACTATATTGAATGTGTTTATCCCTGTACTCAGTGTCAGCCTAATAAGTGCCCCAGAACTAGAAAAGAAAAGTCAATAGTTCATGTTTTATCTCCCTCTGCTTAGAAGTGGTATTCTGCCAGGAAAACTTTATGGCTGTAATTTGCTTATCAGTGATGTGTACTATATACCCGGCAAGGTTCCAACAATACAGAAGCTGTCACTTCCATGTCTAAAAATTACCTCTATCAGGCAGCAAAATAAGGCAAGTAAACAGCCTGGTTATTAATATGGTTTGCACTGTAAATACATATGTGTATCTCATCATATTATTTAGATTAAATGTAGGTAACTTTTTTTTACAGATAATGCAGGGTAATCTGATTATTTTTCTAATACTGTCCAAACGTGGTAATAAGAAATTAGTTTACATGCACTGCAGACACTCAAGTGTTTTTTTTTTTCCAAAAATGAAATGCCCAGGAGCATCTGTCTGAGAAATAGAAACTCAGTTAGTAGATTTTTCCTGCCACATCTAACCATATCATTAACAATAATATAGTACCTACTGTACATCTTCTGTGGTGTTGTCTGATGTGTAAACAGGTACACTCAGATCATTTAAAGACACAAGTGCAAACATTGCAAACAGTTCATGCATGGTATAAAAACACAGGTACATTTAAAATACCAGCAGCAACTTTATTGGTAAGCTTAAAAGTATAACATGCACAGTTATAGCATGAAAGGTTGTTCTTATTAGTGATGTCGCGAACCTCCAATTTTCGGTTCGCGAACGGTGTTTGCGAACTTCCGCGGAAGGTTCGGTTCGCGGAAAAGTTCGCGAACCGCAATAGACTTCAATGGGGAGGCAAACTTTGAAAATAGAACAAATTATGCTGGCCACAAAAGTGATGGAAAACATGTTTCAAGGGGTCTAACACCTGGAGGGGGGCATGGCGGAGTGGGATACATGCCCAAAGTCGAGGGGAAAATCTGGATCTGGCCTAAAGTGTTTTCAAACATCTTGCATGTGTATACATCAATCAGAGAGTGTAGCTGTGCAGTGAGCTGGGTTCACTGAACAATAAAGGTAGTTATATGCAGTGAGGT